>NC_092421.1:86133166-86455666 GCF_040894005.1 Engystomops pustulosus
CCAGCCTGAGCCGCTGATACAAGGCAGGATGGATCCATGACACCAGCACCACCAGCCTGACCCGCTGATACAAGGCAGGATGGATCCATGACACCAGCACCACCACCAGCCTGAGCCGCTGATACAAGGCAGGATGGATCCATGACACCACCACCACCAGCCTGAGCCGCTGATACAAGGCAGGATGGATCCATGACACCGCCACCACCAGCCTGACCCGCTGATACAAGGCAGGATGGATCCATGACACCACCACCACCAGCCTGACCCGCTGATACAAGGCAGGATGGATCCATGACACCACCACCACCAGCCTGACCCGCTGATACAAGGCAGGATGGATCCATGACACCACCACCAGCAGCCTGACCCGCTGATACAAGGCAGGATGGATCCATGACACCACCACCACCAGCCTGAGCCGCTGATACAAGGCAGGATGGATCCATGACACCACCACCAGCCTGACCCGCTGATACAAGGCAGGATGGATCCATGACACCACCACCACCAGCCTGAGCCGCTGATACAAGGCAGGATGGATCCATGACACCACCACCACCAGCCTGAGCCGCTGATACAAGGCAGGATGGATCCATGACACCACCACCACCAGCCTGACCCGCTGATACAAGGCTGGATGGATCCATGACACCACCACCACCAGCCTGACCCGCTGATACAAGGCAGGATGGATCCATGACACCAGCACCACCAGCCTGAGCCGCTGATACAAGGCAGGATGGATCCATGACACCACCACCACCAGCCTGAGCCGCTGATACAGGGCAGGATGGATCCATGACACCACCACCACCAGCCTGACCCGCTGATACAAGGCAGGATGGATCCATGACACCCCCACCACCAGCCTGAGCCGCTGATACAAGGCAGGATGGATCCATGACACCACCACCACCAGCCAGACCCGCTGATACAAGGCAGGATGGATCCATGACACCACCACCACCAGCCAGACCCGCTGATACAAGGCAGGATGGATCCATGACACCACCACCACCAGCCTGAGCCGCTGATACAAGGCAGGATGGATCCATGACACCACCACCACCAGCCTGACCCGCTGATACAAGGCAGGATGGATCCATGACACCAGCACCACCAGCCTGAGCCGCTGATACAAGGCAGGATGGATCCATGACACCACCACCACCAGCCTGAGCCGCTGATACAAGGCAGGATGGATCCATGACACCACCACCACCAGCCTGACCCGCTGATACAAGGCAGGATGGATCCATGACACCACCACCACCAGCCTGACCCGCTGATACAAGACAGGATGGATCCATGACACCACCACCACCAGCCTGACCCACTGATACAAGGCAGGATGGATCCATGACACCACCACCACCAGCCTGACCCGCTGATACAAGACAGGATGGATCCATGACACCACCACCACCAGCCTGACCCGCTGATACAAGACAGGATGGATCCATGACACCACCACCACCAGCCTGACCCGCTGATACAAGACAGGATGGATCCATGACACCACCACCACCAGCCTGAGCCGCTGATACAAGGCAGGATGGATCCATGACACCACCACCACCAGCCTGAGCCGCTGATACAAGGCAGGATGGATCCATGACACCACCACCACCAGCCTGACCCGCTGATACAAGGCAGGATGGATCCATGACACCACCACCACCAGCCTGAGCCGCTGATACAAGGCAGGATGGATCCATGACACCACCACCACCAGCCTGAGCCGCTGATACAAGGCAGGATGGATCCATGACACCACCACCACCAGCCTGACCCGCTGATACAAGGCAGGATGGATCCATGACACCAGCACCACCAGCCTGAGCCGCTGATACAAGGCAGGATGGATCCATGACACCACCACCACCAGCCTGAGCCGCTGATACAAGGCAGGATGGATCCATGACACCACCACCACCAGCCTGAGCCGCTGATACAAGGCAGGATGGATCCATGACACCACCACCACCAGCCTGACCCGCTGATACAAGGCAGGATGGATCCATGACACCAGCACCACCAGCCTGAGCCGCTGATACAAGGCAGGATGGATCCATGACACCAGCACCAGCCTGAGCCGCTGATACAAGGCAGGATGGATCCATGACACCACCACCACCAGCCTGACCCGCTGATACAAGGCAGGATGGATCCATGACACCACCACCACCAGCCTGACCCGCTGATACAAGACAGGATGGATCCATGACACCACCACCACCAGCCTGAGCCGCTGATACAAGGCAGGATGGATCCATGACACCACCACCACCAGCCTGACCCGCTGATACAAGGCAGGATGGATCCATGACACCAGCACCACCAGCCTGACCCGCTGATACAAGGCAGGATGGATCCATGACACCACCACCACCAGCCTGAGCCGCTGATACAAGGCAGGATGGATCCATGACACCAGCACCACCAGCCTGACCCGCTGATACAAGGCAGGATGGATCCATGACACCACCAGCACCAGCCTGAGCCGCTGATACAAGGCAGGATGGATCCATGACACCACCACCACCAGCCTGACCCGCTGATACAAGGCAGGATGGATCCATGACACCACCACCACCAGCCTGACCCGCTGATACAAGACAGGATGGATCCATGACACCACCACCACCAGCCTGAGCCGCTGATACAAGGCAGGATGGATCCATGACACCACCACCACCAGCCTGACCTGCTGATACAAGGCAGGATGGATCCATGACACCAGCACCACCAGCCTGACCCGCTGATACAAGGCAGGATGGATCCATGACACCAGCACCACCAGCCTGACCCGCTGATACAAGGCAGGATGGACCCATGACACCACCAGCACCAGCCTGACCCGCTGATACAAGGCAGGATGGATCCATGACACCACCACCACCAGCCTGACCCGCTGATACAAGGCAGGATGGATCCATGACACCACCACCACCAGCCTGACCCGCTGATACAAGACAGGATGGATCCATGACACCACCACCACCAGCCTGAGCCGCTGATACAAGGCAGGATGGATCCATGACACCACCACCACCAGCCTGACCCGCTGATACAAGGCAGGATGGATCCATGACACCAGCACCACCAGCCTGAGCCGCTGATACAAGGCAGGATGGATCCATGACACCACCACCACCAGCCTGAGCCGCTGATACAAGGCAGGATGGATCCATGACACCAGCACCACCAGCCTGAGCCGCTGATACAAGGCAGGATGGATCCATGACACCACCACCACCAGCCTGAGCCGCTGATACAAGGCAGGATGGATCCATGACACCACCACCACCAGCCTGACCCGCTGATACAAGACAGGATGGATCCATGACACCACCACCACCAGCCTGAGCCGCTGATACAAGGCAGGATGGATCCATGACACCACCACCACCAGCCTGACCCGCTGATACAAGACAGGATGGATCCATGACACCACCACCACCAGCCTGAGCCGCTGATACAAGGCAGGATGGATCCATGACACCACCACCACCAGCCTGACCCGCTGATACAAGGCAGGATGGATCCATGACACCAGCACCACCAGCCTGAGCCGCTGATACAAGGCAGGATGGATCCATGACACCACCACCACCAGCCTGACCCGCTGATACAAGGCAGGATGGATCCATGACACCACCTCCACCAGCCTGAGCCGCTGATACAAGGCAGGATGGATCCATGACACCAGCACCACCAGCCTGACCCGCTGATACAAGGCAGGATGGATCCATGACACCAGCACCACCAGCCTGACCCGCTGATACAAGGCAGGATGGATCCATGACACCACCACCACCAGCCTGACCCGCTGATACAAGGCAGGATGGATCCATGACACCACCACCACCAGCCTGAGCCGCTGATACAAGGCAGGATGGATCCATGACACCACCACCACCAGCCTGACCCGCTGATACAAGGCAGGATGGATCCATGACACCAGCACCACCAGCCTGAGCCGCTGATACAAGGCAGGATGGATCCATGACACCACCAGCACCAGCCTGACCCGCTGATACAAGGCAGGATGGATCCATGACACCACCACCACCAGCCTGACCCGCTGATACAAGGCAGGATGGATCCATGACACCACCACCACCAGCCTGACCCGCTGATACAAGGCAGGATGGATCCATGACACCACCACCAGCCTGACCCGCTGATACAAGGCAGGATGGATCCATGACACCACCACCACCAGCCTGAGCCGCTGATACAAGGCAGGATGGATCCATGACACCACCACCACCAGCCTGACCCGCTGATACAAGGCAGGATGGATCCATGACACCACCACCACCAGCCTGAGCCGCTGATACAAGGCAGGATGGATCCATGACACCACCACCACCAGCCTGACCCGCTGATACAAGGCAGGATGGATCCATGACACCACCACCACCAGCCTGAGCCGCTGATACAAGGCAGGATGGATCCATGACACCAGCACCACCAGCCTGACCCGCTGATACAAGGCAGGATGGATCCATGACACCACCACCAGCAGCCTGACCCGCTGATACAAGGCAGGATGGATCCATGACACCACCACCACCAGCCTGAGCCGCTGACACAAGGCAGGATGGATCCATGACACCAGCACCACCAGCCTGAGCCGCTGATACAAGGCAGGATGGACCCATGACACCACCAGCACCAGCCTGAGCCGCTGATACAAGGCAGGATGGACCCATGACACCACCAGCACCAGCCTGAGCCGCTGATACAAGGCAGGATGGACCCATGACACCACCACCACCAGCCTGACTCGCTGATACAAGGCAGGATGGATCCATGACACCACCACCACCAGCCTGACCCGCTGATACAAGGCAGGATGGATCCATGACACCACCACCACCAGCCTGAGCCGCTGATACAAGGCAGGATGGATCCATGACACCACCACCACCAGCCTGAGCCGCTGATACAAGGCAGGATGGATCCATGACACCGCCACCACCAGCCTGACCCGCTGATACAAGGCAGGATGGATCCATGACACCACCACCACCAGCCTGACCCGCTGATACAAGGCAGGATGGATCCATGACACCACCACCACCAGCCTGACCCGCTGATACAAGGCAGGATGGATCCATGACACCACCACCAGCAGCCTGACCCGCTGATACAAGGCAGGATGGATCCATGACACCACCACCACCAGCCTGAGCCGCTGATACAAGGCAGGATGGATCCATGACACCACCACCACCAGCCTGACCCACTGATACAAGGCTGGATGGATCCATGACACCCCCACCACCAGCCTGACCCGCTGATACAAGGCAGGATGGATCCATGACACCACCACCACCAGCCTGACCCACTGATACAAGGCAGGATGGATCCATGACACCACCACCAGCAGCCTGAGCCGCTGATACAAGGCAGGATGGATCCATGACACCAGCACCACCAGCCTGAGCCGCTGATACAAGGCAGGATGGATCCATGACACCAGCACCACCAGCCTGAGCCGCTGATACAAGGCAGGATGGATCCATGACACCACCAGCACCACCAGCCTGACCCGCTGATACAAGGCAGGATGGATCCATGACACCACCACCACCAGCCTGACCCGCTGATACAAGACAGGATGGATCCATGACACCACCACCACCAGCCTGACCCGCTGATACAAGGCAGGATGGATCCATGACACCACCACCACCAGCCTGACCCGCTGATACAAGGCAGGATGGATCCATGACACCACCACCACCAGCCTGAGCCGCTGATACAAGGCAGGATGGATCCATGACACCAGCACCAGCCTGAGCCGCTGATACAAGGCAGGATGGATCCATGACACCACCACCACCAGCCTGAGCCGCTGATACAAGGCAGGATGGATCCATGACACCACCACCACCAGCCTGACCCGCTGATACAAGACAGGATGGATCCATGACACCACCACCACCAGCCTGACCCGCTGATACAAGGCAGGATGGATCCATGACACCACCAGCACCAGCCTGACCCGCTGATACAAGGCAGGATGGATCCATGACACCAGCACCAGCCTGAGCCGCTGATACAAGGCAGGATGGATCCATGACACCACCACCACCAGCCTGAGCCGCTGATACAAGGCAGGATGGATCCATGACACCACCACCACCAGCCTGACCCGCTGATACAAGGTAGGATGGATCCATGACACCACCACCACCAGCCTGACCCGCTGATACAAGGCAGGATGGATCCATGACACCACCACCACCAGCCTGAGCCGCTGATACAAGGCAGGATGGATCCATGACACCAGCACCAGCCTGAGCCGCTGATACAAGGCAGGATGGATCCATGACACCACCACCACCAGCCTGAGCCGCTGATACAAGGCAGGATGGATCCATGACACCACCACCACCAGCCTGAGCCGCTGATACAAGGCAGGATGGATCCATGACACCACCACCACCAGCCTGAGCTGCTGATACAAGGCAGGATGGATCCATGACACCACCACCGGCCTGACCCGGTGATACAAGGCAGGATGGATCCATGCTTTCATGTTGTTGTACCAAATTCTGACCCTACCATCCGAATGTCGCAGCAGAAATCGAGACTCATCAGACCAGGCAACGTTTTTCCAATCTTCTACTGTCCAATTTCGATGAGCTTGTGCAAATTGTAGCCTCAGTTTCCTGTTCTTAGCTGAAAGGAGTGGCACCCGGTGTGGTCTTCTGCTGCTGTAGCCCATCTGCCTCAAAGTTGGACGTACTGTGCGTTCAGAGATGCTCTTCTGCCTACCTTGGTTGTAACGGGTGGCGATTTGAGTCACTGTTGCCTTGCTATCAGCTCGAACCAGTCTGCCCATTCTCCTCTGACCTCTGGCATCAACAAGGCATTTCCGCCCACAGAACTGCCGCTCACTGGATGTTTTTTCTTTTTCGGACCATTCTCTGTAAACCCTAGAGATGGTTGTGCGTGAAAATCCCAGTAGATCAGCAGTTTCTGAAATACTCAGACCAGCCCTTCTGTCACCAACAACCATGCCACGTTCAAAGGCCACAAATCACCTTTCTTCCCCATACTGATGCTCGGGAGAACTGCAGGAGATTGTCTTGACCATGTCTACATGCCTAAATGCACTGCCGCCATGTGATTGGCTGATTAGAAATTAAGTGTTAACCAGCAGTTGGACAGGTGTACCTAATAAAGTGGCCGCTGAGTGTATATCACATGAAATCACAGCAGCAAATCACAGTTGCTAATGTTTAGAGGCTAAAAGACTTGTGGTGATGTCACCCTGGTCACATGACATTAGGCCACACCCCTGACTCGCTCTATAGATCGCTAGATACCAGGCAAGTTTATAACTCTGATTTATGTTGATGTGAGAGAAATAATTTTAGCTGAAAGAAGGGGGTCAGATAGCTACTAGGGCCATAGAGTATGCGATGGAAAGGACCGCAGTGTACTGCAATCAGCACATGACAAGGGGAGTGAATAAGCAGAGGTGGTGTGTGGGTCACACAGAGTTTAGATGGGAGGGGGGGTTGTTTATGTTAGAGCAGGTGAGGACGTGCAGGGAGGTGGGACATAAGGTTTAAGAATCATAACCTGAATAAAGTACTCACCATTGGGCTGGAGAACGCTGACCCGCCCGCCCTAATTGTAAGGTTGCTTGAGTTGCTGTTTATGTATTAATAAAAAGAAGAAAAAAAAAAAAAGGAATTTTGTTGTATTTATGATGACAATGTTTTATTTTGTGGCAGCGGCAGGGGAGGAGGGGGCTCTCGAAGGCGTTTTAAAGTAGAGAACTTGGAATTAGGATTCCAGTTCTTGGGAATGTAAATTTACAGTTAAGCTGGGATAAGCACCCAGCAGGTTGGATATATTCCTGCGGGCAAGGACCCCAGGATGGGTTTAGGTCTTCAACAAGGGGTGCCCGCAGGTTTGGTGATCGACGACCGCGGGCAAGTTGAGACCTGGGGAACAATGTTCAGGGAAAGCGCCTTCGAGGACCCCTCCAAATTTTTCCTTTCCTGTAAAATAAATAAAGTTGGCCGCTGTGGCCTTTTTCTTCCACCTATTATGGAGTTTGGTGTTTATTCAATGGGGTGGAAATGGGGAATTCTAATTGGATATTATTACTGCAGCGGCAGTTTCACTGTCCCTAAGTCAAGGAACCTCATATAATCGCTACATCATGGGCCATCTGCAGCCAACATCGGTTTGGATGCTTTTAGATGGAATTCCCCTTAAGTGCTTTTTGCATTGAACTTTTTATCCCAAGACTTTGAGCAGGTGTGCACCGGCTCTGGCGTATTCCTGGCCTGTGGTCCATGTCCTATGGGAGTGTAACCAAACCCTCTTAGTTTCTTCCATAAAATCGCCTTGAGGAGTGAACGCGTCTGGGCAGAACAAAATGGAAACAGAAGATCCGTACTCAAAGAACGCTTTAACCTCTGCCCTCTGACCCCTGAGCTGTGTCTTTAATTACTGAAATTTACCATAAGAGAAGCCCCTATAATCTGGGAAGTATCTTGTACATTCCTCCCCCAAATCTACGCGTTCTGGTTTCCTTTAGGAGGTGATGTTCATCGATGGACGGTGACAATGGACCCGTCAAATATCTCCAATCCCCAAAAGTCGCCCCAAAAGAACAGATCCGACCGCTTGTTACCAACGAGTTGTCAGAGAATCACTTAGGATTCCTTATAGGGGCTGAGACTGAAGCCATATTGCTGCGGCGGCTGTCAGCTCTCATTACCCCGCAGAGCGCCGCTCACAAACCAGGGACAAGTGCAGAACCGGCAGGTCCCAGGGAAACGCAGCGAGAGGGTAACAGGAGGCGAGGAGGAGGCATCCGGACGGCCGCTCATACGCTTCTTATTAACTGAGCCTGAGCGGATCCTGCGGCTGAAACTCTTCCTCGTGAGAAACCTTCATCAGCCCCTTCCGCTCCTCAGATGATGCGCAGGAGAGCGATACAGACACCATGTCAGCAGCCGATCCCCGGGCAATGGGCAGGAATACATTATAACATCAGGGCTTAAAGGGAATGTCTTTCTTTTATCATCATGATCCTATAGGTCCAAATATCTGCAGTGAGACACAATGGGGGTCATTTACTTACAGATTCGGACAGTTCACTAAAAGTGCATTATCCGTGTATAATGCAGCATGCGGCGATTCACTAAGATCGTGCTCCCAATATTCTGCATGTGTCGCTTCCCCGCTCAGGTCCGACAGCTTCTTTTTGTGGCGCACCTTTACATAGGGCGTGCGACACAATTTGAAAATTAAATACAGCGCGCAATCCGAATCAGTCGGACTGTCTGACATCACGCCCCCTAATTTGTGTCACAACCAGTGCAGCTGCTCCACAAAAGGGTTGCGTGCGACACAATTGCAACGTAGACACTTGTTATATATCTGTGCAAGCTGGTTTAGCCATGAAGAACGTGCACGGACCAACAAAAGTGCAGCGAGCGACCCTTAGTAAATGAGCCCCAATGTCTTTGGATCAAAAGTCACCTAATAGAGCACAATCCCTTTAAATAGTCACCTGTCATCCCTTTTCTCATTCACTTTCACTTGCCAGGACATAATACAGGACTCAAGGACATGCACCCCCAGCACGGGAATGCACACAACCTGCTGAAATATTAGTGGTCATTCCACCGAAGGCTCCTTTCCCCTATCCAGAGTTTGGGAGAACTATGTGTATGAACAGCGCTCTATTCACTTGTGACTGGCGAGACGTTAATCTTGCACAGACCTTGTAGTGAGTGGAGCACAATCCCTTTAAAAAGTAAAAAAAAAGAAAGGTCCAGTGCGGCACCACTTGTCCGTACAGCGCATGGTTAGGAAAGGAATATTTCTTCTAAAGGAGATTTACAGGTGACTCCATGCTGGGGATTCTGGGTAAGGAATATATGTTTCCATGTAGCAGGTTCCTCTACATCAATGCCTGACTAGCAAGATGCCTAATGAAAGGGGATGATAGTGGAACCAGTCAGGCCCTACAGATGAGTGAGTGTGAAGTGTCCAACTCGCAACATGTGATCCGGTTGTCAGCGTTTGGGCCTGAGGTTCCAGCCAGGACACATTGCGATTATGATAGTAGCCGGTCACATCATGTTTAGAGGCCTAAGTCTTTTCCTATTATCCCATGGCATGGATGGAGGGGGAGCTGCCTGCTATAAGCACTGGAGGTTTTTATGTGTGCACATTCCTTACCCATGCAGCGGATAAAACCCTTCACAGTGCACAGCACAACCACTGGGTGGCAGCAGTTATAGACATCTCCTGCTGGTATATCCTGTATTCCTGTTGTTTTGCAGTTACTTTGTATCCAGCCATAAACAAGGGTAAGGAAGGACCAGGGCTGGATTAAGGGTGGTGGGGGCCCCTGGGCGCATACTGGTGGGGGCCCTTCCAACAATGTTTTGGGAAGTATATAGCCTGCCAGCCCCCTGTAGTATGTAGCCTACCAGCCCCCTGTAGTATGTAGCCTGCCAGCCCCCTGTAGTATGTAGCCTGCCAACTGGTGGGGGCCACTTAAAAAGTGAAAGTGGTGGGGGCCCCGGGGCTTGAGCCCCATGAGCCCCTCCTTTAATCCAGCCCTGGGAAGGACACACGTATCCACTGATGTACAACCACAGGATAAGCCCCAGCTTAGCTATTCTGGTCTGGGCTGCAATACCAGACCCAACCACTAGATTGTGGCCATGTTTTGTGAATGTATTTGCATGTAGTTAACCCATTACATGCCTGAGATGATGGGTATTACGGCACTTCTCCATAGACACAGAGCAGGCAGCGTCCTACTAACATCATCCTGCTTCATCGTCTTACACTGTAAAGGTCAGGATGTGAAAACAGGAGCACAAATCGCATCTTATTCGCAGTCTCCACGGGTTGGCGCCTCTTCTTACAACACTTGACACAAGCAGCAAGAAGTAATTTAGTATCCCCTTAACAAGGAGGGGGCGACATGTGTGCAGCATTCAGGGGTCCGCAGAGCGACTCTCATACAGAAAGCGTTCATACATCTCTCACACTATAATCTTCCATCAATCTTCTCCACCCAGTCCTGCTTAATGTACAGTCATTGTATATAATATCCCATCACTTTACAGCACTCATTCAAACTATATCCCTATAGGGGGCGCTGATAGATTATATAATTCATGCTGCAAACCGTCTCCACTAGGGGGAGCAAGTTCCCTGGGGATTTCCACCACCAGTGCTGCAATCTCTGTAGTGAGCTCCCTCTAGTGGCCGCTGCATGTAGTTACCGTGAGAAAATCACAGCTGGAAAATGTGCCCCTGTGTGTTCTGGCATTGGAGGGAAGGTTTGGGGCAGTATAAAGATCACTGTCATGAGTTTAAAGGGGTTGGCCCAAGTTAAATTGTTATCCCCTAACCACAGGATAGAACATAATATGCTGATTGGTGGGGGCCAAACACAGTCACCACCACTAATGATAAGAACAGTGTATAGAGGATCAATGTATTTTATCTCAGATCCCCTATAAATTCAATGAACCCTAATTTTCATTATAAATGGAGATCCTGGATTCTCACCAATCGGCTCCGGGCATCAGTATTTACCCCAATAGACTTTCTATAGGACTTCAAAATAGCAAAGAATTGATATAAAAATACTAATAAATATTTACTTATGTGTTTATATGTTATGCAACTGTTTTAAATATGGGAGAAATATATGAAAAATCAGAAAAAGAATTTAAAAAAAAAATGTTTTCCTCTCTCTTTTTGAATTTAGATTATTATTATTTTTTTAAATGTTGCACATACCGGAGCCCTAGAAGCAGTGTCTGTTGCTGTAGGGTCACACGGGGAGGGGGGGATCCGCACAGATTGGACAATTGTCTTTATATTGATAATTTAGTAAAATTACAAATAAGGTTTGAATAGAAGATGCCGCCGCTGCCCCCCAGTGGACATTGGTGGTACCGCATGCTGAGAACTTGTACTTGCAAATCATTACAGGGAATAGGATTCTATGTCTCAGAACTTCTGTTAATCTTTGGATACTTATCCTTATAACTGGTAACTATACCTGGAATAAAAGAAGCCCCTGACCACATTCAGAATGATAAGGGATCCGGGGAGTATGATATCTGCTTAAAATAGGGGAAATCGTAATCACTAATAATCCCGATAAATAACATATTTGATGTTGTGTCACCGTGTGCTCAGTAATGAATCCTATTCATAGTCAGACAAGGCCGGAGACCGGGATTAACAGATGGGTTATTTCAGCCTCCCTATAGCGCCACCTATAGCGATACATGTGTGCAGCTCTGCGTAATCTGTGCGCTATATAAATAAAAGAATTATTATTATTACATCCCTATAAATCTAAGATGACCCCATACTTTCTATGTCCCCGTGTATATACAACCCTTTATAACCATATACATACCCAAAAATGGTGCTGTGCAAAAAATACAATTTACCCTGCAAAAAAAACCCCTCCATTTTTTACTTAAAAAGTGAAGCTTTTGGAACCTGACAATTTAAAAAAAATGTAAAAACATAATCAAAGTCGACCTGAGCTGAAGGTGTGAGCCCCGTGTTTTATACCTGTATATTTAATTTTGTAATCTGTACTGTAATATTTTATCGGTCTATGTCCCCTATGATTTTGTACAGCGCTACGGAATATGATGGCGCTATATAAAGATTATTATTATTAACTTTGCTGGGAAGTCGCTCTTCGTTTCTGCTCTTTTTATGGACAAAAAACTCTTAATAATCACATAAAACCCCCCAGAAAAACCTTGTGACCTTCAAAGGAGCCAAGTGAAGAACGGAGCGACTGAGGTCTCCAAGATGAGGCGAAGTGTCTCCCGGAGATTGTCCAGTGCTTGGATTTCCCAACACCGTGATGGAAACCTCCGGAGAAGCTCCATGAAGTGATAAGGATCTGTAATCTGAGGTCCTCACGGATGACTGCAGGACGTATGGAGATATCAGCAGATACAACACATATCAGTGATTTACGGCTCGTTGCTCTCCTGTAATGGAATATCACGAAGCGCAATATTTTCCCGTCAGCCGCTTTGTTTCCTTTGAAACCATTATCTGAAATATAATATAAGAACCAGACCCCGAGCCTAATCTGATTTCAGGATGCCAACGAGCACACGGCCAGAACCCATTATAAATTACCCGACCCTGTGATGGGCTCTCCGGCTTTGAAGTGTCTCCACCGACCAAGGTGTTAAACAATCTCAGTTACCGTCTGGAAAACGAGGGAACGAATTCCACATTTCCTTGGAGCACCGTCCCATTTGTGCCCCCCCCCCCCCCCCCCCAAACTAGAAAGATTTCCAAACAGCCGGCGTGAATTTTTTTAATTTCAAAATTTTTTTTTCCTCCCCGGTTCCTGTCTCGTATAACTCATCATTCAATGCCCTCCGAGAAAGTGTCCCAACAGGATCGCATGAAATCATAGCAGATGGAGCTGATTATAAGCGCGTTCTGCGTAGCATCAGGAATATCACGTGTTGGGAAAACGCGTTTTACTAGACAGCGCCTTGAGAGCAAAGCGAGTCTGCCGAAGCGGGGAGCCACCTTCTAGACGGACAGGGATCAAAGGGTCACCAGGGAGATGTAGACACGTGCAGTGTCCGTAGACATGTGCTCCATCAGACCGGCCTGTAGACTTCATCCATGGACCAAAATCATGGAACGGGGAGCAGAATATTCGTAGGACGGCAGTGACATCGTCTTCTGTAGACCTCGTATTCAGTGCTTCCCACACATCACGTTCCAGCTGTTCCGGCAATAATTCCTGCAATGCTTAGGGGTTCTGAAGACCATCTTAGATCTATGACCATCGAAAAGTTTCTATCTGGAGATGAAACCAAGTGGAGAAAACCACCAAGGTATCTGCTCATCTGATGCTCTGATGTTCTTTCCAAATACCTTGAAATTCAGCATCTCCGGTGATTGACTGGATACTGAGGCGTGAGGAGATGCTTGGTGAGGTCGTCACACCAGAGTTGGTCCAACGTAGAAGATCCAATGCACTGAGAGACTTGGCCCAAAAGCTGAATTTATTCTCTATCATTCCATAGGCAGCAGATCCTAGTGGTCTCCAGGTTTTACATTGTCTTTTACTATAGTGGAGTTTGTGGTGGGACCTCCCACAGCTAAACCACTGAGGTCTGGGGTCACCACTAGTCACTGCAAAAGGAAATCCACATTCACTAAAGATCTCACCAAAACCTCATTATGGGAAGACCAAAGGAGAACAATAGTGCGGCCAGATGTGAAGACCCACCACCAAGCCACCACCAAGCCACCACTGAAGCCACCACTGAAGCCACCACTGAAGCCACCACTGGATAGACCAATAAACCTCTGGTTGTGCTGAACCTCCATGGATAGCAAATACACACTGGGGCAGATTTACTTACCCGGCCCATTCGCGATTCAGCGGCGCGTTCTCTGCGGTGGATTCGGGTCTTCCGGCGATTCACTAAGGCAGTTCCTCCGACGTCCACCAGGTGGTGCTGCTGCGCTGAAGTTCCCCGAGGCCCGCCGGAATGCCCTGAAATTCACCGCCCTATTCCTGGTGAAGGTAAGTGCAAGTCCTGCGACAATTTTTTTTTTTTAAATGGAGCGGTTTTTCCAAATCCGTCGGGTTTTCGTTCGGCCACGCCCCCCGATTTCCGTCGCGTGCATGCCGGCGCCGATGCGCCAAAATCCGATCGCCAAAAAATCCCGGGAAAATCGGAGCAAATCGGAAATATTCGGGTAACACGTCGGAAAAACGCGAATCGGGCCCTTAGTAAATGACCCCCAATGAGTCTCTGATCCGATCCAGAGTGATCACTCACCTTACTAGTAAAGATAATAATACTCTCTTAAAGGCAATGTCCACATTCATAACTAAAGTGAAGAACTTACTCCACCCTGTATATTGTTCTTTAAATGTCTTTGGCTGATATTTCCATCTCTAAGGTTACAGAGTGTGTGACTGGAGGGTCAGATAACATAAGGTCTGCACTGGACAATCTGCTCCAATACTTATAAAACATCTTCCATTAACTCTTGCTTATCCACTTTGCTCCCGGCTTCTGGTTGAGAATTATGGAGGAATTTCTTTGTCTCCGTCTTCCTCTTTACTGCTGTTCTCTGTTCAGCCACGGATTGAAATTTTTCCTAGAGCTGCACCATTTCTCTGGATTGCTCTACCTTAATTGATCCCTAATTGCACATCCTCTTAGATATGACATTTCCTTACTGTAACTATGATCCAATTACCCTTCCTGTACTCCTCCAGGTGGTGATCCAGCTGTACTCGGCATGGAGGCGGTGTAAGGGGATTGTAATTACAATTACTGGAGGTTCGCAAGGGGATTATTTCAGGACTTCTGCGCCAGTTTTCTTCTGTAGAAGACCGTATCTCCCGCAAAAGTTGGGAGATATGTACACAGCGAGGAGAGATGATTGTATCCAGTCTGGACAACGCTCTGTGAGCTAAACACAGCAGCAGCCGCACGGATCTCACTGGTGGCCAATAACAACAAGAAAGCAGAACATAAAATACATCAGGAAGAATGGAGAAGAAGACCTAAATCTCTTGTAGAACAGATAGGAGAAAACAAGACGAGTCTCCAGCTCATCGCTACACAGATTGTCTTTTGGCTCCATCTAATGGACAATTTTAATACACACCTCAGCTGCTGCAGAACCTCATAATACACACCTCAGCTGCTGCAGAACCTCATAATACACACCTCAGCTGCTGCAGAACCTCATAATACACACCTCAGCTGCTGCAGAACCTCATAATACACACCTCAGCTGCTGCAGAACCTCATAATACACACCTCAGCTGCTGCACAACCTCATAATACACACATAAGCTGCTGCAGAACCTCATAATACACACATAAGCTGCTGCAGAACCTCATAATATACACATAAGCTGCTGCAGAACCTCATAATATACACATCAACTGCTGCAGAACCTCATAATATACCTTAGCTGCTGCAGGACCTCATAATATACCTCAGCTGCTGCAATACCTCATAATATACACATAAGCTGCTGCAGAACCTCATAATATACCTCAGCTGCTGCAGAACCTCATAATATATTTCAGCTGCTGCAAAGCCTCATAATATACACCTCAGCTGCTGCACAACCTCATAATACACACATAAGCTGCTGCAGGACCTCATCATACACACCTCAGCTGCTGCACAACCTCATAATACACACCTCAGCTGCTGCACAACCTCATAATACACACCTCAGCTGCAACAGAACCTCATAATACACACCTCAGCTGCAGCAGAACCTCATAATACACACCTCAGCTGCAACAGAACCTCATAATACACACCTCAGCTGCAACAGAACCTCATAATACACACCTCAGCTGCAACAGAACCTCATAATACACACCTCAGCTGCAACAGAACCTCATCATACACAACTCAGCTGCTGCACAACCTCATAATACACACCTCAGCTGCTGCACAACCTCATAATACACACCTCAGCTGCTGCACAACCTCATAATACACACCTCAGCTGCTGCACAACCTCATAATACACACCTCAGCTGCTGCACAACCTCATAATACACACCTCAGCTGCTGTAGAACCTCATAATACACATCTCAGCTGCTGCAGAACCTCATAATACATACCTCAGCTGCTGCTGAACCTCATAATGCACACCTCAGCTGCTGCAGAGCCTCATAATACATACCTCAGCTGCAACAGAACCTCATAATGCACACCTCAGCTGCTGCACAACCTCATAATACACACCTCAGCTGCAACAGAACCTCATAATACACACCTCAGCTGCAACAGAACCTCATAATACACACCTCAGCTGCTGCGGAACCTCATAATACACACCTCAGCTGCAACAGAACCTCATAATATACCTCAGCTGCAGCAAAGCCTCATAAAATACACCTCAGCTGCTGCAGAACCTCATAATATATTCATGAACTGCTACAGAACCTCATAATATACCTTAGCTGCTGCAGAACCTCATAATATACATCAGTTGCTTCAGAACCTCATAATATATTTCAGCTGCTGCAGAACCTCATAATATACACGTAAGGTGCTGCAGAACCTCATAATATACACCTCAGCTGCTGCAGAACCTTATAATATAACCTCAGGACGCATTCACACGATGGGGTGAGTCACGTTTTTTGATGTGTTTTTGACGCATTCCACAGGCTTCAGCCTTGATCACACGCTGAGGTTACATTGAGGCCGCGGTCACACGTACCGCTAGGCGTCCGTCATAATGCAACGCTAGCACACAGGGGGAGGTCCTCGGCCCCAACGCACATGCGTTTCCAGAGAAACGCATGCAATCGGCTTAACAATCGCATGCGTTTCCCTGGAAACGCATGTGCGTTTGGGCCAAGGACCTCCCCCTGTGCGCTAGCGGCGCGTTATGACGGACGCCTAGCGGTACGTGTGACCTCGGCCTGAGTTGTAGCAGATGCAGTGAAAATGTAATGTAACCTCAGCACGTGATCAAGGCTGAAGCCAGTGGAATGCGTCAAAAACGCGCCCTCCGCTGCTGCAGAACCTCTTAATATACACCTGAGCTGCTGCAGAACCGCACGGTATAATTCAGCTGCTGCAGAACCTCATTATATATACCTCTGCTGCTGCAGAACCTCAGCTGTGTATAAACTCTTGCTGGGTGACGTGTAATACTCCTATAATGCACAGTAGGGGGCAGTATAACATCAGGAACAAGAAGCAAAAACTGAAGGAGAAAATCAACTTGTCTTCCTGGGGGTGTCTGTGATTTGGGGTGTTCTGTGTCTCTTCCTGCAGGGGGCAGTGTGACCCCTCAGGCTGCAGGGGCTTCTATAGGGGCTCCTGCTGTCATGTGCAGCTTCCTGCCTCCCCTCCCCCGGTCGCCCTGTGCTGATCACATGTCAGGAAGTGTCTGTGTCTATGGGAGAGCGACCGCAGCCCTGGGATAGTCTGCAGCAAACTGCAGGATGAGATGCGATAATCTGCAGAAAGCCAGAAGATAAGGTGCGATAGCCTGCGCCGCTGATACAGGGGTACGTTACTTTGTTGCCTCCTCGGGGGTTCACATACTTTTAGATTTGTTGCCTTAACTTTTCTTGCAGGAATTGTCCATATCTTATGTAACGAGGGACATGAGCAGCGACAGGTCAGCGCGGGGGCTTAGATTGTGCGTCCGTCTGATAGTCCGGAATGTCCGATAATCCAGGATTTACTCATCTATATTAAACAGAATGGATTATCGGAGGCCAAATTAAGACTTTCACTTTACATCAGATAAAATCGTAAGATGTTCTCATACAAAGTCCATTTTACATGTAATATTAAAGGGATTGGCCTGAGCCTGAAAAACATGGTGGATTTCTTCCAAAAACAGCGCCACCTCTGACCATGGTAGGTGCCGGTATTGCAGCTCAGCTTTATAGAGGTGAATGGAGCTTAGTTGCGATACCACGCACCACCCATAGGCCAGAGAGGAGCTGTTTTTGCAAGACAACAGCCACTGGACAATCCCTTTAAGGTATAACTGTTACTCGCAAAATCCTGCAGCCGCTCGGGGGTGCAGGTGGATGAGGCATCAGCTGCAAGTGATTGGTTGTTTCATTCCCTTCTCTAATCATACTGTCCATCTACTTTCCTCCAAAAAAGCAGCGCCACCCCTGTCTGCAGGTTGTATGTGGTACTGCAGATCAGCTAATTTCTCTTCAATGGGACTGCAATACCAGACAAATCCTATAGGGGAGGGGGGCGCTGTTTTACCAAAAAAAAAGTAACCTCGTTTTTCTTGCCCTTGGCAACCCCTTTAAATTGTTGTAAAACTTAAAGTAAATCTTCCACCAGAATCCATCCTGATCGACCAGGGACATTACTAATAGATCCCGGGACCGGGACTGTGGGAATCTAATTACCATATATTTCATGGCCTCCTTTCTTCTAAAATCAACTTATATAAATCATGCTAATGAGCTTGGAGGACCCCTGGGCGTTACCAGATCCCCTCTGTGCTGCAGCTTCACAGGCCGTTACCCTGCGATGCAGCTTGAATGTGTGAATACAGGCTTATACTTATTCTAGCTCTTATGTATCTGACCCAAAACCTGCGGGGAAATCCTCCAGAACCTCTGTGCAGTGCGGATTTCCTCGGTCTGAGTCCAGTCCTGATCCAGCAATGACGTCCCGATACAAGTCACCAGTGACGCTTATGATTGGCCGCGGTGGTCATGTGACCGCGCGATACGTTACATATTGATAGTAGCTGAGAGTCACAGACACGGCAAGGTGAATATCACGTGTAGACAATGTATCAATGTGGACTTGTATCCGATACCATGAGATGTTCCGTGTCGTGTATAGATTATGTGCTCCACATAATAATCCAATAATCCGGAATCTATACTAAGGATATTGGATCCTTGGAATGTGCCTGATCCCTTTAATTACATCTGACAGATAAACTGATGAAGTCGGTGCCTCTGATCCATCACTGAAGACCCAGGGTGACCGCGGATATTACAGTAAGTGATAATATTTCCAGGTTCTTCTATAACCTGGATCTCTCTCCTTCCTCATGTCGGGGGTCCTGCAGCTCCACTCCAGCTATCAGGAACATAGATCATCAGCCCCCAGAAAATTCACTGATGAGATGTAATGTAGTGTTCATTATGCAGAGAGCTCCCCCTAGTGGCAGCAGCAGGAAGCCTGAAATCGTATCTAGATTCTATAATATAAAAACTAAGACCCTCCAGCTTCAGTCCGACCCCTAGTTACATCCCCTTCCTCCATCTCCACCCATACGTTATCCGAGTTATGGAAAAGGAACTGGATGGTGACAAACCACTAGGACACTGAGAAAGAGAGAAAGTCAGAAAACTGATTCCTATGTTTCCATATAAACCCTTCCCCCGGCAGATGAAGTGTCTCCTCATTGTCTCCGAGGGAGCCGAGGTTCTGTTCTGCTGGGCAGACGAGGAGTTCGAAAAGAATCTAAACCGAAGATATTTAGGATGTGACGACCTCCTACAGGTGAGAACATTATACATTGTATATAGTATGTGGTAAGAGCGCTGGATGGATGGATATTATATATAGTATGTGGTAAGAGCGCTGGATGGATGGATATTATATATAGTATGTGGTAAGAGCGCTGGATGGATGGATGATATTATATATAGTATGTGGTAAGAGCGCTGGATGGATGGATGATATTATATATAGTATGTGGTAAGAGCGCTGGATGGATGATATTATATATAGTATGTGGTAAGAGCGCTGGATGGATGATATTATATATAGTATGTGGTAAGAGCGCTGGATGGATGATATTATATATAGTATGTGGTAAGAGCGCTGGATGGATGATATTATATATAGTATGTGGTAAGAGCGCTGGATGGATGGATGATATTATATATAGTATGTGGTAAGAGCGCTGGATGGATGATATTATATATAGTATGTGGTAAGAGCGCTGGATGGATGGATATTATATATAGTATGTGGTAAGAGCGCTGGATGGATGGATATTATATATAGTATGTGGTAAGAGCGCTGGATGGATGGATATTATATATAGTATGTGGTAAGAGCGCTGGATGGATGGATATTATATATAGTATGTGGTAAGAGCGCTGGATGGATGATATTATATATAGTATGTGGTAAGAGCGCTGGATGGATGGATATTATATATAGTATGTGGTAAGAGCGCTGGATGGATGGATATTATATATAGTATGTGGTAAGAGCGCTGGATGGATGATATTATATATAGTATGTGGTAAGAGCGCTGGATGGATGGATGATATTATATATAGTATGTGGTAAGAGCGCTGGATGGATGATATTATATATAGTATGTGGTAAGAGCGCTGGATGGATGATATTATATATAGTATGTAGTAAGAGCGCTGGATGGATATTATATATAGTATGTGGTAAGAGCGCTGGATGGATGATATTATATATAGTATGTGGTAAGAGCGCTGGATGGATGGATATTATATATAGTATGTGGTAAGAGCGCTGGATGGATGGATGATATTATATATAGTATGTGGTAAGAGCGCTGGATGGATGGATATTATATATAGTATGTGGTAAGAGCGCTGGATGGATGATATTATATATAGTATGTGGTAAGAGCGCTGGATGGATGGATGGATATTATATATAGTATGTGGTAAGAGCGCTGGATGGATGGATATTATATATAGTATGTGGTAAGAGCGCTGGATGGATGGATGATATTATATATAGTATGTGGTAAGAGCGCTGGATGGATGATATTATATATAGTATGTGGTAAGAGCGCTGGATGGATGGATATTATATATAGTATGTGGTAAGAGCGCTGGATGGATGGATATTATATATAGTATGTGGTAAGAGCGCTGCATGGATGGATATTATATATAGTATGTGGTAAGAGCGCTGGATGGATGATATTATATATAGTATGTGGTAAGAGCGCTGGATGGATGATATTATATATAGTATGTGGTAAGAGCGCTGGATGGATGGATATTATATATAGTATGTGGTAAGAGCGCTGGATGGATGGATATTATATATAGTATGTGGTAAGAGCGCTGGATGGATGATATTATATATAGTATGTGGTAAGAGCGCTGGATGGATGATATTATATATAGTATGTGGTAAGAGCGCTGGATGGATGATATTATATATAGTATGTGGTAAGAGCGCTGGATGGATGATATTATATATAGTATGTGGTAAGAGCGCTGGATGGATGAATATTATATATAGTATGTGGTAAGAGCGCTGGATGGATGAATATTATATATAGTATGTGGTAAGAGCGCTGGATGGATGGATATTATATATAGTATGTGGTAAGAGCGCTGGATGGATGGATATTATATATAGTATGTGGTAAGAGCGCTGGATGGATGGATATTATATATAGTATGTGGTAAGAGCGCTGGATGGATGGATATTATATATAGTATGTGGTAAGAGCGCTGGATGGATGGATATTATATATAGTATGTGGTAAGAGCGCTGGATGGATGATATTATATATAGTATGTGGTAAGAGCGCTGGATGGATGGATATTATATATAGTATGTGGTAAGAGCGCTGGATGGATGGATATTATATATAGTATGTGGTAAGAGCGCTGGATGGATGGATATTATATATAGTATGTGGTAAGAGCGCTGGATGGATGGATATTATATATAGTATGTGGTAAGAGCGCTGGATGGATGATATTATATATAGTATGTGGTAAGAGCGCTGGATGGATGGATATTATATATATAGTTGCTGTTTCTATGATATTTTGTATACTGTTTTGCAGGCTCCCAGTTTCGGTGACAGTATTAACACCCTCTTTGCTCCTCTGATCATCTCCTGTGTGACGCTGCTGGAGAAGATTGGGGACACCTACACCTGCTTCACGGCTGAGGACGGCCACCTGTGTGTCCTGCACATGGTAGGTCGCGGGGCTGAGGATATGACTTGCGGTTTTGGTGACTTTGAGCCTCTGAATAAATAACTGGGGACCCAAAGTCACCAAAACTTCCCTCATTTTGGGCACCGTCTCCACCAGTCTTCATGCCCGAGGCCATTGTGTCCCCCTCTAGTTCACCCTCTTTTGTATCTTCTCTGCAGTTTGGGGAATGTCTCTTCATTGCTGTCAATGGGGACGGAGGTGAAAACGAGGACGACTTGAGGAGGAAGATCTACGTCTTGAAGAGGCTCACGGAGGTTCACTTTGGTTTGGTCACTTTGGACGGTCACCTCCTCAGAAGAGAGTAAGTGTAGCCGTAACGCGTCCCTCCTACATCTCTCCGGGGAGCACCGCCGCCTCTGCTTGGCGTTTTACCTCTAAATGGGTTTAGAGTGGGGGGCGGGGCTTGCAAAACCCTAATGAATTGTGGGTGGGACCAAGAAGTCAGTATGCAAATACAAGGGCAGGAATTAAACTTTCCTACATCACCAGATGTAAAATAATAAGTAAAGTTAGATCCTAGAAAATTGGCCCCAAATATAAGTCCTTGAAGTAAAACATTTGTAATCCTTTAGATAGACCCGTTAAAAAAACTAGATGTCGGTGTGACCACGGCCACGTCTCCCGGTTTCCTCCACACATGTTAGGAAGAGAGTAATATGTGACTTTAGGATCTGACTACACATTTCCTGTTTGTAGTCTGTAACCATGGTGACACATACATAAGTCTGGTGACTGCAGATCTCTCTTCTGACTATAGGCGGTGTCGTCTTCTGACTTCTCTTCTATTATTTTCTTTCTATTTTGCTTTACCTAATATTAGAGCTTTTCATGGTAAGTTTCTACTTTTAACTCCATATTTAGATTTTAGTCATTTACTTTACTGTTTAAAAGCGCAAAAAAATGTCAAAGCATTTTTTGCATATTTTGTTACACCCTAAGCCCTGCCCCTTCCCACTTAAGCCCTGCCCCTTCCCAACTAAACCCCAATCATTTCCTGCAAAAGCCCTGCCCCTTCCCACTTAAGCCTTGCCCCTTCCCAAGGTTGGACTTGATGGACTTGCGTCTTTTTCCAGCCTTATATACTATGACACTTAAGCCCTGCCCTTTCCTGCTAAGCTTCAGCCATTTTCTTGCAAAGCTCCACCCCTTGGTGTAGAAAGTGTCTAAAAAATGGATAAATTTGGTTTTAGTCGGTGATCATTTCTTGCCACGTGCTATTTAGTACCCACCAGCTCTAAGACTGAGGAGGAGACACAGGCCCAACCCATTTTTATATAAATACAATGTATCGTTAGTACAATGACTTATCAATTACATTTCAATGTTCTAAAATATTTTTCAACACTTTCTATTCTGCGCCATTATCTATAGATAAAAGAATAATCCTAAAATCCTGCAGTTCCCTTTAGACCTCACAATGTACGCTCCTATTACTGGGTTATGATCTGTACGTGTTTTCTCGCCGCAGACTGCGTCCGCCAGATTCGGATCAGCGAAATCTCGTATGGAAGACATTTCAGAGTTTGCTCCTCACATACAGCCGCCTGCAGCAGGAGGACCAGAGCTTTGCGGTAGAGGTGAGCGAGAGCTTCTATACAGGTCACATACAAGATCTATGGAGCCCCCGTTACTTTTTAAACAAAGACCTGATTGGCAATTGGCTGCAGTGTAAAGTACGGGGGACTATAATACATTAAAGGGAACCTGTCACCATTTTCACTAAAGAGGTCCTTCACACCTGCAGTGCACATTTGCATTCCAATATAATTGTGTTATAACTTACCTTGCACCCTGACAGAATCCTCTATGTAGTCCCAGGGGTTGGGCTTTGGTTCGGATGCATTTCATAAAACACCATGTGACTTGTCTGTGCTGCAGACTCCTCAGCTCTCAGCCCCCACTTTGTGCTCCTGTACAGCTCCTCCCTCCCCCACTCTGAGCTTTGTGAAGAAGCAGGAGGGAGGAGCACAAAGGTAGGGGCTGAGAGCTGGGGAGTGAGCAGCACAGACAAGTCACATGGTGTTTTTTTGAAATGCATTCAAACCAGAGCACAACCCCTGGGACTACACAGAGGATTTTGTCAGGGTACAAGGTAAGTTATAACACACAATTATATTGTAATGCAAATGCTTAGAGAAAGCAGAAAGGCAGATTTGCGGTGCAGGTGTGAGGGGCTTCTGCAACCTGTCTATAGTGAAAATGAGGTCCCTGGTGACAGGTTCCCTTTAGGTTTCCCTTAGGTGTTGGGTTTTAGTTGCCCGTTTAATGCATTTTTATGATTATCCTTTTGGTTGAGATGATTGTTTGTCTGCGCATATGAAAGATATGTAGAGACTCTGAGAACACAGGCGGCCATTGTCAATGATTACAGAAGGACATTGTCTTCCACATTACTGCATAAAACCCCCAAAAATTCATGAATTGTGGGTAATTTTATTGCACTAATGTCCCTCAAGAGTCCATCTCCTACAGATATAAGGAGCACGGCAGGGTCTGAGCAGTAGAGACATGCACCCCTGGACGTGCAGTCTGAACCCCTCCGGCTCTGCTACATCTGCACATAGTGACTGCGGATCTTTTCCATGTCACAGGCAGTGGAGCGTCTCATACACCCCAAGCTGTGCGAACAATCTATCGAGTTCCTGGAGAAGCAGATTGTGCAGTACATCAACAGCAGCAAGGAGCGGGGCAGCGAGGAAGTGCTCCACGCCTTCATCCTGGTCAACACCAAACTCCTGGCCCTCTTCTCCAGGTGCGAGATCCGGGGGAAAGAGTTCTGTGACTTTATCCTACACGTATCACATCCTCATACTATGACCCCCAACAATCAGCTGTAATCTATGGTGTGATAAGTGTTTAATCATCCTGCAGCGCCACCACAGGGGAAATACAGTATTACACTCTGTCCATCACTTGGCTTGCTATGTAATACAGGACAGGAGGGAGATTATTACTTTTTGTAACCTCTTTGGCCAAAATCGAAGAATTGTGAATAGTGAGAAGTATATATCCTTAGGAGCTCAGTTATGACAGGGCTCAGGATACAATGATGCTTAGTATATGATTTGTGAATAGTGTGGAGCGCAATGGGAGAAGTATCTATATCCTTAGGAGCTCAGTTATGAAAAGGGACAGGATACAGTGATGCTTAGTATATGATTTGTGAATATTGTGGAGCGCAGTGCGAGTAGTATATATCCTTAGGGGCTCAGTTATGACAGGGGTCAGGATACAATGATGCTCAGTATATGATTTGTGAATAGTGTGGAGCGCAGTGCGAGTAGTATATATCCTTAGGGGCTCAGTTATGACAGGGGTCAGGATACAATGATGCTTAGTATATGATTTGTGAATAGTGTGGAGCGCAGTGCGAGTAGTATATATCCTTAGGAGCTCAGTTATGACCGGGCTCAGGATACAATGATGCTTAGTATATGATTTGTGAATATTGTGGAGTGCAGCGGGAGAAGTATATATCCTTAGGAGCTCAGTCATGACAGGACTCAGGATACAATGATGCATCGTATATGATTCTATATGTGACATATGAACCATTGTAAAAGATTTTATGTTATCTTCTCTCTGTATAGTCGTTACGCTAGTTCCTTGAGACCCGCAGATTTCTTGGCCTTGATTCTTATAGTCCAGGACTTGTACCCAGGGATCAACCTACTACAGGAGCAGAGCGTCCCGGTAAGGACATGTTATTATACCGACCATACGTGAAATATTATAGATATTAAAGCCCCCCCCCATTCCCCAGGGTCAGTAACGCTATCACTTAACCCTTTACAGGTCGCAGAAGACAATGTGGCCTCGGAAGAATATTACACTCCGGACCCGTCCCCCAGCACCAGCAGCTTAGGTAAGTGTCGTGGACTGAGTCCGTGGACTGAGGACACTGCAGGTCTTATACTAATTTACATCCCCCCAAAAAATCACAAATTAAAGGGCATCTACCACCAGGATGAAAGATTGTATGCAAACGAGCCTCAGGGGCTCCAGGCTCCATTAACATCTATTTAACAATCGGCCCCAATGAAAACCCCTGCGTTTTTTGGTTTCGTCAGCTCTCGCACTCATGCAAACATCACGTGTGAAGAGACATAATTTTTAGGTGTCAGGTCCTGCTTTGTAGCAGGTGACTGCGCCCCTGATGCTGCCCCCTCATCCTGCTGCTGGTGGTGCTGCCTGAGGCAAGAGGCTCAACTCGCCTCATGGCTGGTGCCTCCTGCTTGGACCTTGGAGCTGGACGGATAAAAAAGCTCCTAGCTGCAGGATCAGACTACGCAGAGCTTGTTGTCTGTTACCATGGAGAGACGTTATTTGCATTGGAGCTGTAGACCCAAAGCAGCAGAAAATCTTTCGGTGAACAATTGAAACTTAATTGCTTTATTTTTTAAATTTTTTTCCCATGCACTGAGCAATGAGACAATCGCGATGGTGGACGGAATTTTTTGGTTTCACATTTTTCTAACTTTTTGAGTGTTTTGTCTCGCAGCTTGGCTATGACCTGATGTATTATATTATTATAGTAATAACTTTGCTCTTGTGTTTATGAAGGAGGCGGCAGCTTGAGGGATGACGATTTATCCATGTCTAGTTTTGGGGACGCTGAAATCCAGGTAGACACCCCCCCCCCGTGCTGTACCCCAATATAATGTCCTGGTCCTATATCTGTCATCTCGAGCTTCTTTACGTTTCTCCATCAGATCGCGGAGGACAGTCTGAAGACCCTGGTCGGTCCTGTGCCAGAATCTACCAACACCAGGCGCGTGTTTCTAGATGCCAACCTGAGAGAGGGTTACTGCCCCATGATGCCACATTCTATGTACTGCCTGCCCCTGTGGCACGGGATGTCCCTGGTCCTCCTGACGAAGGTGGGAAGGGTGGGGTTTAGCTGAGAAGGGGTTGGGCTTATCTGGGTAGGGGTTGGGCTTATCTGGGTAGGGGCTGGACTTATCTGGGTAGGGGCTGGGCTTATCTGGGTAGGGGCTGGGTTTATCTGGGTAGGGGCTGGGCTTATCTGGGTAGGGGCTGGGCTTATCTGGGTAGGGGCTGGGCTTATCTGTGTAGGGGCTGGGCTTATCTGTGTAGGGGCTGGGCTTATCTGTGTAGGGGCTGGGCTTATCTGTGTAGGGGCTGGGCTTATCTGTGTAGGGGCTGGGCTTATCTGTGTAGGGGCTGGGCTTATCTGTGTAGGGGCTGGGCTTATCTGTGTAGGGGCTGGGCTTATCTGTGTAGGGGCTGGGCTTATCTGTGTAGGGGCTGGGCTTATCTGTGTAGGGGCTGGGCTTATCTGTGTAGGGGCTGGGCTGGCAAGGGGCAGGGCTTAGGATTTGACACCCAAGTCACAAGTATTCAACCCTTCTGTGTATGGGAGGCAGTGTCGGCCGCTGTGCTTGGATCTTTTGGTATATGATTGTTGAGTTGTGGATCTGATTACTTAGCTGACAAAGTGCAGCTGTCCTGTCCGTCCTATAGGTGGCGCCACACAAAATGCAGGATTGGGATAACATCCCTTTAATCATGACCTCTCCTAATTGTCCTTTCCCAGTTCTCTGGGAGCCACATCGCCCTCTCCCTGTACCAGCTCCTGGACGGGTTCAGTATAATGGAGAAGAAGCTACTGGAGGGGCAAGAGATCCATCAAGTCGTGAGATCAAATCCCATCATGGCCGAGCTGAGGCAGAGAATGGATCGGTTTGTTAAAAGCCTCGGGGGTCGGGAAATTCAGGTGAGGGGAGGGGGGTGCATGGTACATGGGGTTCACCGCTGCACAGATGAGATGAAGCGATCATTTCATTTCTATATGTAGCTGAGTTGAGTTTGTCGTCTAACAAAAAACATAAATACAAGTCATAAGCCAATCAGGTACAGCACGGGCCACTTAAAGGGGATGTCTTGTCTCCCAATTCAGATCCCTGCACTGATAACAGCTGAATAGGGGAGGCCGGTTCTGGTCCTATATGTCGCTTGCCTTTATGTGTAGCACTTCCCCGCTCAGGGTTATGGGGGAGTAGAGTAGCGGCAGGACTCTCCATCAGTAGGGATCGGCTTCCCTGAGTGATGCTGCCCCCTACTGGCTGCACCGCATAATGTCACCTGCAAGTGAAGGAAATCTGCCCCTGGGGTGGACATGATGCACATGATACTAGATCCACTTACCTCTTCCTCTTCCTTCAGGAAATCTCTCCATTAGGTCTGAAAGGGACGAGTCGGGTGCGAGAGGCGGAGATGTCCCCTGTCCCTCGGGAAGTCTGGTGCATGCGCGGTCCTGGTCTCTGTTAAGCAGCCGGCTCGCACTCCTGAGACTTCCCAGGGGTCAGGTGACATCTCCGCCTCTCACCCCCGGCTCTGGGGCAGGGGGTAGGAGTGGACGGATGGGATCGCACGCTACAAGGGCATAATTAGGATCCCTGGGAGCACCAGGTCATGTGACGTGCACAGGAGCGCCCAGCGCTAATTAGCATATTTTTTTAGGGTTATACAGATGTTTCAGGCCTAATGAAGATATTTCCTGAAAGAAGAGGAAAAGTCCAGCCTGTAAGTGCATCCAGTATCATGTGCATCATGTCCACCCCAGGGGCAGATTTCCTGCTCTCCAGATGGGGCAAGAATGGAGAATGTGAAGTCACCTAAAATTAATACATAAGAGCAAAGTATTACAAAGTTACTAAATGTTTCATGTGTTTTTGGACATTTTATAACTTTTCTGAATTTTTGACCTTTAGTTACAGAACATTTGGCTGGATTTCAAGAATAAAGTATTCTCCAGAAGTGAGAGCCCCAACCCGGCCGAGTAAGTGCCAAATAGGAGTGTGTATGGGCGGATGTATGGATGTATGTATGTATTTGTGCATGGATGTATGTATGTATGTGCCTGCGTATGTATGTATGTGCGTGCATATGTGTGTATGGATGTATATGCCTGCGCATGTGTGCATGGATGTATGTGCCTGTGTATGTATGTATGTGCGTGCATATGTGTGTATGTATGTATGTATATGCCTGCGTATGTGTGCATTTATCTATGTGCCTGCGTATGGATGTATGTATGTGCCTGCGTATGTGTTTGTATGTATGTGCATGCGTGTTTGTGTGTGTATGGATATATGTATATATGGATGTATATATATATGTGTGTGTGTATGGATGTATGTATGTGCATGCGTGTTTGTGTGTGTAAGGATGTATGTATGTGTATGGTCGTATGTATGTGCCTGCGTATGTGTGCATGAATGTATGTATGTGCCTGCGTATGTGTTTGGATGGATGTATGTGCCTGCGGGTGTGTGTCTATGTCATAGAGACACACACACACACACACACACACACACACACACACACACACACTATTATATATGTATGCGTATATGTCTATGTATGTGTGTGTATATACTGTGTATGTATACATATATATTATTGATGATATTATTATATATGTATGTGTCTTCATTGTAAGCGTTTTGTACTGAACATATGTAATTTTGAAGAATTTTTGTAATACTATCTTTGTGTACTTTGTGTAGTATTAGAGGTGCATTTGTCCTCACACAGCTGGGTCCATACATTGCCACCCTCTTCTTACTAAAAGCTGCAGAAGGCTTCTGGTTGGTTACTAGAGCAGACAGATGGGAGGGGCTGTAAAGCACTAGGAGGAGCTGAGCTCCATACTGTGTATACACTGCATGCGCTCCCCCTAGTGGTGGCTACCTGTAGATAAAATTTAAGCATTTCTTTCCGTGCCTATGGGATGTGTTTGGAGCACAGTTTCTTAAAAATGAAGCTCCGCCCACAGTCCAGATATTTTAGGTGTGGAGTGTAGGCTATTAAAGGTGAGAAATCCCTTTTAAGAGCTGCGATTCCTCCTCTGAGTTTGATTGACTGATTTCTACGTTCTGCCTGAAAGCGATGCCTTTGGTTTTGCAGCAGTCTCCGCTTCCACGTTTTATGTTCCCACCAATCGTTAAGCGGTCGCCATAAAAAGAAGTTTTTCCCATCTCCCTTGAAAATATGATTCCAGATAAAAGTCCTGATTGTTTTTGGATAGCGTCAAGCGTTTTGTGAGCTTTAAACCACTTTTTTATGTTTCCTCTCTCCCAGATTAACCCCGCGCGGTGTTGTTTTTTAAATCTGCGGTTATTGTTCTGTCACGGATTACGGACTGCGGTCAGATTTATGGGGTTTTTTCTCAAGAGTTTTTCTTAGTGCGAGACTATAAAATACAGAATAATAAAAGGACGGTGGTTACTACTCATCTTACTACACCTGGAGAACCTGATAGGACCAGGGAGTAGCCGCAAGCAGCTTCTGACTACACACGGCTGGTTTGTAGTCTGTAACCATGGAGACACAAAAAAGTTACTATTTTATTTTAAATACAGTGGAAACATATACATATCCCCTTAAGAGGGTTTTCCCACAGATGTCCTGGAGTGCGCTCCATTCACATGGCTATAGTCATGGACAAGCAAGTGATCAATGGGTCACCCTGTGGGATTTGTGACCCCCCCTCCCCCTATTCATGATCTTTTGGCCTAACCTGTGTAAACAGATGGAAAACCCCTTTAAGCCTGCAGTATGTGGGATTGGACACTTGTAATCACCTGATCACTTTAACTGATGATCTTATATTATGGAATTGCTATGTAAGCATTTCCCTTCTCCCATGTCCCGGGGTGATTTGAGCTGCAAATAGAACTTGGATGAGGAGAACGCGGTTAATGGTTCCTCTGTTTTATCAACAGGATCATCCAAGCGTGCGGAAATGTGAAGCGTCAGCTCTGCTGCGTCTACCGTCAGCTATTCCTGGCCTCTCCCATCAGCGGAACGCACGCCCTGTCCCTAAATATACAGACCCGGGTCAGGAATCGGGTCCAGTAAGTAGAAGATTACATGGATAAAATGAGTAGTGGAGGAGAGGGATCAGAGCCGGGTGCAGGAGTCTGTCTATCTATCTATCTATCTATCTATCGATCTCCTATCCATCTATCTATTTCTCTCCTCTTTTCTCCTCTGCTCTTTTCTCTTCTCCTCTCCTCTTTTCTTTTCTTTTCTCTTCTCCTCTCCTCTTTTCTCTTCTCTTCTCCTCTCCTCTTTTCTCTTCTCTTCTCCTCTTTTCTCTTCTCTTCTCCTCTCCTCTTTTCTCTTCTCCTCTCCTCTTTTTTCTCCTCTTCTCTTCTCCTCTCCTCTTTTTTCTCCTCTTCTCTTCTCCTCTCCTCTTTTTTCTCCTCTTCTCTTCTCCTCTCCTCTTTTCTCTTCTCTTCTCCTCTTTTCTCTTCTCTCTTCTCTGACTTATACACAGATATTCCTGATTAGTTGTCATCCATATGATGTAGCACTTGGCAACGGGAGACTCCGCAGATTCCGCATTTTTGATACGTTGGGGATTTTTGGGGAATGATCTATTCTGCCTCTTTGTATAATGTGATGGTCTATTATTATACTACTAAATACTATCCCTAACCCTCAACTTACCAAGCTGAAATTATGGGAGCAGTTTTCATCCCCTTTAACAGGCAACAACTAATTGGAAAAGTTTCTTGAAATGGTTCTGTCCACAGGGGTAACCATCCAGACTGCAGCTGGGTATTATCCTTGGAGAGTTGTGTAATAAGACCTTTGTGCAGGTTGTTGGTAGCAGCAGGACTGTGAAATATGGATTTATATTCCAGGCTTGTAGCTCCGCCAAGTGCATCGGGCTCATGTCCTCACACTGCTGTGCTCTTATCTCTCTGCAATGAACGGCAAACATTGTTCAGTATTGGCCTTGAAGATCTGTATAATAATTACCTTTGTGTATGTTGTTAGTAGCAGCAGGACTGTGAAATATGGATTTATATACCAGGGTTGTAGCTTCTCCCAGAGAACTGGTGGCATGTCCTTAGACTTCTGTGCTCTCTGCAGGCAGTGTTCAGTATTGTATGATCACACATCTTTTTAGGGATAATACTGAACACCCCCTGCAGAGCACAGCACAGCAGTGTAAGGACATGCCACCAGTTCTCTTGGAGAAGCTACAATCCTGGAATATAAATCCATATTTCACAGCCCTGCTGCTACTAACAACATACACAAAGGTCTGATTACACATCTTTCCAGGGACCCTTGTGTAGGTTGTTAGCAGCAGGACTGGGAAATATGGATTTATATTCCAGGATTCCAGCTCTCCCAAGTGCACCGGGCTCATGTCCTCACACTGCTGTGCTCTTATCTCTCTGCAATGAACTGCAAACATTGTTCATTGGGCTTGAAGATCTGTATATTCCTTACCTCTGTGTATGTTGTTAGTAGCCGCAGGACTGTGAAAAATGTGTTTTATATTTTACGATTTCTAGGGGGGTGTCCTAACACTGCTGTGCTCTTAGCCCTCCTCAATATGCAGATGCAAAGCCTCCTTCTGTTGTAGTGCTCTAACAAAAGCCCACTATGGGGCGAGTGGGGGTATTTGGACTCTGTAGCGCAGTGCTAAGAGAACAGCAGTGTGAGGACAGTTCCTCCGATAAACTCTGAGAAGTTGCAGTCCTATAATATGAATCCATATTTCACAGTCCTGCTACCACACCGGTCTGATCACACAGCTCTCCATAGACAATACCCAACACTGTCTGCAGTAGCAGATGACCCCCATAGTATCCCTATGTATCCGCCGCCGCAGGAAACGGGGAGGAATCTGCGGCTCCTGTGTTTTACGTATGACAGATGAACAGCATTAATATACGTGAAGAGGTCTGTACACGGGGAGATAAGCGGCGCCGCCGCCCTCCACACGGTGACATATTACTATGGAGGATTAGGAGATTTTACGAGAAACGGGAAGGAAGTTCAGGGACGGGAAGATTTATGGGGTTTTATATTTTTGCAGAGAGAAACTGATGGACTGGAAGGAATTTCTGCTGGTGAAAAGCAAGAGAAACATTACCATGGTGACATATCCTTTCTACAGGCTGAAATGTCGTCCTTAAAGGGGTCCTCGCCTTAATGGATTGTAATTCATCATTTCTACTGCAGGGAGGAAGCTCTGACATTATACATTTATGTAAGTGAAGGAATGACACCTCCTTCTTAGATACTTTGTGTTTTAATTCTTCACCATTTTCAAGATCTCTGCTTGCTGTCGGTGACTGAGGTTCCTTTTGGTTACATTCAGAAGCTGTTACCATGTACATAGTCAGTTCTGGTCTTAAAGTAGAAGTCTGGACAGTGAGCTAAACACAGAAACAGCTGAACAAATATCTCTGCTAGTTTGCTACAATGTATCAGTCTGGAGTCCAGGATGTTTAGCTTGCGGAGCATTGTCCAGACTGGAGCCCAGGATGTTTAGCTTGCGGAGCATTGTCCAGACTGAATACAATTCTCAGGTGAGAACAGGATTGGCCATTTATGGGGTTACTGCCGCTGAATGTATCCGAGGCTTCTCATTCACTGACAGCAAGCAAAAATCTTGAAAATAAGAAAAAAGTTTAGTAAAAAGTTTTAACCTTTTTTTAAAATTAAATTTACATTAAACTGTTAATATTTGTAAATAGAGGTGAGTGACCGGGGGCGTCCCTAGGCGCACCCGAATCCCAGACCCGAGTGGGTCTATCTCTCTATCTCTCTATCTCTCTATCATTTTGGAGCATATTTCTTTAGAATGTTTATGTTCTGCAATTTATGTTATTCCTCTTGGAAATTGATAATTTTAACTGACAAGTGGGTGTGGCCATTCTAGTTGTCATCAGAGTAACAATAAGGAGTCTAGCACTAAACGGTAACACCCAGTTGTCCATTTATTCATACATTTCCAGGAGGAACAACAGAGGGACAGAACGACACAGAGCTCAATTACAGGATGTCCTAGAATTATTATTATCAGGGATATATTCGTATATACCGCGTATCAGACGGCAGTTATTTAGTTACTATGGCATCGGTATAACCCAAGGATATCCCTTTAATTCAGTGACCTGAATCTGCATAACAAACAGACGTCCTGGATTTTAACCTACTATATTCTTTGTTCCCGCGGGGGATGAACAAGCATCAAAACTGTATTTCTACAGGTCATTCCCTTGACCTCACTGAAAACACTTGAACGCTCAGTCGAGCCGAGTGCATGGAGCCAGGAGGAATAACCTTTAGCTGATGGCCAATCTAATGTGTACGACCTGCAGATCCCGGATTGTTCAGACACTAGTAGTGCACATGACTACCACTAGATGGCGATGTTCTCCTCCTCATCGGGCGGCGGAGCACCTGACCGCAATTATCTCCCAGAAGTTCCTTTTTATGTTAAAATCCAGAATATGTGAATTCTGCTAATCAAAGCGGCTTTAAAATATAACAATGCAAAAAGTGTAAAGAATATACGCGGCGGAGAACAGGAGAAACGCTTTTCTTATACGCCGCGTCATCGTCCTGATATCGCAGACAATACAATTGTAACAATTGTGAATGTTCTGCTGGATACGGTTTAAAGGGCACTGAGCAGTATATACTGGATATATAAGGAGAGGGGACAGGGTAAGGGGCGGAGACTGCAAGTTAGAAACTGTGTAATACATCCTATATGTGGGGATGGTGCCAACTACAGTATTTTTTGGACTATAAGGCGCACCGTATTATAAGGCGCACCATCAATAAATGGCTGCTAAAACATCTAGGTTCATATATAAGGCGCACCGGATTATAAGGCGCACCTGATATAAGGATGAATGACCAGCAGGTGGCAGACCTGTGCACAGTACAAGACAGCTGTTGTCTGTAAGTATGATTCATATATAAGGCGCACTGGACTATAAGGCGCACCGGATTATAAGGCGCACCTGATATAAGGATGAATGACCAGCAGGTGGCAGACCTGTGCACAGTTCCAGGCAGCTGTTGTCTGTAAGTACGGTTCATATATAAGGCGCACCGGATTATAAGGCTGAATGACCAGCAGGTGGCAGACCTGTGCACAGTTCCAGGCAGCTGTTGTCTGTAAGTGCGGTTTTATAGTCTGAAAAATACGGTATTTCATCTTGTAGAACCAACAGTTTTTTCATCAGCTGTTGAAACAAACCTTTGCCATGTCCTAAAATTCCCCTAGGGTAACATGTATCAGTCTGTTAGATGCTGCAGTTTCTCCCTTTCTTCATCCGGGCTATTTATGCTGTGACTTACTGCTGTGAGAGGGGGGAGGGATCATTTGGTGTTTTCTAAAGTAACTTTGGGACAAGTTCTCTATCCTGACACTAGATAGGACAGCTCTTTCTCCCCTCTCCCAGCATGGGTCTAATGTAATACACAGAACAAACTGCTATTTGGGTGAAATGGAAGAATCCATGTTTGATGCCTCCCAATGCCCTTATATTCAGAGGTGTAACTAAAAGCTACTGGGCCCCAATTCAAAATCTGTACAAGACCCCCCCCCACCCCAACTATAATGTATTGTTATATATCATCTCGGTTTGCAAAATGATGATTGGAAACTTCTGAAAACTCTTAGGGTTATCTTTTAAATGAACAATTTGGTCTCTGTAGTGACTTTGTGAAAAGTTCTGTGTCCTGACACTAAATGCGACAGCTCTTTCTCCCCTCTCCCAGCACGAATCTATGTAATACACAGAAAGACTGGGTTTAACATCTCTCTGCTAATAGATTCCTTAAAGATGGAAGGTGCCTTATTGGTTTATTTCTGTGATCACAGCTTATTTCCATACACAAAGCGACAATCTATTCCTTGACCTTTCCATTCACGTACTTGGAAGAATTTCCTGGCTTGGTGCATTTTATTTACGTGGATCGCACTGTAGGACAAATGGTGGCCCCTTCCATGAACATCGAAGATAAATCCACCACAGAGCTTGGAAACAGCCTATTGGCCAATTTCATAAAAAACAAGGTATTTTCAGTGCGTTCAGCACATGAGCAGTGCTAATCTGTAAGAAAACACTGTGACAAAAGACCAGCACAATACAGTCAATGGTCTAAGTGCATAGAAATGTGCCAGGGAGACAGGCCATTTGTAATGGGAGAGATCCTGGAAGAAGATGCTGGAAAGTAAGAAAATTCCTAGAACTACAACTCCCCGAATGCAACATGAGGCTCTCCAGCTGCCTGAGGCATGCTGGGAGTTGTAGTCTCCTCGCAGTGGGACAGCCTCAGGTTACAGGCTGCTCGTGTAGAAGCCTAATCTCTCCAAGCAGGTGTGAGAATAAAACCTCTGCTAATTAATTGATAATTTGTAACAAATTTGCATTAAAAACATATTACATTGCGAGTCTTTGGAGATTAAATTTCCGGAAAATTCTGTCTTGTTTAATAATTTGCATTACAAAGAATACACCTGTTTCTTTTTTTTAGTATTTCTGGCTGTATAGAAATTCATTTCTTCAGCCGTTAATGATAATATGAGGCCGTAATCCTGTGTGATGCAATTACAGGGCACAGGCACAAGCTGCTGGAGTAAAGTTTGGGTCACCCAGCTTTTCCTGGTTCCTGATTTAAAGTGAATCCAGTGAATCCACAATTGTGTAGGGCACCTTCTAACCTTTCCAGACAATTTGTCATTTCACTGAAAATTCTATTTTATTTATATGCAAATTAACTGCCTGGTGCTCCAGGGGGCGGGGCTACATTCACTGTTTTAACCAACCAATGGTTGCCCAACACTGCGCCCAATAATACCCTTCATCCACCAGGGCTAAAGTGAATGGTTAAAATGTAACCTTTGTTGTGTTTACATTAAAATATCAATTGTTCTTAATGTAAACACAACAAAGGTTACATTTTAACCATTCACTTTTGCCCTGGTGGATGAAGGGTATTATTGGGCGCAGTGTCGGGCCCAATATTGTATATTGTATGAATTACCCACCATGTGCCATACAATAAACGGGGTCTAGTAATTTATTCTCCCCTTCGTTTTGTAAAGGGGATCTTCTTGTCGTTTTTTTTTCTGCACTAAAAGTACTTCTAATCGCCCCCACTTACAACATGATATCACCCATAGAAAGAAGGCATTGAAAAATGGGTGGGTGGGGGTGCACCAAGAAGCTAATTTGCATACAAATAATAATGAAATTTGCTGTAAATGGACAGATGACAGGGAGCTCATATCGTTACTTTTGTGGTTGTCGGAAATAGTTGACTCCTAATTTTAATCGATATTTGGTTAAATCGCTGATTTGTAGATATTGGAATTGCTGGGGTCCACTCATGAGAACTGGGGTTCTGCCTCCCCCAAATGAAGGGAGCAAATAGTTGCACATTCATTTCTATGGGAATAGAGGACTCCTAGTCTAATGTATATGCAGCAGTCCTATAGATAATACAGGGGCCATGCACAACCTGCTACATGCAGGGGCCCCAGGTTGATGGTGGTCCCAGCAGAACGACCCCCACTAATCAGCATAAAATGGTGGATTCCTATAAATCACTTCTGCAGTATGAGGAATAGTTATCATGGTGCCCGGGCCATGCGGAGGACCCGAGGCTGCTGATATACTGTGCTGTGTCTCCCCCCAGGTTTGGTTCATGATTGGTCTGTCTCGCCGCTATCTTCAGAAGGGCTACACGACGCTGACCTTCCGAGACGGCGATTATTACTGCTGCTACTTCCTGTGGTTCGAGAACGAGGCCGTGAGTGATTTCATTACCTTGTGGACGTGCAGAATAATATAGTCATAAAATGATAATTATCAAGTCCTTAATGATGCAGCTTAGAAATACTGAGATATCATCATAGATGTGAAAGAGCCGGGGCCCCGAGGAGGTCACCCATGACTGCTTTATGGTATTTGTGCCTTCCCGCCACATTTATTACCTTCTGCCATATATGAAGCTTGTATTTTTATGGGAGAACCCCTACTGGATAAAAGGGGCCACTAAGCCCCCCCCCCCCCCTATAATATACATGGCATTGTACCAGTAGCCCAACTAGTTTCATAGATATAGGGGCCCTATGCAGCTGCACGTATGGGGTGGCCGATTGTTTTGATTGGATCGGACATGATCGATCCTACTGTATTAATGGGTTTCTGGTGGATGAAGGACGACCATTGTTTAGAGGAAGATTTGGCATTTTTGGGGCATTGCAAAGTTCTGGCTCTGCTGTAGCTTTAAATTGTATTGACTTCCTGTGGATGCAGATACGTTGAAATAAAATGGTTAGGATTGGGGACAGCATCTTGGTTCTCCGCAGTTGCCCTATTTTTGCCTCTCTATGGGGCAGTCATGGTGCCCTTGTGTTATGGGCAGCGACACCCTTGCTCTCAGCGCGCCATTGTCTGAGCGAAGGAGTCCGATAGTAAGGAAATGAAGATTTCTGACTTGTTCCATCTTCATATTACAGGGGGATAAACTGGAAGCCATCGATGTCCCGGTCCTAGGAGACGATGCTGCACCTATAGGGATGCTGGCAGGAGAATATTACAGGTAATAGTATGGATTTTTGGGGGGGGTTAGACGAGGCCAGAATTTAATAAATTGTCTAATTCAGTGTCAATGTGTGAACTTTATTTCTGGAACCTTCTAGTGATCAGTCCCTAGTGTGGGGGACACGGATACGGTTTGTACTGATACATTGTAACAAACCAGGACAGGATTAAGGGTTTGATACGTTCCAGCTCTCTGTGGAGTCTCTAGGATGAATACAATTGTAGCGATCTTCAGTTATGGGAGAAAGTTTCTGCTTCCAGGTCTAATCATTGACAGCAAGCAGAGATTTTGGTAACACATTGGGGCTCATTTACTAAGGGTCCGCAGAGCGCATTTTCTTCGGGTTTCCCGACGATTTCCATTTTGCGCCGCAATCAACAGCGGATTTTGGTGCACCCAATCAGATTTTGGCGCATCGGCGCCGGCTTGCACACGACCCAAATCGGGGGGCGTGGCCGTCAGACAACCTCACGGATTCAAACTCCGCACGGGATTTAACATTTTGAATTGTGTCACAAGACACGCAATTACAAGCACCGGGAAGAAGAAGGTGAACTCCGGCAGACCTCAGCAGGGAAGCGACGGATGCAGGAACTCGGGTGCACGATCTTAGTGAATTGATCCGGACTTTATCTTCGTCGAACGGTCCGGATCGGGGATCGCGACAGGACCAGGTAAGTAGATTTGCCCCATTGTGCACACCACTGCTCGGATATACTTGGTGTTTCAGGACAGACTCCTGGACCTCGCGAGTCTCCTTTTGGGATTCCTCCCCTTTAATACCTGCGGCAGTCTGATAATTCGCCTCTCCTGCGGTATATTTTACGGCTTCAGGAAATCCGTGTGTTCGTTGTCTTTGTGAAGTGTTCCCGGGAGATTTCACATTATCTTCCCTCTACCCAACACTTGTCCTAAATGTTAATCAGATGCAAAGAGCTTTTCTTGTGTCGCTTCACTTACTGAAGACGTTCCGGTATTCCCTGCAAGACGTTCCAGAGGGAGAAGGATCGCTCTGTATGAGGCTAAAGGGGCTTCTCTGATGTGGACGATTTCTTAAATCTTTAAAGGGGACCTGCATCGTGTACAACATCTTGAATGACATGAATCCTGCTTCCTCCCTGATGAATTTGATGCTCTTTTTAAAAAAAATCCATCCAGCCGCTCCAAAGATACGGCCCTCGGAAGTGAATTGGGGGCAGTAACCTTTGATTTCCACTAGGGGCGTGTCTGTGTCTCTGGGGTTACCGCCCCCTGTGACTAGTATGTGCTAATCACATATAAACTTCTGGGGGCCATATCTTTTGGAAGGGTGGATGAATTAAAAAAAAAAAAAAAGAACCTTAAATTGATCAGGGGCAGAGCAGCCATCACATGAGGTGTGTGATATAACATTGTGAATTTGGTGAAGATTCCCTTTAAATTCTATTTCGGTGATTGCTGGGTGTAAAGTCGACCATTTACCTTCCATATCTGTTGCTGAATATTCATTGTGTCAACAGCTTCTGTGACATTCCGGAATCCAACATATACAGGCATGCTTGGATCAGCTGAGTGTGCATGTGCTCTCAATTCACAGCGGGGAATACTATTCTGCCAGAACGCTTCTTGCCAACTAATCTCCACCGTAACGCACCATACGTCTTTCAGTATGGGGCGTAAGATGTGTTTTTGAAGAGTCCTTAAATGGGTTTTACATTGTAGGGCGGCATGGTGGCTGAGTGGTTAGCACTTCCACCTTGCAGTGCTGGGAACCTGAGTTCAAGTCCCGTCCAGGTCAACATCTGCAAAGAGTTTGTATGTTCTCTCTGTGTTTGTGTGTTTCCTCCGGGTCCTCCAGTTTCCTCCCACACTCCAAAACATACTGGTAGGTAGATTAGATTGTGAGCCCCATGAGGACAGACTGATGTGACAAGCTCTGTGCAGCGCTACGTAATCTGTGTGCGCTATATAAATAATGAATTATTATTTTTTATTATTACATCTTGTGTATATTGATGACCTATCCATAAGATAGGTCATTAATATCTTATTAAAGGGGACTCGGACACCCAGGACTCCCATTGACCAGCTTCTGCCTGCAGAGCTGTAATCAACACAACAGGGGGAGGATATAAAGTAGATTCACTGTGATTAAGTATTAATAGTTTTTTTCCCCTTTATTTTAGGAAATTGCTCCGATATTACAGCAAACACCACCAGGCGGAGATGGTGAAGTGCTACGAGCTGCTGACGCTGCACCTGGGCATCATCCCGCCAGAGTTCATCATCCAGCAATGCCGGGACCTGGCGCGTAAACTGTGGGAACCTTCTCGTATTCCGCTCATTTAAAGAAGATACTGTATCACCGGCCGCCGTCTGAGCCTCATTCCATGCAATCTGTACTTTGATATTATTGCTCTGATTGTATCAGAAAGTGGAGAAGGTAAACTGCAGACATCGCAGCGTCTGGCAATGGAGAAGTTAAAGGGGATGTAAAAGAATTTTTTTTTTTTTTAAGGAACAGCGCCACCTTTGTCAACAGGTCATGTCAGGTATTGCAGCAGACAAGTAAATAGAGATGAGCTGGAATAGCAGACACAGCCTATGGATAAGGATGATGCTGTTTATGAGAATAAAGACTGATCCTTTCATAGAGAATCCCTTTAAGGTTATACATGAAGAAGAAAACAGACTAAAACCAGTCAAATCCTTGTAAGGAGTAACTGCACCTCTATCCTGGGGTCACGTCTCCTCTACGTGAATGAAGTATTTATTATGTATTGAAACCTCCCACTTTTTTGCATTGCTAGTTAAGCTTTTCACAGGTCTCGGGAAAGCTGGGTGATGACTATATTAGTTGTTACATTTTCTTTTCCTTTACATTTTGCAGATTTTAATGTCCCTCATTTTTTTGCAAACTTCTTCAGTTCTTCTTTGTGTATAGAAAATTGTGATTTCATATCCTCGCACGGCTTCAAATATTTCATTCCGGTCTCAGGAAAAGCTGGGTGACCACCGATAGGACTCTTATTACAACTATCACAGTCGTCTTCACTCAGCTTTTCTGCACTTGTGAATGGTAAGTTTTTCAAATAATGCCAAAACAGGTGATGGATCACTATGGGACGTTCACAGCCTGGGAAAGATGAGTGACATGTGAGGGATTTAATCTCGGCCATTTTGGTAGTTTCTGACACCCATCTTCCTGGCTACTTTTTTTTTATATAGCAATGACTTCATTTAAAGATGTACCCTTTAGGGGTCTGGGAAAGCTGGGTGGAAGTTATAGTGTTATGTAACATTTGCCTTGTCATGTAATATATTAGAATAGACCTATAATGATTAGTGACTTATTACAGTGGAACATTCTAGATATCTCTGTATGTTATGGAAATAATAAAGAGCTGAAGTCGATTCATATGGAATATCCGTGATATTAGATGCATTTACAATAATCATGTTCATGACTCGATCATAAGGTTCCTCATATGCCATGAAGGGACTAAGGTCAGATGGTCTTCAAAAGGAATCAAGTTAAAAAGTTAATATTTTTTAATATACTTTGTGATTCAGTTCATCCCCATTTGCAAGGTCTCTGCTTGCTGTCAATGACTGACATCCCTCTTGGTTCCATTCAGAGACCGTCACCCCGTACACAGCGAGTCCTGCTCTCTGCTGAGAAGTGGTTACAATTGTATCCAGTCTGGACAATGCTCTGTAAACTAAACTCATCAGATCTCGCTGCTGGTTTGCTACAATGTATCAGTTTAGAATCCAGGATGTTTATCTCACAGATACAATAGTCTCTGCTCATCAGCAGAGAGCAGGACTAATGTGTATGGCGTGACTGCCTCCGAGTGGGACCTTGATGCTTATGTGTTGATAAGGAATAGTAAGGAACAGAAAGGTAAAGTCTATGACACAGAACTTTATTTAATTGTAGGGAACCTGTCATCAGCAACTGGCCTGATAAACCACTACTAGTATATTGTCAGGCAGCGTGACACCTTCTAGTTCTTGTTTCTATCATGGTCCAGTGCAGTGACTTCATCCAGAAAATCTACTTTGAAGTGAGATGTAAATTGGTTGTATAAAGTCAAGGAGGCGGAGCTGGGGAACACTGAAGTCAAGGTAGGGAGCTCTGAACCCCTCCTCCTGCTCTGATTGATATTGTGCACTGGACTTCAGGAGATCTGGTTAGTGATGTCTCTGGACGTAGGACCAGCAATTACAGTGAAGGGACTTTCTGAGGAAGAGAGAGCTTGACTTCAGTGTTAAACTCTCCTCCTCCTTGACTTTATACAAGCAATTTACATCTCACTTCAGAGTAGATTTTCGGGATGATGCCACCACGCTGGGCCATGAAAGAAACATTGCTGCTTAGCAACACACTGGTAATGGTTTATTAGGTTGATTTCTGCTGACAGGTTCCCTTTCAGTGGTTGAGATATTTAGTATCCTGAATACTATTGTGTTCTAGAAGACTCCTGTATTTGGAGGTGACCTTGAGGAAAGTACTTTGACCTTGGGGACAATTTGTTATGGATTGATCAGAAATGACCCATTAGATCGTCCTGGTATTATAATAACTATAAAAATAATTTCCTCGATGGATCAAGTGCCAAACCGTTTACTACTAGAGATGAGTGAATCTTCTGAGATTGGATGCCTTGAAGATTCTCAGAATATTTTGTAAGATTTTTCAGGTCCGAATCTGTTTGATCAGAACAACATCCCAGCCCCCGCTAATCCTGTAAAACACAGATTGCATTACATTTTCTGTCTTTTTTTGGTTTTCTACATATTATCTAATATTCAGCTCTCACTGAAAGGATAATTACTGACGGACAATAACGGAAGAAATCGATAAAAAGTACATCTAGCGGAGCCATAAAACGTCAGTTATTATCATACAAACGAATCAGAAAATAATTGGATTTGATGCGCTATGAATAATAATAATTCTTTATTTATATAGCGCACACAGATTACGCAGCGCTGCTCAGAGCTTCCCAAATCAGTCCCTGTGGGGTCCCCATGGGGTTCATAATCTAAACAACCTACCAGTATGTTTAGGAGTGTGGGAGGAAACTGGAGGACCCGGAGGAAACCCACACAAACATGGAGAGAACATACAACTCTTTGCAGATGTTGACATGGGTGGGACCTGAACCCAGGACCGCAGCGCTGCAAGGCTGTAATGCTAACCACTGAGTCGCCGTGCTGCAAGGCTGTAGTGCTAACCACTGAGCCACCGTGCTGCCCTATGAATGGGTCTTCTTATCTCCAGTAGATGCTGTGATTTGCGCTCCACTATATAGATTGATGCTGCTTTTGGCTTGTGAGACAAAGTGACCTCAAATCAGAGCCGGTCCTGAGGTCTAAGCAGAGTGGAGTGAGCACCCGACTGGCCCATCTACTACACTGGATAGAATGGGTCTGCCCTCATCACGTGATGGAAGATTGTAATTTCTCATTAATATTTGCATCATGTTTGATAAAAAGTGGTGGGTGGGTGCAAAATTGGTCCCAAAGACCCCTGATTCTGATTCTGTCATTGGTGTAGGAAGTTATCCCAGATGGGTCACCTAGTTCTAGAAATGTACCTAGGTCTCTATGATGATGACGGTCCTGTCTTAAAGGGTTTGGCCACTTATAACAAATAATTGATAGTAGGCTGCTGTTCTAACCTCAGTTCTTTACCTGTTAACCCCTTACCGACCTGTGACGTAACTGTACGTTACACGTGGGTGTATGGAGAGAGCTCACGGGCTGTGCCCTCTCCATACAAGGTGGGTGTTTACTGGTTATTGTAGCAAACACCTAACGGTAACACCCGCAATCACTCGGTTACTGCCCCTCATTATCTTGGCTAAGGTCGTGGTGATGTCATGGGTAAGTGTCATTCTGTTGCCCCTCTCCCTAGAGCTGATATAAAAATCATAAACATAAAACTTTTATATATCCCTTTTATTGTGATACAGGTGCACCTGTGTGACATCACATGACCAGGGATATAACGAGCCGTGCACCTGTGTGACATCACATGACCAGGGATATAACGAGCCGTGCACCTGTGTGACATCACATGACCAGGGATATAACGAGCCGTGCACCTGTGTGACATCACATGACCAGGGATATAACGAGCCGTGCACCTGTGTGACATCACATGACCAGGGATATAACGAGCCGTGCACCTGTGTGACATCACATGACCTGGGATATATAATGAGCTGTGCACCTGTGTGACATCACATGACCAGGGATATAACGAGCCGTGCACCTGTGTGACATCACATGACCAGGGATATAACGAGCCGTGCACCTGTGTGACATCACATGACCAGGGATATAACGAGCCGTGCACCTGTGTGACATCACATGACCAGGGATATATAATGAGCTGTGCACCTGTGTGACATCACATGACCAGGGATATAACGAGCCGTGCACCTGTGTGACATCACATGACCAGGGATATAACGAGCCGTGCACCTGTGTGACATCACATGACCAGGGATATAACGAGCCGTGCACCTGTGTGACATCACATGACCAGGGATATATAACAGCGCACCTTTCGAGGCATCACATGACCAGGGATATAACGAGCCGTGCATCTGTGTGACATCACATGACCAGGGATATAACGAGCCGTGCACCTGTATGACATTACATGACCAGGGATATAACGAGCCGTGCACCTGTGTGACATCACATGACCAGGGATATAACGAGTCCTGCACCTGTGTGACCTCACATGACCAGAGATATAATGAGCCGTGCACCTGTGTGACCTCACATGACCAGGGATATAACGAGCCGTGCACCTGTGTGACATCACATGACCAGGGATATAATGAGCCCTGCACCTGTGTGACATCACATGACTAGAGATATAATGAGCCGTGCACCTGTGTGACATCACATGACCAGGGATATAACGAGCCGTGCACCTGTGTGACATCACATGACCAGGGATATAACGGGCCGTGCACCTGTGTGACATCACATGACCAGGGATATAATGAGCCGTGCACCTGTGTGACATCACATGACCAGGGATATATAACGAGCCGTGCACCTGTGTGACATCACATGACCAGGGATATAACGGGCCGTGCACCTGTGTGACATCACATGACCAGGGATATAACGAGCCGTGCACCTGTGTGACATCACATGACTAGAGATAAAACGAGCCGTGCACCTGTGTGACATCACATGACCAGGGATATAACGAGTCGTGCATTTATCCACAGCGAGTAAACAATGAAGTTTCCTATAGCATGACAGCAAGCAGAGATCTAGTAAACCGTGAGGAATTGATACAGAAAGTAGATTGGTAAATCGTGTGACTTTTCATTACACAAACAATGTAAATAATTTGCCGAGAGTGAATGCCCCTGTGATGAAAGTATTTGCAGACTCCTGAGAACATAGCAGGAATATTTGGCGATGGCTTTCCGGGCCGGGCTTCTATTCTGGGACCTGCCTACATCTCGCTGGGTTGGACTTTCTGCACGGAGGATCCATTGCCTAAAAGAAAAAGAAATTCAGCAGTAAATTTCAGGTTAATAACAAAGCGAACGTCAAAGTCCATCTCCAGGGAAGAGCCGGGAAGGTTTCTAGAGCCGGCACTGATTCCCGGACGCCTGGAGATGCCGGCCATGAGCTTCCAGAGACTGAAGCAAATCCCAGGAATCGTCCGGAGAGCGTATTCCAAAACTTCAGGAAAACCAAAACTGAAATATGACGCTGTGATCATCGGAGGAGGTAACGCTGCCCCTGATGGGGCCTCGCTGTGTAGCCCTGGCACGTACAGCCGGGAATGTCCTGGGATTAACCCTCGAAGCGGGAAAAGTCACAAGGTCCCAGCAGTTTAAAGGGAAAATGTCACTTGTTTAAAGGGGTTGTCCTATCTAAGGAATTTATGATAACTATATGTAGATATCCCAAAATCTGACTGCACGCACAAACGGAACAGAGCTCCATATGGAGAGGGGAGGGGGGGAGGGAGCTGAACGGAAAGAACCTGGAGATTCCGGGGAGGGAGTTCAAGAGACCTTAAAGGGGTTGTCCAGAGGCTGAAAAACATGGCTGCTGTATGTTTTGGAGTGTGGGAGGAAACCGGAGGACCCGGAGGAAATCCACACAAACACGGAGAGAACATACAAACTCTTTGCAGATGTTAATCCTGGGACTTGAACCCAGGATCCCAGGGTTCAAGTCCCAGGATTAACATCTGCAAAGAGTTTGTATGTTCTCTCCGTGTTTGTGTGGATTTCCTCCGGGTCCTCCGGTTTCCTCCCACACTCCAAAACATACAAAAAGATTGTGAGCCAAATGGGGACAGGGACTGATTTGGGAAGCTCTTATTATACTATTTCTGGCCTTTAGATGAGTTTTTAGCAGTTTTCCCCTCTGTAGACTTTATACTTAATTCTCAGTTGTTTGGAGCTGGTGGCTGGTGACCGGTCGCTATGATGTCTCCCATACACTGCACACAGAACATAGAGAATCTGCTCCATAACTTACTTAGAAGAAACAGTAGAATCACATAGGGAGGTAATAAACCTTCATAAAGTGGGGAAAAAAGGTAATAGAGGTGAGAGCGAATTTTAGTATAATCTCTTTGTGCCCCTCCTTTTTTACTCAGCCCTGCCCCCTCTCCATAGACTTCTCTGTAATCTGATACCTGTGTGAGCTGAAGTTTGTTTAGCTCCAGCAGCAGAACTCTGTCTAGGAGGAGCAGGAAAGGAGCCGTGTAAGTGGTGAAAGAAGCTCCTTTACCTAATCAGATACATGACAAGTTTTGCACAATATTCATACAAACTATTGAAGTTTTTTAAGCCACTTTTCTGCAGTCTAGTTTTTTATGGACAGGGTTAGAGGTTTCCATCAATCCCACTAAATTATTGGTCAGAAATTGGAGCTCTGCATCAGAACAATGAAACCCCCACCTGTGGAAAGATACAATGAAAACCGAATCTGCTCAGAATTCTGCACTTTAATTGTACTGAATATTTTGGTGATAACAGATGGAGGCTTTACTCATAATTTCTAAATTCCCTTATAATTATCAGACTTTTGCCGCTCTTTGCGGATGTGGTGGTTCTATCTCGACATCTTCTGGTGGTTCAACTTCTCTAAAATCATCAGTATGCGGCATCCTGTCAATTTTTATTAAAATGTTCATACAAAACAGGAAGCTTTAATGTGGTCAGAAACATTTACAGATGATGTTCCCCTCGTAGCGGGATGAGAGTCTATAGAGCAGCCAAGTAGGACAGATCTACACTCACACGCGGCCATCACTTGTCTCGGCTCCAACTTTATCCAATTGTATCCTATAAAAACCACCGCCTGCCATTGGTATTGACATGATTAGGGTTCACATCATATTTTAGCCCTTCATCGTAAGGATACATGGGGCGGATTCCCAACGTGTCCTTAGATGGAGGGCTAAGAATATCCAACATCGTCCGTTCCCGGAGGGAGGAGTGAATATGTTTGGGGAGCTTCCCACAGTGACGTCTCTGTCCTTATAAGAACAGCAACATCACTTGGAACAGTTTAATTTCAACGGAGGCCAGAGAAGGATACAATGTTTTGCATCCGTCCTCTATTTTCTCCAGTGACCTCCGCTGAGTGCATTCGTCACTCGAGATTTCTGTGTCTTTCCATCCTATGTTTCCCCACAGAATACAACTTATAACGGGCAGACAGAGACAGAAAGGATGCCCCCAGCATGTGGAGACTGATTTGCATTTAAAGTTCACAGTAAGGTGCCATTGAAAAATACAGCAAAAATGAAAAAAACTATAGGTCTGCTATGTGGGGTCTCCAGTATTATAGGTCTGCTCTGGTGTCTTCACTATTGTACATCTGCTCTGGGGTCTCCATTATTATATATCTGTCCTGGGGGTCTCCAGTATTATAGGTCTGCTCTGGGGTCTCCATTATTATATATCTGTCCTGGGGGCCTCCAGTATTATAGGTCTGCTCTGGGGTCTTCACTATTGTACATATGCTCTGGGGTCTCCATTATTATACATCTGTTCTAGGGGTCTCCAGTATTATAGTTTTGCTCTGGGTGTCTCCACTATCATACATCTACTCTGGGGATCTCCAGTATTGTATGTCTGCTCTGGGGTCTCCATTATTATATGTCTGTCCTGGGGGTCTCCAGTATTTGTCTGCTCTTCGGACTCTCCAGTATTATAAGTCTGCTCTGGGGTCTTCACTATTATACATCTGCTCTGGGGTTTCCATTATTATATATATGTCCTGCGGGTCTCCAGTATTTGTGGGGTCTCCAGTATTATAGGTCTGCTATGGGGTCTCAATTATTATACATCTGTTCTGGGGGTCTCCAGTATTATAGTCTACCCTGGGTGGTCTTCAGTATAATATATCAGCACTAGGGGGTCTCCAGTATTATTATAGTCTTGTTTGTGTTCTGTATTTGCAGTGTGCCGTGGGGTCTCTTAGTTATTATATTATTGCAGTATTTGGTTCTGTGCTGGTATTTTGGGTTGTACTGTGGTGTTTGGTGCACCTAGGGGTGCAGCCGCTGCCCGGTGTGACAATGTGGCCCCCGGACAGATAAAGGTTGTGCACCCCGACTCTAGAGCTCCAATCTAGACACTTATGTAGATGCTGTGATTGCCATCTCTATAGTCTCTATGATTTTGCTGTTCTGCAACGACCTGAAAGATTTCCAGGAAATGTCTCTTAAAAATAAATCTACAGAACTGGCAGAAAAAACTGAGGATAAGTGAAATTTAGTGCGCGTTACCATGGAGCCCGAGACTGCTCACCGGGAGCCACGGAGGCAAACAAACAAATCCAATCAGTGGATAAATACTGCAGAGGCGGAAGAGCAAGCTCCGGGGCCCAGAGCCCCCACCAACCAGATACACATGTGACAGGGGGACTATGGGGGGTGCAGGGAGCTAAGGCTGGGGCTACACCCCCCACAGCTACACCCCCACAGCTACACCCCTGTGTGTACAAAGAAATAAAAAGTATCTTGAACAGCAATTTATATAAAGAAAAAAAGTTAAAGTCTTGCAAATTACTTGCATTACTTCCTGTGATATACTCCAGAGCTGCACTCACTATTCTGCTGCTGGTGCAGTCACTGTGTACATACATGACATTACTTATCCTGTACTGATCCTGAGTTACATCCTGTATTATACTCCAGAGCTGCACTCACTATTCTGCTGCTGGTGCAGTCACTGTGTACATACATGACATTACTGATCCTGTACTGATCCTGAGTTACATCCTGTATTATACTCCAGAGCTGCACTCACTATTCTGCTGCTGGTGCAGTCACTGTACATACATGACATTACTTATCCTGTACTGATCCTGAGTTACATCCTGTATTATACTCCAGAGCTGCACTCACTATTCTGCTGCTGGTGCAGTCACTGTGTATATACATGACATTACTTATCCTGTACTGATCCTGAGTTACATCCTGTATTATACTCCAGAGCTGCACTCACTATCTGCTGCTGGTACAGTCACTGTGTACATACATGACATTACTTATCCTGTACTGATCCTGAGTTACATCCTGTATTATGCTCCAGAGCTGCACTCACTATTCCGCTGCTGGTGCAGTCACTGTGTACATACATGACATTACTTATCCTGTACTGATCCTGAGTTACATCCTGTATTATGCTCCAGAGCTGCACTCACTATTCTGCTGCTGGTGCAGTCACTGTGTACATACATGACATTACTTATCCTGTACTGATCCTGAGTTACATCCTGTATTATGCTCCAGAGCTGCACTCACTATTCTGCTGCTGGTGCAGTCACTGTGTACATACATGACATTACTTATCCTGTACTGATCCTGAGTTACATCCTGTATTATGCTCCAGAGCTGCACTCACTATTCTGCTGCTGGTGCAGTCACTGTCTACATACATGACATTACTTATCCTGTACTGATCCTGAGTTACATCCTGTATTATACTCCAGAGCTGCACTCACTGTTCTGGTGCAGTCACTGTGTACATACATGACATTACTTATCCTGTACTAATCCTGAGTTACATCCTGTATTATACTCCAGAGCTGCACTCACTATTCCGCTGCTGGTGCAGTCACTGTGTACATACATGACATTACTTATCCTGTACTGATCCTGAGTTACATCCTGTATTATGCTCCAGAGCTGCACTCACCATTCTGCTGCTGGTGCAGTCACTGTGTACATACATGACATTACTTATCCTGTACTGATCCTGAGTTACATCCTGTATTATGCTCCAGAGCTGCACTCACTATTCTGCTGCTGGTGCAGTCACTGTGTACATACATGACATTACTTATCCTGTACTGATCCTGAGTTACATCCTGTATTATGCTCCAGAGCTGCACTCACTATTCTGCTGCTGGTGCAGTCACTGTGTACATACATGACATTACTTATCCTGTACTGATCCTGAGTTACATCCTGTATTATACCCCGGAGCTGCACTCACTATTCTACTGCTGGTGCAGTCACTGCGTACATACATGACATTACTTATCCTGTACTGATCCTGAGTTACATCATGTATTATACTCCAGAGCTGCACTCACTATTCTGCTGCTGGTGCAGTCACTGTGTACATACATGACATTACTTATCCTGTACTGATCCTGAGTTACATCCTGTATTATACTCCAGAGCTGCACTCACTATTCTGCTGCTGGTGCAGTCACTGTATACATACATGACATTACTTATCCTGTACTGATCCTGAGTTACCTCCTGTATTATACCCCAGAGCTGCACTCACTATTCTGCTGCTGGTGCAGTCACTGTGTACATACATGACATTACTTATCCTGTACTGATCCTGAGTTACATCCTGTATTATACTCCAGAGCTGCACTCACTATTCTGCTGCTGGTGCAGTCACTGTGTACATACATGACATTACTTATCCTGTACTGATCCTGAGTTACATCATGTATTATACCCCAGAGCTGCACTCACTATTCTGCTGCTGGTGCAGTCACTGTGTACATACATGACATTACTTATCCTGTACTGATCCTGAGTTACATCCTGTATTATACTCCAGAGCTGCACTCACTATTCTGCTGCTGGTGCAGTCACTGTGTACATACATGACATTACTTATCCTGTACTGATCCTGAGTTACATCCTCTATTATACTCCAGAGCTGCACTCACTATTCTGCTGCTGGTGCAGTCACTGTGTACATACATGACATTACTTATCCTGTACTGATCCTGAGTTACATCCTCTATTATACTCCAGAGCTGCACTCACTATTCTGCTGCTGGTGCAGTCACTGTGTACATACATGACATTACTTATCCTGTACTGATCCTGAGTTACATCCTGTATTATACCCCAGAGCTGCACTCACTATTCTGCTGCTGGTGCAGTCACTATGTACATACATGACATTACTTATCCTGTACTGATCCTGAGTTACATCCTGTATTATGCTCCAGAGCTGCACTCACCATTCTGCTGCTGGTGCAGTCACTGTGTACATACATGACATTACTTATCCTGTACTGATCCTGAGTTACATCCTGTATTATGCTCCAGAGCTGCACTCACTATTCTGCTGCTGGTGCAGTCACTGTGTACATACATGACATTACTTATCCTGTACTGATCCTGAGTTACATCCTGTATTATGCTCCAGAGCTGCACTCACTATTCTGCTGCTGGTGCAGTCACTGTGTACATACATGACATTACTTATCCTGTACTGATCCTGAGTTACATCCTGTATTATACCCCGGAGCTGCACTCACTATTCTACTGCTGGTGCAGTCACTGCGTACATACATGACATTACTTATCCTGTACTGATCCTGAGTTACATCATGTATTATACTCCAGAGCTGCACTCACTATTCTGCTGCTGGTGCAGTCACTGTGTACATACATGACATTACTTATCCTGTACTGATCCTGAGTTACATCCTGTATTATACTCCAGAGCTGCACTCACTATTCTGCTGCTGGTGCAGTCACTGTATACATACATGACATTACTTATCCTGTACTGATCCTGAGTTACCTCCTGTATTATACCCCAGAGCTGCACTCACTATTCTGCTGCTGGTGCAGTCACTGTGTACATACATGACATTACTTATCCTGTACTGATCCTGAGTTACATCCTGTATTATACTCCAGAGCTGCACTCACTATTCTGCTGCTGGTGCAGTCACTGTGTACATACATGACATTACTTATCCTGTACTGATCCTGAGTTACATCATGTATTATACCCCGGAGCTGCACTCACTATTCTGCTGCTGCTGGTGCAGTCACTGTGTACATACATGACATTACTTATCCTGTACTGATCCTGAGTTACATCCTGTATTATACCCCAGAGCTGCACTCACTATTCTGCTGCTGGTGCAGTCACTGTGTACATACATGACATTACTTATCCTGTACTGATCCTGAGTTACATCCTGTATTATACCCCAGAGCTGCACTCACTATTCTGCTGCTGGTGCAGTCACTGTGTACATACATGACATTACTTATCCTGTACTGATCCTGAGTTACATCCTGTATTATACTCCAGAGCTGCACTCACTATTCTGCTGCTGGTGCAGTCACTGTGTACATACATGACATTACTTATCCTGTACTGATCCTGAGTTACATCCTGTATTATACTCCAGAGCTGCACTCACTATTCTGATTCTGGTGCAGTCACTGTGTACATACATATAGATAGGGGGGTAGGTTACAGGTTGTAACTCCCTATGCGAAAAAAGAGACGTCTGGATCGTGCCGGTACTCAAGAGTAAAGGTTTCTTTTATTTGGAAAAAACTTTTTGGACAACGCGTTTCGCACTATGCAAAGTGCTTCATCAGGTCCAGTTTTGCAAGCTGGGATCATGCAGGTAATGCACACAGTGATGTCACAGTATAAGGATAATAAATAAGTTATTAGTAGTTACACTACACACAACTCATGAAAAGTTAATATTTTGCATTGGTTTTATGTGTGAATATGTTTTTTCTGCGTTGCAGGACACAATGGGCTCGTGGCGGTGAGTTTTATCACATTTTCTCTTCCTTACATGTGACCGTATCATTTCCTAGTCTTAGTAAAATGCTGAGCACTAAAGAAGAGAGCACGAACATTGACTTTGTATTAGGACTGGACTTTGCCTGATGTTAGAAGGTCACATTCAGCATTTTCCACTGTTTTCAATAATGATATTGAAAAAAAAAATGTCTTTTATATAAATTATTATATCGAAAATGTTACTCCGCAATGTGTCATAGTTATTACATGTGGTCCATGTGGTAGTCACTTATCCCTAGGATCCCCATTATCAGGACTGTGGGGGCTGACACCCAGGACCCCACTGATGAGGGAGCCCCCCTCAATGTCACATTTACATTACACCATGTGACGTGGTTTTTATGCCAATCATTTGCTCCGTCTCCGTGTTTCCAAAATTGTGGATATTTGATCTAAAGTTTTGGATGGTCAAGTTCTCTGCAGCCTTAGCCAGAATTTAGTGCATATGGACACAATTTTGGTAATGGATAGAATTTTGACGCATTTAAAGACAGTGGACACAATGTTGCTAAACAGAACAATAAGAAGGATAAATATTATGGCTAAACACCACAAATACAAACACAAATCGCATTAGACATAAACAAATGACACTAAAAATGACATTAAAAAATGAAGGATATGATGTGCACATATTGCGGTCAAGTACACTCCAATAACATAATGATAATAATAATATAATAATAATAGCTCTTTACAGTGCCCAATATTAGTGGCAGAAGGCAGTAAATGCTACTAATGTGATTGCTGGATGGAACGTATTTAGAATACAATGGGGCTCATCTACTAAGGGTCCGCACACCGCACTTTCGTCGGGTTTCCCGAATATTTCCGTTTTGCGCCGAAGTGCCCCGGGATTTTGGCACACGCAATCGGATTGTGGCGCATTGGCGCCGGATTGCACACGACAGAAATCGGGGGGCGTGGCCGTCGGACAACCCGACAGATTTGGACGAACCGCGGAATTTGAAAAAAAGAATTTGTGTCGCAAAATCAAGCACTCACATGCACCGGGAAGAAGCAGGTGAACTCCAGCGGACCTCGGCGCAGCAGCTACACATGCAGGAACTCAGACGCACGATGCTCGTCGGTCCTCGTCGGGCAACGCACCACAGGATCACGACGGGACCCACGACGGGTAAGCAAATCTGCCCCATTGACTGATTTCTTCCATAAACAGCGCCACTCCGGTGCACAGGTTGAGTCTGTTACTGCAGCCCAACTGTATTGAACAGAATAGATCTGAGCGGCAATACCAGACACGACCAGGGGAGGCGCTGGATTTGTGAGATGAACGCCATTTCTTTGGCGTTTGAGCTCTAGCATGGTGACCAGTGTGTGTGAATGTCCAGTAAGATGGGATATGGTGCGGCTGTTCCATAACCGGATCTTCTATTGTTGTATAGGCAGCCTATCTACAGAAATCCGGGGTGCAGTGTGCGGTGCTGGAGAGGCGCCATGTCATAGGCGGAGCAGCTGTCACCGAGGAGATTGTTCCAGGTGGATTTCTCTCTTAATCTGTTTCTATCTAAAGGGTTAATCAACAATTAACAAAAGGAAATGATTATAAGACTTATATTTACTTTAGGAAATATTGATTATTGTTTAATAGGATTTAAGTTTTCCAGAGCGTCCTACCTCCTCAGCCTCCTACGGCCACAGATTTACAAAGATCTGGAACTAAAGGTAAGTTTTGTCAAATACACACAGTGATGTCACAGTACAGGGATAATATACACAGTGATGTCACAGTACAGGGATAATACACACAGCGATGTCACAGTACAGGGATAATACACACAGTGATGTCACAGTACAGGGATAATACACACAGTGATGTCACAGTACAGGGATACTACACACAGTGATGTCACAGTACAGGGATAATACACACAGTGATGTCACAGTACAGGGATAATACACACAGTGATGTCACTGTACAGAGATAATACACACAGTGATGTCACAGTACAGGGATAATACACACAGTGATCACACAGTACAGGGATAATACACACAGTGATGTCACAGTACAGGGATAATACACACAGTGATGTCACAGTACAGGGGTAATACACACAGTGATGTCACAGTACAGGGATAATACACACAGTGATGTCACAGTACAGGGATAATACACACAGTGATGTCACAGTACAGGGATAATACACACAGTGATGTCACAGTACAGGGATAATACACACAGCGATGTCACAGTACAGGGATAATACACACAGTGATGTCACAGTACAGGGATAATACACGCAGTGATGTCACAGTACAGGGATACTAAACACAGTGATGTCACAGTACAGGGATAATACACACAGTGATGTCACTGTACAGAGATAATACACACAGTGATGTCACAGTACAGGGATAATACACACAGTGATCACACAGTACAGGGATAATACACACAGTGATGTCACAGTACAGAGATAATACACACAGTGATGTCACAGTACAGGAATAATACACACAGTGATGTCACAGTACAGGGATAATACACACAGTGATGTCACAGTACAGGGGTAATACACACAGTGATGTCACAGTACAGGGATAATACACACAGTGATGTCACAGTACAGGGATAATATACACAGTGATGTCACAGTACAGGGATAATACACACAGCGATGTCACAGTACAGGGATAATACACACAGTGATGTCACAGTACAGGGATAATACACACAGTGATGTCACAGTACAGGGATAATACACACAGTGATGTCACAGTACAGGGATAATACACACAGTGATGTCACTGTACAGAGATAATACACACAGTGATGTCACAGTACAGGGATAATACACACAGTGATCACACAGTACAGGGATAATACACACAGTGATGTCACAGTACAGGGATAATACACACAGTGATGTCACAGTACAGGGGTAATACACACAGTGATGTCACAGTACAGGGATAATACACACAGTGATGTCACAGTACAGGGATAATACACACAGTGATGTCACAGTACAGGGATAATACACACAGTGATGTCACAGTACAGGGATAATACACACAGCGATGTCACAGTACAGGGATAATACACACAGTGATGTCACAGTACAGGGATAATACACGCAGTGATGTCACAGTACAGGGATACTACACACAGTGATGTCACAGTACAGGGATAATACACACAGTGATGTCACTGTACAGAGATAATACACACAGTGATGTCACAGTACAGGGATAATACACACAGTGATCACACAGTACAGGGATAATACACACAGTGATGTCACAGTACAGAGATAATACACACAGTGATGTCACAGTACAGGAATAATACACACAGTGATGTCACAGTACAGGGATAATACACACAGTGATGTCACAGTACAGGGGTAATACACACAGTGATGTCACAGTACAGGGATAATACACACAGTGATGTCACAGTACAGGGATAATATACACAGTGATGTCACAGTACAGGGATAATACACACAGCGATGTCACAGTACAGGGATAATACACACAGTGATGTCACAGTACAGGGATAATACACACAGTGATGTCACAGTACAGAGATAATACACACAGTGATGTCACAGTACAGGGATACTACACACAGTGATGTCACAGTACAGGGATAATACACACAGTGATGTCACAGTACAGGGATAATACACACAGTGATGTCACTGTACAGAGATAATACACACAGTGATGTCACAGTACAGGGATAATACACACAGTGATCACACAGTACAGGGATAATACACACAGTGATGTCACAGTACAGGGATAATACACACAGTGATGTCACAGTACAGGGGTAATACACACAGTGATGTCACAGTACAGGGATAATACACACAGTGATGTCACAGTACAGGGATAATACACACAGCGATGTCACAGTACAGGGATAATACACACAGTGATGTCACAGTACAGGGATAATACACGCAGTGATGTCACAGTACAGGGATACTACACACAGTGATGTCACAGTACAGGGATAATACACACAGTGATGTCACTGTACAGAGATAATACACACAGTGATGTCACAGTACAGGGATAATACACACAGTGATCACACAGTACAGGGATAATACACACAGTGATGTCACAGTACAGGGATAATACACACAGTGATGTCACAGTACAGGGGTAATACACACAGTGATGTCACAGTACAGGGATAATACACACAGTGATGTCACAGTACAGGGATAATACACACAGTGATGTCACAGTACAGGGATAATACACACAGCGATGTCACAGTACAGGGATAATACACACAGTGATGTCACAGTACAGGGATAATACACACAGTGATCACACAGTACAGGGATAATACACACAGTGATGTCACAGTACAGGGATAATACACACAGTGATGTCACAGTACAGGGGTAATACACACAGTGATGTCACAGTACAGGGATAATACACACAGCGATGTCACAGTACATGGATAATATACACAGTGATGTCACAGTACAGGGATAATACACACAGTGATGTCACAGTACAGGGATAATACACACAGTGATGTCACAGTACAGGGATAATACACACAGTGATGTCACAGTACAGGGATAATACACACAGTGATCACAAAGTACAGGGATAATACACACAGTGATGTCACAGTACAGGGGATAAATAATACACACAGTGATGTCACAGTACAGGGATAGTACACACAGTGATGTCACAGTACAGGGGTAATATACACAGTGATGTCACAGTACAGGGATAATACACACAGTGATGTCACAGTACAGGGATAATACACACAGTGATCACACAGTACAGGGATAATACACACAGTGATGTCACAGTACAGGGATAATACACACAGTGATGTCACAGTACAGGGGTAATATACACAGTGATGTCACAGTACAGGGATAATACACACAGTGATGTCACAGTACAGGGATAATACACACAGTGATGTCACAGTACAGGGATAATACACACAGTGATGTCACAGTACAGGGATAATACACACAGTGATCACAAAGTACAGGGATAATACACACAGTGATGTCACAGTACAGGGGATAAATAATACACACAGTGATGTCACAGTACAGGGATAGTACACACAGTGATGTCACAGTACAGGGATAATACACACAGTAATGTCACAGTACAGGGATAATACACACAGTGATGTCACAGTACAGGGATAATACAAACAGCGATGTCACAGTACAGAGATAATACACACAGTGATGTCACAGTACAGGGATAATACACACAGTGATGTCACAGTACAGGGATAATACACACAGTGATGTCACAGTACAGGGATAATGCACACAGCGATGTCACAGTACAGGGATAATACACACAGTGATATCCCAGTACAGGGATAATGCACACAGTGATGTCACAGTACAGGGATAATACACACAGTGATGTCACAGTACAGGGATAATACACACAGTGCTGTCACAGTACAGGGATAATGCACACAGTGATGTCACAGTACAGGGATAATACACACAGTGATGTCACAGTACAGAGATAATACACACAGTGATGTCACAGTATAGGGATAGGATAATACACACAGTGATGTCACAGTACAGGATAATACACACAGTGATGTCACAGTACAGGGATAATACACACAGCGATGTCACAGTACAGGGATAATACACACAGTGATGTCACAGTACAGGGATAATACACAGTGATGTCACAGTACAGGGATAATACACACAGTGATGTCACAGTACAGGGGTAATACACACAGTGATGTCACACTACAGTACAGGGGTAATACACACAGTGATGTCACACTACAGGGATAATACACACAGCAATGTCACAGTACAGGGATAATACACACAGTGATGTCACAGTACAGGGATAATACACACAGTGATGTCACAGTACAGGGATAATACACAGTGATGTCACAGTACAGGGATAATATACACAGTGATGTCACAGTACAGAGATAATACACACAGTGATGTCACAGTACAGAGATAATACACACAGTGATGTCACAGTACAGAGATAATACACACAGCGATGTCACAGCACAGGGATAATACACACAGTGATGTCACAGTACAGGGATAATACACACAGTGATGTCACAGTACAGGGATAATACACACAGTGATGTCACAGTACAGAGATAATACACACAGTGATGTCACAGTACAGGGATAATACACACAGTGATGTCACAGTACAGAGATAATACACACAGTGATGTCACAGTACAGGGATAATACACAAAGTGATGTCACAGTACAGGGATAATGCACACAGTGATGTCACAGTACAGGGATAATACACACAGTGATGTCATAGTACAGGGATAATACACACAGTGATGTCACAGCACAGAGATAATACACACAGTGATGTCCCAGTACAGGGATAATACACACAGTGATGTCACAGTACAGTGATAATACACACAGTGATGTCACAGTACAGAGATAATACACACAGTGATGTCACAGTACAGAGATAATACACACAGCGATGTCACAGCACAGGGATAATACACACAGTGATGTCACAGTACAGGGATAATACACACAGTGATGTCACAGTACAGGGATAATACACACAGTGATGTCACAGTACAGAGATAATACACACAGTGATGTCACAGTACAGGGATAATACACACAGTGATATCCCAGTACAGGGATAATGCACACAGTGATGTCACAGTACAGGGATAATACACACAGTGATGTCACAGTACAGGGATAATACACACAGTGCTGTCACAGTACAGGGATAATGCACACAGTGATGTCACAGTACAGGGATAATACACACAGTGATGTCACAGTACAGAGATAATACACACAGTGATGTCACAGTATAGGGATAGGATAATACACACAGTGATGTCACAGTACAGGATAATACACACAGTGATGTCACAGTACAGGGATAATACACACAGCGATGTCACAGTACAGGGATAATACACACAGTGATGTCACAGTACAGGGATAATACACAGTGATGTCACAGTATAGAGATAATACACACAGTGATGTCACAGTACAGGGGTAATACACACAGTGATGTCACACTACAGTACAGAGATAATACACACAGTGATGTCACAGTACAGGGATAATACACACAGCAATGTCACAGTACAGGGATAATACACACAGTGATGTCACAGTACAGGGATAATACACACAGTGATGTCACAGTACAGGGATAATACACAGTGATGTCACAGTACAGGGATAATATACACAGTGACGTCACAGTACAGAGATAATACACACAGTGATGTCACAGTACAGAGATAATACACACAGTGATGTCACAGTACAGAGATAATACACACAGCGATGTCACAGCACAGGGATAATACACACAGTGATGTCACAGTACAGGGATAATACACACAGTGATGTCACAGTACAGGGATAATACACACAGTGATGTCACAGTACAGAGATAATACACACAGTGATGTCACAGTACAGGGATAATACACACAGTGATGTCACTGTACAGAGATAATACACACAGTGATGTCACAGTACAGGGATAATACACAAAGTGATGTCACAGTACAGGGATAATGCACACAGTGATGTCACAGTACAGGGATAATACACACAGTGATGTCATAGTACAGGGATAATACACACAGTGATGTCACAGCACAGAGATAATACACACAGTGATGTCCCAGTACAGAGATAATACACACAGTGATGTCACAGTACAGAGATAATACACACAGCGATGTCACAGCACAGGGATAATACACACAGTGATGTCACAGTACAGGAATAATACACAGTGATGTCACAGTACAGGGATAATACACACAGTGATGTCACAGTACAGAGATAATACACACAGTGATGTCACAGTACAGGGATAATACACACAGTGATGTCACAGTACAGAGATAATACACACAGTGATGTCACAGTACAGGGATAATACACACAGTGATGTCACAGTACAGGGATAATGCACACAGTGATGTCACAGTACAGGGATAATACACACAGTGATGTCACAGTACAGGGATAATACACACAGTGATGTCACAGTACAGGGATAATGCACACAGTGATGTCACAGCACAGGGATAATACACACAGTGATGTCACAGTACAGGGATAATACACACAGTGATGTCACAGTACAGAGATAATACACACAGTGATGTCACAGTATAGGGATAGCATAATACACACAGTGATGTCACAGTACAGGATAATACACACAGTGATGTCACAGTACAGGGATAATACACACAGCGATGTCACAGTACAGGGGTAATACACACAGTGATGTCACACTACAGTACAGAGATAATACACACAGTGATGTCACAGTACAGGGATAATACACACAGCAATGTCACAGTACAGGGATAATACACACAGTGATGTCACAGTACAGGGATAATACACACAGTGATGTCACAGTACAGGGATAATACACAGTGATGTCACAGTATAGAGATAATACACACAGTGATGTCACAGTACAGGGATAATACACAGTGATGTCACAGTATAGAGATAATACACACAGTGATGTCACAGTACAGGGGTAATACACAGTGATGTCACAGTACAGGGATAATATACACAGTGATGTCACAGTACAGGGATAATACACACAGTGATGTTACAGTACAGGATAATACACACAGTGATGTCACAGTACAGGGATAATAAGACAAGATAATATACACTCTTAAAAGGAGGATGAATTAAGTTAAAAAGTAAATACAGTGAATATCTCGGTCTCTGTGGATGTGACGTGTTTGCTCCTCTAGTACAGAAGTGACTGCAGGATAAACAATCTTGGAAGTCGTCCATGTCCAGAGGCTCCTCATGTAGATAGAAACATTCTGCTACTTTAAATTATATTATACATTCTCATACTGTACATACTTATACTATATATTATACTGTACATTCTTATACTATATATTATACTGTACATTCTTATACTATAAATTCTTGTTTCCTTCTATGTACAGTCCTGAGACTTTTCACAGTTGAGGGTTTGTTACAGTTGTATCCAGGACATGCATCGCCATCTCTTGTATAGATCAATGTAAGGTCTGTAATGTAACGTTCTGTATGATCCAGGTCTTATTAGACAGTGATGGGAATCTCTTGGATAATTCTGCTGTATATGAATTCATTCCTGGGCGTCTAATATTACAGCTTAATGTTATTTTCTATTCACTATTTTAGAGACATGGACTGAAAATTTATTTCCGAGACCCCCATTCCTTCACTCCATTACTGGAAAATGTGAGCGGACGTCCTCCGCGGTCGCTTGTTCTTGGGTCGGATATGGCTGAGAACCAGAGGCAGATCGCGCAGTTTTCTGAGAAGGACGCAGAGGTGCGAGTTGTTCCGGGTATCGGCTCATATGACTCGAGAGACTGTGACCCGGAGCATAAAATTATCACCGACTTTACATAAATCAACAATAGAAGAGACTATAAGAAGCTTTGTAATGTAACATATAATAGAAAGATTCTTCTTTCTCCATTTATATGGTTTCTTTCCTCATGTATCCTCGTGTGACCTTGTGCATGACAATGGACTGTTACCATAAGTCTATGTATTCAGGGGTGCACCCGGCCTCTGCCTGAGGCCAACTATAGAAAGCCCCCCCCCCCTATGGGCAAAGAATTATATTTTGTGCTTAGTGAAAATGATCAGTTGGGGCTCCCTTGGCTAACAAAATTGATAGAGAAGCCGATCACACGTGCTCCCTGCTATACAATGTGCCGTTTCCAGCAGCCCTTGGTTCCTGCAGCGGCCTCCTGTTCTGTAGCCCCTCCTGATAGCGCTGCTTTTCTGTTGTCTGTCTATATAAGAAGGGGCTATAGAAAAGGGGACATTATAATACCCCTATCTTCGTAGCCCCCCCCCCCCCCACATGCACAGTTATAATGTCTCCTTGTGTTTGGCCTTTGGCCTGAGGAAGGAAATGCAGCCACTACTCATCAATAAAATGTCCAGCAGCCTCTCCTCACTAATGAAATGTCCACAACAGAGCCCCCCTTTAAAGACATGATCAGAGCAGAGCCCAATTTAAAGACCTAATCAGAGCAGAGCCCACCTTTAATGAAATTATCACAGCAGAGCCCCCTTTTAATAAAATGTCCACTGCAGAGCCCCCTTTAATGAAATGATCACAACAGAGCCCCTTTTTAATGAAATGATCACAGAAGAGCCCCCTTTAATGAAATGTCCACAGCAGAGCCCCCCTTTAAAGACATGATCAGAGCAGAGCCCCCCTTTAATGAAATTATCACAGCAGAGCCCTCTTTTAATAAAATGTCCACTGCAAAGCCCCCCTTTAATGAAATGTCCACTACAGAGCCCCCTTTCAATGAAATGATCACAGCAGAGCCCTCTTCAATGAAATGTCCACTGCAGAGCCCACTTAAAACCTTGATACTTGCCTCCAGCCTCTAGGTAAGAATTGAGTTTTTTAATTAAAATATATGTTCTTTGGCTGTGGCCCGGGGATGGGTGCTCCACACATGATCAGTGTGTTTTACAATCCGGCAGTGGGGGCAGTAAGATGCCGACCCCACGTCACCCAGCAGGCTGCGCCGCCTGAGGCCACTTTCCCAAGTCGCATCATGGGTGGTGCCCCCTGTATGTATTAGAATTAGGGAAGAGGGCGTGACACATGACGAATATTCAATCTAAGATCTTGATGGATGAATGTTTTTCACCTTTTCAAAATCTTTTTTTCAGGCTTATCCAAAATATGAGGATTTCATGAACCGTCTTGTTGATGCTATAGACCCTCTGCTTGATGCGCCCCCTGCAGACACAGCAACCATAGCTCAGGGACCCCTGACTAAAAAACTGAAGGCCTTGAAGACACTACGTCCATTATTGAAAGCAGGTAATGTATGGAGCAATGTGCTGAGAATCTGGTCTGGGGTCTGAACTTCTATAGAACAGTCGGTCTTGGTACTTTATGACATGAGGGTCTGTGGTGGGGGTCTGGTCTGGGGTCTTTATAAGTTTGGGGTGTGTAATACTTTAGGGGTGTGTAATGCTCTAGAATTTGGATTTGTAATGGGGTATGTAATGTCCCTGGTCTTGGATTTGTTACATTAATAAGATGGTCTGGGGTCTGCGTTACATGAGAGGGTCTGATCTGTGGTCTGTATCACTTTAGCAGATTTTGTCTGGGGTGTGTATTGTATTAGAGGGTCTGATCTAGGATCTTTTTTTAACATAAAAGTGTGTGGTCTGATGTCTGTTTTATTGTGGAAGGTTTGGTCTGGGGTCTCTTTTACTTTGGAGGTTTTGGTCTGATGTTTTTATTACTTTCGTTCTGGGGTCTGTGTTATATAAGATGGTCTTGACTTTGGTCTGTATTACTTTAGAAGATTTGGTTTGGGTCTGGGATGTGGTTGGGGGTATGTAATGGGCCTGGTCTTGGTTCGTCACTAGAGCAGTGATGGCGAACCTTTTGGAGACCGAGTGACTAAGCTGCAACGAAAACCCATTTATATGTCGCAAAGTGCCAACATGACAATGTGAGCAGTAACTTACTGATTCCTGCTGTATCACAGGTTGTAATGGTATTAGTGCAACGAGTTCACCAATTCAATAGAAATATGGGGAAAATTGGATTGTATCTTCCCACCAGGGTGCCCTGCAGAGGAAGAATCAGGGGATCCAGAGCAGGAGCTCCAATGACAATCCATCTCTATCCCCCCCTTCCCGCTCCTCCTGTAGTCCTGGCAGCCAAGGATGTTGCTTTAAAATGGCGCTGAGCATGGCGCATGCTGGTCTCTATTGGACCACAGGAGAAAGCCTTGAGTCCTATCTGGCAAACTCTGTGTTGGGGTGAAGGCCAGGGTGCCCACAGAAAGGGCTCCGAGTGCCACCTCTGGCACCCATGCCATAGGTTCGCCACCACTGCCCTAGAGGGTCTGATCTATAGTACGTTGGGTCTGCTCCTTTAGCCCCTTGTTGTTGTATACAGCAGACATTAGTGATGTGGTTTATTACTAGTTATTGATCATCAGCCTAGTAGTAATGTACAGCAGTGTTATATATGACAGATGCAGATGTTATGTGTCATACAGATTTATTATGGACGCTCCTTCTTCTCTCTGTAGGAGTTACACTGGGGAGTCAGCTTCCTAAATATTACCAAGTTCTCACTGCTCCAATATCCAAGGTAAGCGGAAACCTATCTATCAGGATCGATGCTCGGAAATGAGCCGAATGTGTCATCAGAAGAATCGCTCATGGCTGGAATCGTTTAATATTATACAGTTGCCTTTTATCTCTTGTCAGATTTTGAATGAATGGTTTGAGTCTGAGCCTTTGAAGTGCACCCTGGCCACAGATGCAGTGATAGGAGCAATGTCCTGCCCGTCCACACCTGGCAGTGGGTATGTATGTATCTATGTATGTATCTATGTATGTATGTATGTATGTATGTGTGTATGTATGTATGTATGTATGTGTGTGTGTGTGTGTGTATGTATGTATGTATGTATCTATGTATGTATGTGTGTATGTATGTATGTATGCATCTATGTATGTATGTGTGTATGTATGTATGTATGTATGTATCTATGTATGTGTGTATGTATCTATGTATGTATGTGTGTATGTATGTATGTATGTATGTATGTCGTATGTATGTATGTATGTGTATGTATCTACGTATGTATGTGTATGTATCGATGTATGTATGTATGTGTATGTGTCGATGTATGGATGTGTATGTATGTGCTCTCAGGCCCCCAACTATAATGCACTATTAATAGTACTAGTCTCTGTATAGAGGATGGAGACCTTAGGAGCCCCCACAGCTCCTAAATGGCATCCACACCCTCATCCACATCCACACAGCTCATTCATTTGCTTACATTTGGCTCTTGCCATTGGAGTCTTTCCTTAAATGAGCTCTTCTAGAAATCCTTGAAAGTCCTGTGGAACTGGGCACTTATCTTGGTCCAGCTCCCAATTTTGATGTTGCTCTGGGACTTCAAGTCTGTGGCACCTCTGCCCACCCGGCACCACGCCTTCATCAGTCAGTGGTCAACCCAGATTATGGGACGTCACTTGTGACATAAGAGGAATTGTAGAAGACTGGTGGTACCAGAGAGCAAGATAAGTACCGACCCCCCCCCCCCCCTCCCCGGTAACCTAATCTAAGCATCTAATAAAGCTGAATGTGAGTAAATTTCCCCATAAGAACAAATTGAGTGACCGGAACTGTCCAATGACCAATAGGACATAGTTGAGTGACCAATCATGACCCATTCCCGATAAAAAAAAACTGTTTAGTGACCAGACATGTCTACAACCGAATAAGAATCAGTGACGTGACCGGACTTGTCCCATGCCCAATAAGAACCAGTTGGGTGACTGGACTTGTCCGATGCTCTATAAGAACCAGTTGGGTGACTGGACTTATACCATGCCCAATAAGAACCAGTTGGGTGACTGGACTTATACCATGCCCAATAAGAACAAGTTGGGTGACTGGACTTGTACAATGCCCAATAAGAACCAGTTGGGTGACTGGACTTGTCCCATGCCCAATAAGAACCAGTTGGGTGACTGGACTTGTACCATGCCCAATAAGAACAATTTGGGTGACTGGACTTATACCATGCCCAATAAGAACCAGTTGGGTGACTGGAATTGTACCATGCTCAATAAGAACCAGTTGGGTGACTGGACTTGTACCATGCCCAATAAGAACCAGTTGGGTGACTGGACTTGTACCAGGCCCAATAAGAACCAGTTGGATGACTGGACTTGTACCATGCCCAATAAGAACCAAATGGGTGACTGGACTTGTCCCATGCCAAATAAGAACCAGTTGGGTGACTGGACTTGTCCCATGCCCAATAAGAACCAGTTGGGTGACTGGACTTGTCCCATGCCCAATAAGAACCAGTTGGGTGACTGGACTTGTCCCATGCCCAATAAGAACCAGTTGGGTGACTGGACTTGTCCCATGCCCAATAAGAACCAGTTGGGTGACTGGACTTGTCCCATGCCCAATAAGAACCAGTTGGGTGACTGGACTTGTCCCATGCCCAATAAGAACAAGTTGGGTGACTGGACTTGTCCCATGCCCAATAAGAACCAGTTGGGTGACTGGACTTGTCCCATGCCCAATAAGAACCAGTTGGGTGACTGGACTTGTCCCATGCCCAATAAGAACCAGTTGGGTGACCGGACAGTTGGGTGACTGGACTTGTCCCATGTTTGTGTGTAATTTGACTTTTTTCAGCTTTTCTGACTGGATGAGAAGGATTATAGAAGGGAAGGGCAAAGGTGTCACACGACCCTTTGATATGTGTTAATTTTTTGGGATGTAAAAGACGTTAGAATGGGGACAAGATAGGTTAATTCATTCATTATTTTTATTTTAATTGTTGCTTTCTGACCAAGACAAAAGTATAAGAAGTTAGAAGTAAACTTAGAGCGCGGGGGTATGGAAGTTATATATAAAGTTTTATATAAAGTGAGAATTCGACTCTCTAATTCCATTCCGTTACAGGTACGTTTTACTCCATCACGTCATGGGGGAACTGGAAGGGAAGAAGGGATCCTGGGGCTACGTGGAAGGAGGAATGGGGATGGTTTCCAATGCAATTGCCGGATCTGCTAAGGAGGCGGGGGCCGAAATCTATACAGAAAAGGTAAATCTGTGCTCTGTCCTATCCAAGGGGATAAGCCAAGAAATCACAGCAGATAAGGATTGGATAAAGACTCAGCTCCATCAAGTCAAACCTATGACCCTACAGTGTAGATCAAGGGGAAGGCTCAGCGTTCTTACCGTAAAGAATCTTGTTTTTGATGTCTATAACTGTAGCGTTTTGCTGATACATTCCCTTTATTTAGTTTTTTGTGCGGTTGGTTATTTGTGACTATGCAAAGACGTTCTAGTCGTCTGATGTTATTTTCGGTATAGTCTGACTAATAGAGGAAGTGATTATTACCGCTATACAGCGTCCTGCAGGCACCTGCGTCTGTCCTGTAAGGGACGCTGCCTTCTTAAGGGGATGGGCATAAATATCTATAGGAGCATAGACATCCCAGAAGCTCTTCCACGGAGTCTCTTCAATTGTGTAAAGTTTGCCTCCAGCCAAAATGAAAATTTCACAATACTGCAAAATACATGTCTTGTTTTCTCCAAAGTAGAGGAAAAAAAGTCATTTTCTTCTCAAATAAGTCAATTAAACCAGAAATTGTATGGGCTGCATATATTACAGACCTACAGCGGGTACGGAAAGTATTCAGACTTCTTAAAATATTTAACTTTTTGTTTCATTGCAGCCATTTGGTAAGATCAAAAACGTTCTTTTTTTGCTCATTACTGTGCTCTATGCACATTACTGGGGGGGGGGGGCAGAGTGCACATTACTGGGGGGGGCAGAGTGCACATTACTGGGGGGGGCAGAGTGCACATTACTGGGGGGGGCAGAGTGCACATTACTGGGGGGGGGGGCAGAGTGCACATTACTGGGGGGGGCAGAGTGCACATTACTGGGGGGGCAGAGTGCACATTACTGGGGGGGGGGCAGAGGGCCCATTACTGGGGGGGGCAGGGTGCATATTACTGGGGGGGGGGCAGAGTGCACATTACTGTGGGGGGGCAGAGTGCACATTACTGGGGGGGGCAGAGTGCACATTACTGTGGGGGGTGGCAGAGTGCACATTACTGTGGGGGGGGGGCAGAGTGCACATTACTGGGGGGGGGGGGCAGAGGGCACATTACTGGGGGGCAGAGAGCACATCAATGAGCAAAAAATAAACCTTTTATAACCTCACCGATTGGCTGCAATGAAACAAAGAGTGAAAAATGTAATAGGGTCTGAATATTTTCCGTACCCGCTGTATATGACCATTATCAGGATACTTACTAACACCCTGGGAGGTGTCTACAGAGTAAGAAAAAGCTTCTGTGTTGCAGAAATATCATTGAATGAAGGTCCTGGCAGACACTTCATTCACGTTCTCTCAGTCCCAAAGCAGAGAATGGGACTGAGGGAGACCCAAGAGCTTGGTTCTTGTGATTGCTGGGGGTCTCAGGAGTCAGCCGCACAACACTTATCCCTTATCTTCTTTCCTATGGGATAACCCTTTTGTTTTTGGGACCTTTCTTTAAAAGTAGTCGCTTAAAAGTGAAAAAACCATGGTTGCTTTAATCTTGCAATAGCACCACCTCTATCCAGTGGTTGTGACTGGTATTGCAGTTTAGCTCGTTGGAAGGTAATAGGGCAGAGCTGTATTACCAGACATAGCCTCTAGAGAGATGTGGCACTGTGTTTGGAAGAAATGAGTCTTTCTGCTACTAGACGTACCCTTTAAGCTCAAGATTTTGTCATTTTTGTGAAGATGCGAATGCATTACCTTTCCTTGATTAATCCAGACAGTGGAGCAGATCCTGGTGGACGACACTGGACGGGCCATCGGTGTGGTCCTGCAGGATGGAACAGAGATACGCAGCAACGTGGTCCTGTCCAATGCAACGCCGCACCACACATTTCTAAGACTGACCCCAAAGGTAAGAGACTGCAGGGAGGTCAGAGCCTCTCCTGCTCCTGGGAAAGTAGAATCCCTGGAAATCCTGGCATGGAATGATGGGGATTGTAGTTGCTATTGGGACCCCTCGCTGGTTCATACTGCAGAATCCTCTCTTCCTAGTACTTGACTGGACAGCACTTTGTGCAATCCTGTATCCCATTGCTTACAACTGCTTACAAATTGGGGACACGACCCTTTTGGCAATTATCCATATAGTCCATAATGCAGGAAAGGACAAGCCCCAAAATACAAGACGCCCTCATCGCTGGGAGGAGGCTTCTTGTGACCGATGCTTTGTGTAGCAGCTCCGGTGACCATCTCTCTGTAATGTTAATAATACAGTCATACAGTGCCAACATAATACAGGCAAATAGTGCCCAAATAATACAGCCATACCATGCCCTAATAATAAACTCTAAAAGTGTCCAAATAATACAGCCGTACAGCTCCCTAATAGTACGGTCATATCGGCCCACATTTATCTAGTGCAGTCTGTACTGTACTGCTATGGAAGTGGGCACCATATTTTTTTGGTGCAAAATGTGGCGCACATCAGTAATAAATGTGGCCCATAGTGTCCAATAAATGCAATCATAATACAGAAATACTGTTCTCACATTATCCTGCCAGAGTGATTCCTGAATAGCGCAGTCGAGATACTGGGGCACTGTATGCAGGTGTGTTCCTATGGCTTTTTGGACATACAGGGGCACATTTACTTACCCGTCTACTGAAATTCACCGAATTGTCCGTGTATAATGCGCTGTGGGGGGAGTCACTAAGATCCTGCCCCGATATCCTGCATGTGCCGCTTCCCCACTCAGGTCCCCGGAGTTCACCTTCTTCTTCCTGGTGCATGTAAGTGCATTGTCTGTGTATAATGCGCTGTGCGGGGAGTCACTAAGATCGTGCGCCCGATATCCTGCATGTGTCACTTCCCCGCTCAGGTCCCAGGAGTTCACCTTCTTCTTCCTGGTGCAAGTAAGTGCATTGTCCGTGTATAATGCGCTGTGCAGGGAGTCACTAAGATCCCGCGCCCGATATCCTGCATGTGTCGCTTCCCCGCTCAGGTCCCCAGAGTTCACCTTCTTCTTCCTGGTGCATGTAAGTGCATTGTCCATGTATAATGCGCTGTGTGGGGAGTCACTAAGATCCTGCACCCGATATCCTGATTGTGTCGCTTCCCCGCTCAGGTCCCCGGAGTTCACCTTCTTCTTCCTGGTGCATGTAAGTGCATTGTCCGTGTATAATGCGCTGTGCGGGGAGTCACTAAGATCGTGCGCCTGATATCCTGCATGTGTCACTTCCCCGCTCAGGTCCCCGGAGTTCACCTTCTTCTTCCTGGTGCATGTAAGTGCATTGTCCGTGTATAATGTGCTGTGCGGAGAGTCACTAAGATCCTGCACCCGATATCCTGCATGTGTCGCTTCCCTGCTCAGGTCCCCGGAGTTCACCTTCTTCTTCCTGGTGCATGTAAGTGCATTGTCCGTGTATAATGCGCTGTGCAGGGAGTCACTAAGATCCCGCGCCCGATATCCTGCATGTGTCGCTTCCCCGCTCAGGTCCCCAGAGTTCACCTTCTTCTTCCTGGTGCATGTAAGTGCATTGTCCATGTATAATGCGCTGTGTGGGGAGTCACTAAGATCATGCACCCGATATCCTGCATGTGTCGCTTCCCCGCTCAGGTCCCCGGAGTTCACCTTCTTCTTCCTGATGCATGTAAGTGCATTGTCCGTGTATAATGCGCTGTGCGGGGAGTCACTAAGATCGTAATGTCCGATATCCTGCATGTGTCACTTCCCTGCTCAGGTCCCCGGAGTTCACCTTCTTCTTCCCGGTGCATGTAAGTGCATTGTCCGTGTATAAAGCGCTGTGCAGGGAGTCACTAAGATCGTGCGTCCGATATGCTGCATGTGTCGGTTCCCCCGCTCAGGTCCCCGGAGTTCACCTTCTTCTTCCTGGTGCATGTAAGTGCATTGTCCGTGTATAATGTGCTGTGCAGGGAGTCACTAAGATTGTGAGCCCGATATTCTGCATCTGTCGCTTCCCTGCTCAGGTCCCTGGAGTTCACCTTCTTCTTCTTGGTGCATGTAAGTGCATTGTCCGTGTATAATGCGCTGTGCAGGGAGTCACTAAGATCGTGCGCCCGATATCCTGCATGTGTCACTTCCCCGCTCAGGTCCCTGGGGTTCACCTTCTTCTTCTTGGTGCATGTAAGTGCATTGTCCGTGTATAATGCGCTGTGCGGGGAGTCACTAAGAGCCTGCAGCCGATATCCTGCATGTGTCACTTCCCCGCTCAGGTCCCCAGGGTTCACCTTCTTCTTCCTGGTGCATGTAAGTGCATTGGATGGGAAACAATTTGAAAGTTAAATCCCATGCTCAGCCCGAATCAGTCAGATCGGCCGACGGCACACTCCCTGACTCCTGTCGCATGGAAGCAGCGCAGCTGCGCCAAAATCCGGTTGCATGCGACACAATCCCAGCGCAGACACCCGTCAGTAAATACCTGTCAAAGCTGCGCAAATCCTGAAAACCGTGAACAGTCCGACAAAAATGCGATCTGCTGGACCCTTAGTAAATAAGCCCGATAGAGTTGGGGTACAGATCTAGGTGCCTGCATCATTTAGGGCAATTGTCTCCACCTTTAGCATTGGCAGGTGATAAGCCCTTGGTGACTTGCGCCAGTCTCTAGATAATACGGTAAAATCTGCTAATCTGATATTTGTCTCTTGTAATTTCCCAGGACCGGAGGCAGGAGACTGAGTAATTATGATTCTCCTGTGATATCCCGCATTTTATGTTCCATTTTTAATTGTCCCCCCAGAGGTTTTCTAACATTACGAGTAGATTTATATATGTGTATCAATTACAGATCAGTCGTCCATGATCTTATTAAGCCCTGATTTACTGTGTTGCGGGAAAATTTCTAACTAGGAAAACCTATAGGGACATGGTTAAAGGGTTAAAACGACTCTGGAGCTTGCGACTCGTCTCGCAGCGGGGGCCGCACTATGGTCAGAACTGTACGATGATAGTAAAGGGAACGAATGAAGATTATTCAGAGGCAAATCTATCAAATGCACTACCAGGTGCGGCCAGGCAGACATCGGTGGCGCTGTGTCATGTACTATAACCTCAATATTACACATTTATTTATGGTATTTACAGAGATCCCAGAAATTGCACAAACGCAGGCAGAATACTGACAGCCGCCTCTACAAGATCCCTTTAAATGTTAAGGATCCCTTTAAGGAGGTTGAGACTCGTGCAAGCGTCTTTTTATTTAAAGCAATGAGCGGAGTGACAGCGCGGCCTCCCGGGAGCGTCTATAGCTGGGAGTAATGTGATGATAATGTGACCGGCGTCATCTGATGAATAATGAGAACATTATCTGCCCGAGACCTTCTCCTCGTACACGGCCGCAAAGACAAGTGACAGACGCACAGCTACACCAAAGGCCAAGGGATGTCTCTCTGACGTTATAAAGTGACTGGTGATGTCTCTCTGACGTTATAAAGTGACTGGTGATGTCTCTCTGATGTTATAAAGTGACGGGTGATGTCTCTATGACGTTATAAAGTGACGGGTGATGTCTCTCTGACGTTATAAAGTGACGGGTGATGTCTCTATGACGTTATAAAGTGACTGGTGATGTCTCTATGACGTTATAAAGTGACTGGTGATGTCTCTCTGATGTTATAAAGTGACCGGTGATGTCTCTATGACGTTATAAAGTGACAGGTGATGTCTCTATGATGTTATAAAGTGACAGGTGATGTCTCTATGATGTTATAAAGTGACTGGTGATGTCTCTATGACGTTATAAAGTGACGGGTGATGTCTCTCTGACGTTATAAAGTGACGGGTGATGTCTCTATGACGTTATAAAGTGACTGGTGATGTCTCTATGACGTTATAAAGTGACGGGTGATGTCTCTATGATGTTATAAAGTGACTGGTGATGTCTCTATGACGTTATAAAGTGACGGGTGATGTCTCTATGATGTTATAAAGTGACTGGTGATGTCTCTATGACGTTATAAAGTGACAGGTGATGTCTCTATGATGTTATAAAGTGACAGGTGATGTCTCTATGATGTTATAAAGTGACTGGTGATGTCTCTATGACGTTATAAAGTGACGGGTGATGTCTCTCTGACGTTATAAAGTGACGGGTGATGTCTCTATGACGTTATAAAGTGACTGGTGATGTCTCTATGACGTTATAAAGTGACCGGTGATGTCTCTATGACGTTATAAAGTGACTGGTGATGTCTCTCTGATGTTATAAAGTGACCGGTGATGTCTCTATGACGTTATAAAGTGACCGGTGATGTCTCTATGACGTTATAAAGTGACTGGTGATGTCTCTATGACGTTATAAAGTGACCGGTGATGTCTCTATGTCGTTATAAAGTGACCGGTGATGTCTCTATGATGTTATAAAGTGACCGGTGATGTCTCTATGACGTTATAAAGTGACCGGTGATGTCTCTATGACGTTATAAAGTGACCGGTGATGTCTCTCTGACGTTATAAAGTGACCGGTGATGTCTCTATGACGTTATAAAGTGACCGGTGATGTCTCTCTGACGTTATAAAGTGACCGGTGATGTCTATACGAAGTCTACTAGAGATGTCTCTGTATGAAGTCTACTACTAGTGACATCTCTATAAAGACTGCTAATAGTGATGTCTCTATAAAATCTACTACAGGCGGTCCCCTACTTAAGGAAACCCGACTTACAGACGACCCCTAGTTACAGACGGACCCCTCTGCCCCCTGTGACCTCTGGTGACCTCTCTGGATGTTACTATAGTCCCAGGCTGCAATGATCAGCTGTAAGGTGTCTGTAATGAACCCTAGTGATAATCCTTGTTCAGCAACAAAATGTGAAAATCCAATTTTCACAGGGATGAAAAAAAACATTGGGGCACATTTACTAAGCGTCTGTTGGACGCATTTCCACCGGCTTTCGGAAATTTTTACCGTTTTGCACTGAGCGGGGAAGTGACACATGCAGGATATCGGGCGCAGGATCTTAGTGACTCCCCGCACAGCGCATTATACACGGACAATGCACTTACATGCACCAGGAAGAAGAAGGTGAACTCCAGGGACCTGAGCGGGGAAGTAACACATGCAGGATATCGGGCGCACGATCTTAGTGACTCCCCGCACAGCACATTATACACGGACAATGCACTTACATGCACCAGGAAGAAGAAGGTGAACTCCAGGGACCTGAGCGGGGAAGCGACACATGCAGAATATCTGGTGCACGATCTTAGTGACTCCCCGCACAGCACATTATACACGGACAATGCACTTACATGCACCAGGAAGAAGAAGGTGAACTCCGGGGACCTGAGCGGGGAAGCGACACATGCAGGATATCGGGCGCAGGATCTTAGTGACTCCCCGCACAGCGCATTATACACGGACAATGCACTTACATGCACCAGGAAGAAGAAGGTGAACTCCAGGGACCTGAGCGGGGAAGTGACACATGCAGGATATCGGGCGCACGATCTTAGTGACTCCCCGCACAGCGCATTATACATGGACAATGCACTTACATGCACCAGGAAGAAGAAGGTGAACTCTGGGGACCTGAGCGGGGAAGCGACACATGCAGGATATCGGGCGCAGGATCTTAGTGACTCCCCGCACAGCGCATTATACACGGACAATGCACTTACATGCACCAGGAAGAAGAAGGTGAACTCCAGGGACCTGAGCGGGGAAGTGACACATGCAGGATATCGGGCGCACGATCTTAGTGACTCCCCGCACAGCGCATTATACACGGACAATGCACTTACATGCACCAGGAAGAAGAAGGTGAACTCCGGGGACCTGAGCGGGGAAGCGACACATGCAGGATATCGGGCGCAGGATCTTAGTGACTCCCCGCACAGCGCATTATACACGGACAATGCACTTACATGCACCAGGAAGAAGAAGGTGAACTCTGGGGACCTGAGCGGGGAAGCGACACATGCAGGATATCGGGTGCAGGATCTTAGTGACTCCCCGCACATTGCATTATACACAGACAATGCACTTACATGCACCAGGAAGAAGAAGGTGAACTCCTGGGACCTGAGCGGGGAAGCCACACATGCAGGATATCGGGCGCAGGATCTTAGTGACTCCCCGCACAGCGCATTATACATGGACAATGCACTTACATGCACCAGGAAGAAGAAGGTGAACTCTGGGGACCTGAGCGGGGAAGCGACACATGCAGGATATCGGGTGCACGATCTTAGTGACTCCCCGCACAGCGCATTATACACGGACAATGCACTTACATGCACCAGGAAGAAGAAGGTGAACTCCAGGGACCTCAACGGGGAAGCGACACATGCAGGATATCGGGTGCAGGATCTTAGTGACTCCCCGCACAGCGCATTATACACGGACAATGCACTTACATGCACCAGGAAGAAGAAGGTGAACTCCAGGGACCTGAGCGGGGAAGTGACACATGCAGGATATCGGGCGCACGATCTTAGTGACTCCCCGCACAGCGCATTATACATGGACAATGCACTTACATGCACCAGGAAGAAGAAGGTGAACTCCGGGGACCTGAGCGGGGAAGCGACACATGCAGGATATCGGGCGCAGGATCTTAGTGACTCCCCGCACAGCGCATTATACACAGACAATGCACTTACATGCACCAGGAAGAAGAAGGTGAACTCCAGGGACCTGAGCGGGGAAGCGACACATGCAGGATATCGGGTGCAGGATCTTAGTGACTCCCAGCACATTGCATTATACACAGACAATGCACTTACATGCACCAGGAAGAAGAAGGTGAACTCCTGGGACCTGAGCGGGGAAGCCACACATGCAGGATATCGGGCGCAGGATCTTAGTGACTCCCCGCACAGCGCATTATACATGGACAATGCACTTACATGCACCAGGAAGAAGAAGGTGAACTCTGGGGACCTGAGCGGGGAAGCGACACATGCAGGATATCGGGTGCACGATCTTAGTGACTCCCCGCACAGCGCATTATACACGGACAATGCACTTACATGCACCAGGAAGAAGAAGGTGAACTCCGGGGACCTGAGCGGGGAAGCGACACATGCAGGATATCGGGTGCACGATCTTAGTGACTCCCCGCACAGCGCATTATACACGGACAATGCACTTACATGCACCAGGAAGAAGAAGGTGAACTCCAGGGACCTCAACGGGGAAGCGACACATGCAGGATATCGGGCGCAGGATCTTAGTGACTCCCCGCACAGCGCATTATACACGGACAATGCACTTACATGCACCAGGAAGAAGAAGGTGAACTCCTGGGACCTGAGCGGGGAAGAGACACATGCAGGATATCGGGTGCAGGATCTTAGTGACTCCCCGCACAGCGCATTATACACGGACAATGCACTTACATGCACCAGGAAGAAGAAGGTGAACTCCGGGGCCCTGAGCGGGGAAGCGACACATGCAGGATATCGGGTGCAGTGTACATGTGTCCAGAGCTACAATTATAAAATATACAGTTCCAACTTACATACAAATTCAACTTAAGAACAAACCTCCAGGACCCATCTTGTGCATAACCCGGGAATAGTGATGTCTCACTACTTTCTTGTCTTGACTAAAATCATCTTTATAAATCGGAGAAGTGATGCCCCCAGGATACAAGAGAATGCGCTTCTATTTCTGGTTATGTGCAGTCATTCAGCCATGTAGTGTATATTGCATGTACTATGGAAACATAATAACAGGTATTTCTACCCCAGGACCTTTGAAAAGTTGCCTAATTTTGAATGTTAAACTCATTTGAGTCGCCATCTACATGCAGGATTCTGATCTGGTGATTTTTACGATGACATGAAGTTTTTTTTCTGTTTTCTCTCTATTTTTAGGATCTATTGCCCGAGGATTTTCTAGCACTGATTTCGCAGTTTGATGCCAAGTCCCCAGTTACCAAAATAAATGGTAGGTTTACTCAGACTCAATTACAGCAATTAGCTAAGGAAAGAAAATATATTTACTCTGGCGCTAATGATCTCATCTCAGGCCGGGGGTAATGTGTCTGAGTGCGGCAGGATAATAATGGGATAATATACGGCGGCCGCGATTGTTTGTCTATCCAGGAAACGCTGGGATCCTGTAATGGATCTTAGGAAGTCGCTCTGCAGGACGGTGACAGATACAGGTACAAACCATCAATCCCAAAGGAGAGGAAGACTTGTGGTCCCCTCTGCAGGGAGTTATCATATCCCCTAGTAATAATACTGCAGGGAGTTATCATACCCCCTAGTAATAATACTGCAGGGGGTGTAATCTGTCATACCCTCTAGTAATAATACTGCAGGGGGTCTAAGCTGTCATACCCCCTAGTAATAATACTGCAGGGGGTGTAATCTGTCATACCCCCTAGTAATAATACTGCAGAGAGTTATCATACCCCCTAGTAATAATACTGCAGGGGGTCTAAGCTGTCATACCCCCTAGTAATAATACTGCAGGGGGTGTAATCTGTCATACCCCCTAGTAATAATACTGCAGAGAGTTATCATACCCCCTAGTAATAATACTGCAGGGAGTTATCATATCCCCTAGTAATAATACTGCAGGGAGTTATCATATCCCCTAGTAATAATACTGCAGGGGGTCTAAGCTGTCATACCCCCTAGTAATAATACTGCAGAGAGTTATCATACCCCCTAGTAATAATACTGCAGGGGGTCTAAGCTGTCATAACCCCTAGTAATAATACTGCAGGGGGTCTAAGCTGTCATAACCCCTAGTAATAATACTGCAGGGAGTCTAAGCTGTTATACCGCCTAGTAATAATACTGCAGGGATTTATCATATCCCCTAGTAATAATATTGCAGGGAGTTATCATATCCCCTAGTAATAATACTGCAGGGGGTCTAAGCTGTCATACCCCCTAGAAATAATACTGCAGGGAGTCTAAGCTGTCATATTCCCTAGTAATAATACTGCAGGGAGTTGTCATACCCCCTAGTAATAATACTGCAGGGAGTCTAAGCTGTCATACCCCCTAGTAATAATACTGCAGGGAGTCTAAGCTGTCATACCCCCTAGTAATAATACTGCAGGGGGTCTAATCTGTCATACCCCCTAGTAATAATACTGCAGGGGGTCTAAGCTGTCATACCCACTAGTAATAATACTGCAGGGAGTTGTCATATCCCCTAGTAATAATACTGCAGGGGGTCTAAGCTGTCATACCCCCTAGTAATAATACTGCAGGGAGTTATCATATCCCCTAGTAATAATACTGCAGGGAGTTATCATATCCCCTAGTAATAATACTGCAGGGGGTCTAAGCGGTCATACCCCCTAGTAATAATACTGCAGGGAGTTATCATATCCCCTGGTAATAATACTGCAGGGGGTCTCATCTGTAATACCCCCTAGTATTAATACTGAAGGGGGTCTAAGCTGTCATACCCCATAGGAATAATACTGCAGGGGGTCTAAGCTGTCATACCCCCTAGTAATAATACTGCAGGGGGTCTAATCTGTCATACCCCCTAGTAATAATACTGCAGGGGGTCTAAGCTGTCATACCCCCTAGTAATAATACTGCAGGGGGTCTAAGCTGTCATACCCCCTAGTTATAATACTGCAGGGGGTCTAAGCTGTCATACCCCCTAGTAATAATACTGCAGGGGGTACAAGCTGTCATACCCCCTAGTAATTATACTGCAGGGGGTATAAGCTGTCATACCCCCTAGTAATAATACTGCAGGGGGTCTAATCTGTCATACCCCCTAGTAATAATACTGCAGGGGGTACAAGCTGTCATACCCCCTAGTAATAATACTGCAGGGGGTATAAGCTGTCATACCCCCTAGTAATAATACTGCAGGGGGTCTAATCTGTCATACCCCCTAGTAATAATACTGCAGAGGTCTAAGCTGTCATACCCCCTAGTAATAATACTGCAGAGGTCTAAGGGGGTCTAAGCGGTAGGGGCTAATGAAAGTAGAGCGACCCCTCTTGAGGGGTGCAAGGAGTTGGTGTAGGTAGTAAGAGGTCACCTTTGAAGGTTGCCCCGAGCTCAGGTCTTGATGGAGACCAGTCGTCTATAAAAAAAATACAATTCTACAACTTGTATTATACATGAAATAGCGCCCCCCATGTTTTAAGGTCGTGTCAGGTATTGCAGCACTGAGGTAAATAGACCAGAAGCAGTGAAATGCAATGTATATGTCGTGCTCAGGCTCATCTATGGAGGCACCTGCTCTACAACCTACGGCTGCACACAACAATCTGTAATAACTTCTACTTCTGGTTATTTTTTGCTGGTATAAATCTGCTGAGCAAAGAAGTCATTGGCAAAATATGCTGAAAATTCTCAATCTGAATGTATTCTCTGCCACTATTAAAAAGTAATTACTACATTGTTTAGATGTGAGTAGTGAATGAGCTGTGGAAGCTGCGCTGTCAGCAGATCCCGAGGCTTCAATCTTCATTGTGCGCTAGCCGATTGTACATGCCGTGATTTATGTCTGGAGACGTCCTGCACCAGGCACCTGCCGCATTCATGGGATTTCTACTACGGATCGTCTTCCAGTTTTTATTTACAAAGTAACTTTATTTAAAAAAAAAAAAAGCTTTGGGAAAATGTAAAAATGTAAAGTACAAGTTGATACAATTAACTTTGCAATATATCTTATCAGAGGAAATTCCTTCCGTCTACACGTATCAGGCTCTTTTCCTTCTCCTTCTCCTTCTTCGTGCTGAAAACCCTACTAAATCTGTCTTGACTATCAGAGGCGGACTAAACGAAATATCAGATTACATATAAGGTAGAAGATAGGAGTCGGAGCATGAAACTCTGCATTGTCAGAAGCTGCTGGAAATATACTTAAAGAGAACCTGTCATCAGATTTTACCCCATTAAAGTACTAGTCCCCTCAGGTTGGTATCAAATGCCATTTCTAGAATTTCCTCTAGAAAAATCTTAACCCCTATAAAAACTCTCATCCAAAGTCATGTGAAAATGAAGAAGAGATGAGTCATATTTTCGCTGAGACGAGTCAAGTTTAGAAAGTATTTTCTTCTGACGCACCAATCTTCAGTTCTATAGCACCTAGAAACAGTCTTTTAAAAATATGCAAATGAGCTTGAGAGGCTCCGGGTTCCATAGATGGTAATGGATCCTGGAGCTCTTCAGGCTAATTTGCATAAATGTTAAAGCCTTTCTTCATAAAAACAAGGGTATAAGAAGCTAAAAGAATAGAGTATCCTGCCATAGGGGGGCATACACCAGTATGTAAGTGCTTGGTTTACAACTCTTGATCCTGGTGGTAGTGTATCCTGCCATAGGGGGGCATACACCAGTATGTAAGTGCTTGGTTTACAACTCTTGATCCTGGTGGTAGTGTATCCTGCCATAGGGGGGCATACACCAGTATGTAAGTGCTTGGTTTACAACTCTTGATCCTGGTGGTAGTGTATCCTGCCATAGGGGGACATACACCAGTATGTAAGTACTTAGTTTACGACTCTTCATCCTGGTGGTAGTTTTCCTTTAACAACCACCCACTGAGTTTTTACAGCGGCTGCCCAATCGCTTGTACAAAAAAAAGGTATTTTCTGATTTTTATGGATATAAAGTAAAAATAAAAAATAAAAGTTAATAAAAAAAAATACGGTAGCTGATGTAGCTGTTAAAAGATGTAGGTAAGCCTACATCTTTTAACAATAAAATTCAGACCCCAAAAATGATTAAAAAAAAGTCCTATTTCTTCTAGAAAAAAAAACTAAGCAATCACATGACTAACCCAAAATATTAAAAAGTTAAGGCCAATAAAAGAACTGAAGCAAATTTACCCTCATCCTTAATCAGTTAAAGATAAGAATGTCATGTTTCAGGTCACATGCGAGCTGCAGATCAAAATCCTGTCACAATCTGAACCACAGTCCTTATGCAATCTAAGAGCTAAGAATCTTATCTTTAATATGACACCTGGAGCATGTTTCAGGTGCTAAAAAAACAGAGGATATTGGTGCTGAAGTGACGCTCCCCCTAGAGCAGTGGTGGCGAACCTATGGCACGGGTGCCAGAGGTGGCACTCAGAGCCCTCTCTATGGGCACCCTCGCCATCACCCCAGCGCAGAGTTCGCCAGACAGGACTCAAGGCCTCCTGCAGTCCCAGGCAGCCCAGGACCCTAGAAGGAAGCTACAATGATGATCCAAACTTCTACTCCTTCTTTCTACTGTATTGGGGTCCTCAGGTGCCTATACAATCATGTGACAGAGCAGGGAGTAATAAATTACTGCTTAAATTGTTGCATCGGCACTTTGCGAAAAATACATGGGTTTTGGTTGTAGTTTGGGCACTCAGTGTCTAAAAGGTTTGCCATTACTGCTATAGAGCCTCTGAACATGACTCAACTCATATGACTCTTCTCTGCTCATTTCCACGTGACCTTGGACGATATTTTTTGATAAATGGGTGAGATTTCACTTAAAAGACAGAATTCTGGAAAGGATATTTCATGACCTACTTGAGGGGGCTGGAAGTTTAATGGAGTAAAATATGGTGAAAGGTTCCCTTTAAGTTTTTACTAACCCCCGCCCCCCCCCCCTCCCCCCTCCATGTGCTTTACTCACATGAGAACAGTCCAGCATTTATGTCCTATAGGATTCTGCTGATGCTGGTGAGCGAGAAAGAGAGAGTGGTTGATAAAGCAGATTCTCCTGTACTTTCTGTGTGCAGTGTAAGGGAGACCTCATAGCAGCTAATCTCCACTCACCAGCTAGTCTCCAGTCACCGGCTAGTCTCCAGTCACCAGCTAGTCTCCACTCACCAGCTAGTCTCCAGTCACCAGCTAGTCTCCACTCACCGGCTAGTCTCCACTCACCAGCTAGTCTCCAGTCACCAGCTAGTCTCCAGTCACCGGCTAGTCTCCAGTCACCAGCTAGTCTCCAGTCACCAGCTAGTCTCCAGTCACCAGCTAGTCTCCACTCACCAGCTAGTCTCCAGTCACCAGCTAGTCTCCAGTCACCAGCTAGTCTACAGTCACCAGCTAGTCTCCAGTCACCGGCTAGTCTCCAGTCACCAGCTAGTCTCCAGTCACCAGCTAGTCTCCACTCACCAGCTAGTCTCCACTCACCAGCTAGTCTCCAGTCACCAGCTAGTCTCCAGTCACCAGCTAGTCTCCACTCACCAGCTAGTCTCCAGTCACCAGCTAGTCTCCACTCACCAGCTAGTCTCCAGTCACCGGCTAGTCTCCAGTCACCAGCTAGTCTCCAGTCACCAGCTAGTCTCCACTCACCAGCTAGTCTCCAGTCACCAGCTAGTCTCCACTCACCGGCTAGTCTCCACTCACCAGCTAGTCTCCACTCACCGGCTAGTCTCCACTCACCAGCTAGTCTCCAGTCACCAGCTAGTCTCCACTCACCGGCTAGTCTCCACTCACCAGCTAGTCTCCACTCACCGGCTAGTCTCCACTCACCAGCTAGTCTCCAGTCACCAGCTAGTCTCCACTCACCAGCTAGTCTCCAGTCACCAGCTAGTCTCCACTCACCGGCTAGTCTCCAGTCACCAGCTAGTCTCCACTCACCAGCTAGTCTCCAGTCACCAGCTAGTCTCCACTCACCGGCTAGTCTCCACTCACCAGCTAGTCTCCACTCACCGGCTAGTCTCCAGTCACCAGCTAGTCTCCAGTCACCAGCTAGTCTCCAGTCACCAGCTAGTCTCCACTCACCGGCTAGTCTTCAGTCACCGGCTAGTCTCCACTCACCGGCTAGTCTCCAGTCACCAGCTAGTCTCCACTCACCAGCTAGTCTCCACTCACCAGCTAGTCTCCACTCACCAGCTAGTCTCCAGTCACCAGCTAGTCTCCAGTCACCAGCTAGTCTCCACTCACCATCTAGTCTCCAGTCACCAGCTAGTCTCCAGTCACCGGCTAGTCTCCAGTCACCATCTAGTCTCCAGTCACCAGCTAGTCTCCAGTCACCAGCTAGTCTCCAGTCACCGGCTAGTCTCCAGTCACCATCTAGTCTCCAGTCACCAGCTAGTCTCCAGTCACCAGCTAGTCTCCACTCACCAGCTATTCTCCAGTCCCCAGCTAGTCTCCAGTCACCAGCTAGTCTCCAGTCACCAGCTAGTCTCCAGTCACCGGCTAGTCTCCAGTCACCAGCTAGTCTCCAGTCACCGACTAGTCTCCACTCACCATCTAGTCTCCAGTCACCAGCTAGTCTCCACTCACCAGCTAGTCTCCAGTCACCGGCTAGTCTCCACTCACCATCTAGTCTCCAGTCACCAGCTAGTCTCCACTCACCAGCTCGTCTCCACTCACCAGCTAGTCTCCACTCACCAGCTAGTCTCCACTCACCAGCTAGTCTCCAGTCACCAGCTAGTCTCCACTCACCATCTAGTCTCCAGTCACCAGCTAGTCTCCACTCACCATCTAGTCTCCAGTCACCAGCTAGTCTCCAGTCACCATCTAGTCTCCAGTCACCAGCTAGTCTCCACTCACCAGCTAGTCTCCAGTCACCAGCTAGTCTCCAGTCACCAGCTAGTCTCCAGTCACCAGCTAGTCTCCAGTCAACAGCTAGTCTCCAGTCACCGGCTAGTCTCCAGTCACCAGCTACTCTCCAGTCACCGGCTAGTCTCCAGTCACCAGCTAGTCTCCAGTCAACAGCTAGTCTCCAGTCACCGGCTAGTCTCCAGTCACCAGCTACTCTCCAGTCACCGGCTAGTCTCCAGTCACCAGCTAGTCTCCAGTCACCAGCTACTCTCCAGTCACCGGCTAGTCTCCAGTCACCGGCTAGTCTCCAGTCACCGGCTAGTCTCCAGTCACCGGCTAGTCTCCAGTCACCAGCTAGTCTCCAGTCACCAGCTAGTCTCCAGTCACCAGCTAGTCTCCCGTCACCAGCTAGTCTCCAGTCACCAGCTAGTCTCCAGTCACCAGCTAGTGTCCAGTCACCAGCTAGTGTCCAGTCACCGGCTAGTCTCCACTCACCAGCTAGTCTCCAGTCACCAGCTAATCTCCACTCACCAGCTAATCTCCAGTCACCAGCTAATCTCCACTCACCAGCTAGTCTCCAGTCACCAGCTAATCTCCAGTCCCCAGCTAGTCTCCAGTCCCCGGCTAGTCTCCCGTCACCAGCTAGTCTCCAGTCCCCGGCTAGTCTCCAGTCACCGGCTAGTCTCCTGTCACCAGCTAGTCTCCACTCACCAGCTGGTCTCCACTCACCAGCTAGTCTCCAGTCACCAGCTAGTCTACACTCACCAGCTAGTCTCCAGTCACCGGCTAGTCTCCACTCACTGGCTAGTCTCCAGTCACCGGCTAGTCTCCAGCTAGTCTCCACTCACCAGCTAGTCTCCACTCACTTGCTAGTCTCCAGTCACCGGCTAGTCTCCAGCTAGTCTCCACTCACCAGCTAGTCTCTAGTCACCAGCTAGTCTCCACTCACCAGCTAGTCTCCAGTCACCAGCTAGTCTCACATCACCAGCTAGTCTCCAGTCACCAGCTAGTCTCCAGTCACCAGCTAGTCTCCAGTCACCAGCTAGTCTCCACTCACCAGCTAGTCTCCAGTCACCAGCTAGTCTCCACTCACCGGCTAGTCTCCACTCCCCGGCTAGTCTCCAGTCACCAGCTAGTCTCCACTCCCCGGCTAGTCTCCAGTCACCAGCTAGTCTCCACTCCCCGGCTAGTCTCCAGTCACCAGCTAGTCTCCACTCCCCGGCTAGTCTCCAGTCACCAGCTAGTCTCCACTCACCAGCTAGTCTCCACTCACCAGCTATTCTCCACTCACCAGCTAGTCTCCACTCACCAGCTAGTCTCCAGTCACCAGCTAGTCTCCAGTCACCAGCTAGTCTCCACTCACCAGCAGGTCTCCACTCACCAGCTAATCTCCAGTCACCGGCTAGTCTCCACTCACCAGCTAGTCTCCAGTCACCAGCTAGTCTCCACTCACCAGCAGGTCTCCACTCACCAGCTAGTCTCCAGTCACCGGCTAGTCTCCACTCACCAGCTAGTCTCCAGTCACCGGCTAGTCTCCAGTCAACAGCTAGTCTCCAGTCACCGGCTAGTCTCCAGTCACCAGCTCGTCTCCACTCACCAGCTAGTCTCCAGTCACCAGCTAGTCTCCCGTCACCAGCTAGTCTCCAGTCACCGGCTAGTCTCCACTCACCAGCTAGTCTCCACTCACCAGCTAGTCTCCACTCACCAGCTAGTCTCCCGTCACCAGCTAGTCTCCAGTCACCAGCTAGTCTCCAGTCACCAGCTAGTCTCCAGTCACCAGCTAGTCTCCACTCACCAGCTAATCTCCAGTCACCAGCTAGTCTCCAGTCACCAGCTAGTCTCCAGTCACCAGCTAGTCTCCATTCACCAGCTAGTCTACAGTCACCGGCTAGTCTCCGGTCCCCAGCTAGTCTCCACTCACCAGCTAGTCTCCACTCACCAGCTAGTCTCCACTCACCAGCTAGTCTCCCGTCACCAGCTAGTCTCCAGTCACCAGCTAGTCTCCAGTCACCAGCTAGTCTTCACTCACCAGCTAGTCTCCAGTCACCGGCTAGTCTCCAGTCACCAGCTAGTCTACATTTACCAGCTAGTCTCCAGTCACCAGCTAGTCTCCAGTCACCAGCTAGTCTACAGTCACCAGCTAGTCTCCAGTCACCAGCTAGTCTTCACTCACCAGCTAGTCTCCAGTCACCAGCTAGTCTCCACTCACCGGCTAGTCTCCACTCACCAGCTAGTCTCCACTCACCAGCTAGTCTCCAGTCACCAGCTAGTCTCCCGTCACCAGCTAGTCTCCAGTCACCAGATATTCTCCAGTCCCCAGCTAGTCTCACGTCACCAGCTATTCTCCAGTCCCCAGCTAGTCTCCACGTCACCGGCTAGTCTCCACGTCACCGGGTTGTCTCCACGTCACCGGCTAGTCTCCACTCACCGGCTGGTCTCCACTCACCGGCTGGTCTCCACTCACCGGCTAGTCTCCACTCACCGGCTGGTCTCCAGTCACCGGCTAGTCTCCAGTTACCGGCTAGTCTACATAATAGAATAATAATCACTGAGTATAAGCAATGAAGGTTTCTACTGAATGACAGCAAGCAGAGATGGGAATCTCCTACCTGAAATACAATGTAGCCGATATATTGACTGATGAAAATGTGATTTTACTTCAGAGAGGAATCACACTGATGAAAAGTTTTCTCTCCAGTGGCTGTGGATCGCTTACCAAACTTCTTGTCCTTAACAAACACCCCTGATGGTAAACCGCTGCCCCACCACCGCTGCTCCATCCACCTGAACAGCGAGAACATGGAGCTGCTGGACCGAGCCCTTGCGGATGCCATGAAGGGGCGACCGTCTGAAAGGTAAAGCTGGTGGCTGTGTCATAATATATTTCCTATAGATCTTATCTCTATGCTGAGCTGAAGAGCTGCAGTGTAAAGCATGGGGGAAAGAGTAATAGTCACAGCTCCTGCTGCCGGGGACTGTGCAACCAGGGCCGGATAAGACCTCCATGGGCCCGGGTCTGTATGAATATTATGGCCCCTACAAGTCTGGAATCACTTCCTACATCTGGTACTAGAATCAGCTTCATGGGGAATGGAGAACGTGTCCCTTCTGCTGCTTTCAATCTGCGGCTTCGGGACCTTTGGAGGACCTTCAAAGGTCCTGGAGAGAGAGGCTCTTGTGTACACGTGTATTGTGAGCAGGACCAGAAGGATTAAATAGGTGAAGTCCTTCTCAGTATAAAATTTGCTGGGTGGTTTGTGTGGCCATGGGCCCCCTAGAAGACTTGGGCCCTGGGCTACTACCCAAACTGCATGTATTATAATCCACCACTGTGTGCAACCGACCCCAAAATCTTGGATTGTTTAGGATTTTTGGGAGGTATGAGATTTATGAGATCACAAAGCAACATCATGTGCATGGTAAATGACATGGTAAGTGAAATCCGCAGAAGGGCAATTTTGTGTTTTGCGTTTTTATAGCAGATTTCAGAGCAGCAGAAATTCCATAAATTGTACAGACATGACAGTCTCTCATACTCTTCCCAGGCCGATGATTGAGCTGTGCATCCCCTCCGCCCTGGACCCCACCCTCGCCCCTCCAGGGTGCCACGTTATCTCCATCTTCTCCCAGTATACTCCATACACCCTGAGCGAGGGACGGACGTGGGACGAAGAGGAAAGGAATAAATATGCGGATAATGGTAAAGGATCTTTTATCAGGTCTTACTACATACAGTTCCATCTCCGTCTTGTATATGATCTGTGTAATTTTTGGCAATAAATGAGCAGCGCCCTCTTTTAGTGACAGCAGAGTCCTCCCCATCATGCCCTTAGCTTGTGCCTTGGACCAGCCCCTCGTTTGTTACCACTTCCCCATGGGCAGCATTGTAGCCTTATTGTGCGGCCTCAGAACTTTGTAACTGGTCTTGTAGCCTGTGGGCGGTCACTGGTAGAAGTTTTGGGAAGAAGACTGAGGAGCCGCACGTTTGGCCGTAGTACTGGCCCTTTATCTCTATCCCAGACTTCAGTGACCGCTATTACTAGAGCGCTCCTCCTTGTCATCCTGAGAGTGCTTTAAAATTTGTCTTTGAAAATTGTTTTTTCAAAAAATGTTGTATTCAAAATTCTGCAAATGAGCCTCAGGGGCTCCTGTCTGCTTCACTGAAGCCCCTTGTGGCTCTATTGTCTGCTTATTATGATATCAGCGGCTCTGTGGCTTTGGTGGGCAGTAATGCTGTACAGAGGATTGCAGAATCAGCAGAAGACAGAGCTAGGAGGGGCTTCTGTGATATATACAGGAGCCCCTGAGGATCATTTGCATAATTTTAAAAGACCGTTTTCTCCAAAACTATACCATTAAAAGATAAAGTAAGAACAGATCCTATTTCAGGGGACACACACAAGCAGGTAAGTGTGCTTGGTGTACAATACTGCATCCATGTAGTAGATTTCCTTCAAAATACTTTTTACTGGGGCGGTTCCCAGAGCCCCTCCGTGCCACAGCTTCATAGGCTGTTATACTGTGCAGGAGCACTTCCCCTTCCACTGAGTGGCATTACAGCAGTCAGAGGGAGGGAGAAGTGCTAAGTGGGCAGGGGGAGACAGTGTAACAACCAATGAAGCCAGAGCATTAGAATAATTTTAAAAGTTGATTTTAGAAGGAAGGAGGTTATGGATAATAAATATAAAAAGATACCACAGTCCCGGTGCCTGGATCTATGAGGAATGTCCCTGGTTCATCAGGATGGATTGTGATGGTGGATTTCAGTTTTATTTGCAGCCCCCATACAAAGGCTAAGCGATGCTTGCAAGCCTGGAGGCGTATAGCCGTTGGGCTAATGACTGCACAAAGGGGTCTTAGGTAACGGGGTTCTAAGTACAGGAATAGGCCCTCTTTGACTGAGGTGGTTTTTCCTTTCCTTTCTGTCTCCCTGCGTATGCCAGGGAGGTGGGGGCTACGTGACTAGGGGCGGGGCTGGTGGTGGGGGCTACGTGACTAGGGGTGGGGCTGGTGGTGCGGGCTACGTGACTAGGGGCGGGGCTGGTGGTGGGGGCTACGTGACTAGGGGTGGGCTTGTGTCGTGGGTGGTACAGGAAGTGAGCATAGCATAAATAGGGGCTGCAGACGTCACTCACCCTCTTTCCGGATTGCGTTTCCCACCCACCCTCCCTTTGTTTAAGGTATTTTCGGCGTTACTATTGACACAGCTGGCGGTTAGTTGGGTTATTTGGCCTACATGCCCATTGGCTGGCAGGCATACAGGTGGGAGGGGTTTTGTTGCACTAGGTTTGTTATTTAAATTTGTTTATCTGTTAAATTATGTTTTAAATAATACAAAAAAATAATATAAAAAAATAAATGTCTATTATATAAAGCTGTGGCCGACCCTCACGTCAACCCACATATGTTTAACGTTAATACAAGTCTATGTGTGTTTCTTATCGGCGAATATTGGTTTAGGGTAAAAGGGGCCCGTGCTCCCGGTGGTTCGTGGTTTAACTTTATTTGGGCAGTCTTGACTGTGCCGTTATTCATTATTTACATAATGCAGTTTTGTGGTCACACAATATGAGAAACATGAGTTTTAGATTTTGTGTTTTTTACTACTGTAATGGCCTGAGTGTATTCAGTGTGGATACTGATAAACTCATTGCGGCACATTAACTTATCCAGTCCATACGCGTTCCAGCGGCGGCTTCTCCGACGAGCGTTTGGGTCTTCCGGCGATTCATGAAGGTCCTGCGCCCGATGTCCACCAGGTGGCGCTGCTGCGCCGAAGTCCGCAGAGGTGCCCCGTAGTTCATCGTCATCATCGTGGTGCATGTGAGTATGGCCCATGTGACCAATTTTTTTTTTAAATGCGGCGGTTTTTCCGAAACCGTCGGGTTACCGTTCGGCCACGCCCCCCCGATTTCCGTGGCGTGCATGCCAGCACTGATGCGCCACAAACCGATCGTGTGCGCCAAAATCCCGGGGCAATTCAGGGAAAATCGGCGCAAATCGGAAATATTCGGGGAACACGTCGGGGAAACGCGAATCGGGCCCTTAGTAAATGACCCCCATTGAGTCCTGAGCCAAGATCTTGGGGACCTTCCATACAGCTACTACTACATCTATAGTCAGAGATCCCTATATATTTGGATAAATCCATCGCCTATAATACAAACTAATAATCCTTAGTGTTACATATGGCCCCAGATTAGGTTAACATCTATTTAAAAATCTGTAATTTGTGGGAAAACCAAGAAACAAGTCTTCATTTGCCGTGCAGTGCCCCCACTGGGGATATTAGGTATTACACTATTCAAATTTAAATCATTGCTCTGTAGTGCATGGATATGCCAGATCTCCTCCAGCTAAATATCGAGGTACTTCTATGGCCCATTACAACATCCTAGCCCTTGCCCAAAATTTAGACTCCTCCTCATTTGAATGTCTCAAATTAAATAAACTCCATCAACTTCTACCAGACCCGACCTCAGCATGACAATAGGCCCGGAAGCAGTGACTATGACATCATCGCCTAAACTTCTTCGTATCTACCAACAATTCAGTGCCACAAATTTATATTCCCCTAAAAAAGGAAGTGAAACTGTTTTCTCATGACTAGAAAACATTACTATGGGGAAGTCCTCTAGACAGCTGTGGGCAAGGGACTGGTTATTTATTGGGTTTAGGAGGCCAATGTCATAGGGGGCATAGGAATTCTGGAAAACCCAGTATGGTCCGGGACAAGGGTGGCAAAAAGTTCCAGTTTTCAGTACTTGTGACCTGCCCAGAATTTTCAGGAGGGGTCACATGATCTGCTTTGGCCAATCCATGGCCTCTTTGGACCAGGAGACCTCACTTCCTCTGACATCACATATGACTTCCTGTGTTCCAATGGGACCACCTAATGGCTAAAACGGTGCCTTGACCCCAGTACACTCCTGGCCTTACACAGACACTGGAGTAGCAGCGCAACATAGGAACTGGGAGCCACAGCAGGGTAAAGAAGCTTTCTCCCATGTCCCAACCTAGACCAGGTTTCATAATAAATAGAGGACCCCTTTAAAGAGGTCCCCTGCTTTCGACAATCAGAGGGGTCTCTGTTGGGACCATAATTTTTAAGAAAATCTGACAGTATAAAGAATGTTCAGTTTCCCTGCAGTGCCCCCGGAGGTAAATTGAAGAACTGCATGGTGTCTATAAGCATTAGTAATCTGTTTATGTAATTTGTAGTCGCGTCGGGTCCTTCAGAGGGAGGGAGCTGTCAGTTTTATGCAATTTCCACTAAGAATTAAACCTACACAGTCTTTTTTTTTCCTTTGTCAAATTCTATATACAAATAATTTGTTACTTATTCGGCTTCTATTGCTCAGTAGATGTCTCATATGTCCTCCCGATGGCTCTTATCTCAGCAGTATACACCGTTATCTAGGCCGGGGTAAAAATCCTGACTATTAAATTGCTGTTTCTTTAATGTGCACTGCCAGATCCCGCTAATGCACTCTAGTAAGCCGCACATATTACAGCTATAAATTGCAGCGTAATCCAATAAACATGCGGCACAAACTTATAAAGTGCTGTCCGGGATAATAACGCGGTTTACGGATTATCCCCATTTTATAAATAAATTCTTTAATCTTTTTACTGCAGAGAATATTTCGAGTTCTTATTCCTCGCACTTTCCCTGTGAATACAGAAGCCGCTATTTACACGTCGATATTTCTCAGTTTCTCTTCACTTCCTTATTTTCTGTAACTTTGATATAATTTACGGTTGTTTGTGGGTTCTACTAGGAAATGGGGTTATATTTATAGCGGACACCGGGGTGTAGCACAGCAAACGCCAGTTCTACGCCATTTACCGTGACACCCAGGGGATCATTCTCTGTATCAACCTCATAGATTTAGTTGTTACAGTATGCTCTGACATTGGGCTGGTTGTAGAGGGAACTGGGTAAAATCCAAATCTCCCATCACTGGGAATGGAGATTAACCCCTTAAAGGGAACCTACCACCACTGATCTACCTATTAAGGTAGATTGGGTGGTAGGTGCATCTATTGGATGTGAGGATAGACCTTTTAAGGGCTAATCCTTACATCCCCGCAATCTTTTTATAACTTTTATTGGCCTGATATGCAGATTTTCTAAAGAGGCTCCTGGGGGTGGAGTAGCCAGAGCTGAGGCTACCTGACACGCCTACTCCACGCCCCAGTAGCCTCTTTCATCCTCCTACCAGCATATCTTCAGCACGCAGCTATGAGGAGCTGCGCGCCCCCGTCCGTGAAGCTGGAGTTCTGCGCGTGCGCAGTAGCTCCGTCTTTGGAGTAGTGGCCGCCCAGCTGCAGACACGCTGTTCTGCGCATGCGCAGACGGCAGGCTTCGCGGATGAGGGTGCTCAGCTCCTCATAGCTGCGTGCCAAAGATATCTGGTAGGAGGATCAGAGAGGCTACTGGGGCGTGGAGTAGGCGTGTCATGTAGCCTCAGCTCCAGCTACTCTACGCCCCAGTAGCCTCTCTAGAAAATTAGCATATTAGAGAAATAAAAGTTATAAAAAGATTGCGGGGATGTGAGGATTAGCCATTAAAAGGTCTATCCTCACATCCAATAGATGCACCTACCACCCGATCTACCTTATCTGTGGTGGTAGGTTTCCTTTAACAACTTGCCCTTTTTTTGTTTTTGTGTTTCCATTTTTCAATTTTCGACTTTAAAAATAAATAACTTTGTACAGAGCTGTACGAGGGCTTGTTTTCTGGGGAACAGATTGCACATTCTAATGTCGGTATGTAATATTCCATGCCTTGTGCTGAGAAGGTGAAAAAAAAATTCCAAAAGTGATGAAATTGTCAAAAAAAAAAAAATGTGCTTGCGCTATTATGTTGTGTGCTCTGCTTTTTATGGCTTACACTGTGGACTCCGTATGACACCTCCCCTTTATTCTTTGGGTTGGTAAAATCACAGAGACAACAAATTGATGTATGTTCTATAATGTTTAATAGATTTAAGAAAAAAAAAAATTGTACAAAGCTTTTGTACAGAAAAAAAATTCATGGTTTTTCCATATTCTAGCAACAATAACATTTTCATACTTCGGTGTCATTTTTGCGGGACAGGATGATGTTTTCATTGCTACCATTCTGGGGATTGTTAGACTTTTTGATCACATTTTTTATGTTTTGCGAAATAGAACAAAAAACAAAAAATACATTTGGTCGCTATTTTCTGTTACGGGTCTTCACCGCTGGTAATAATCATTTTTATATTTTGATAAATCCGGACTTTTGGGATGCGGCGATACCTGACATGTTTGATTTTATTTGTTTATTTTTACATCCGTTGTGGGGAAAGAGGAATGATTTGAATTTATTTTTCATTTTTGTAATTTTTTTTTGTTTCTATTTTTTAGGCCCTCTGGGGCACTTTAACCCTAGGGGGTCGGATTGCTCCTTCCATATAGTGTAATACTGTTATAGATCCTGCTGAATTACAGTTATTGGAATTTTGTACAGACTCCAGGATGTCATAGGAATAGACTGTTTACATGTCACTGGGGATTGAAGATCCAAACCAAGATGGCGGTGCCCAGGTGCTGCTGGGTTTTAAATAAACTTCACCTTCCTGATGTATCTGGCGGCCGACTGAGCTGTAGAATCTCACACCAGGCCTAGGCCTGAATGGGTGTAGACTATAGCTATTGCCCAGGCACAGGCCACTTATACCCTGCCCTGGCCCACTATACTGATCGGCACCGCCCCCATCATGCCCACTTGGCAATGAGGTGGCCTAGGGGGCAAATAATCACAATTTCTGACAGTGCACAAGGAATTGAGATTATTTCAAGGCTAGTACGCCAAAAAACTGACATAAAGCCCTCATAAATGACCCCCATTATGTATAGACCACTCATTATGAGTAAATTCCTTCCCTGTTTTCATAATTGTTACATTTTATCCTCCTGTTCCTTGGCCACACGGGAGGAAAACCTTCAAAATGGCGCCGAGAAGGATTTTCTTAATTGGCAAATGAATATTTAATCTTAATATAAGAAGGTAATTGGTACATAATGTAAACTCTACAAGAAGCCGCCAAATTGCGCGCGGGGGGGGGGGGGGGGAGGGGGTGTGAAATAACCAAGGCCCCAGTATCCCAGCGGACACATGGGAAATAACTAGGAATAACAAGGCAACATTATAGAAATATGCAAAAATTATCTTCCAGCAATCGCTATGTAGGTTTGTTTTTTCAGAATTTCATAGTAACCACAGTCACTCAGAGGGGAGGGGGCATGAAGAGCCTAGAGCACAGCAGTGTGAGGACACGCCCACAGTCACTCAGAGGGGAGGGGGCATGGAGAGCCTAGAGCACAGCAGTGTGAGGACACGCCCACAGTCACTCAGAGGGGAGGGGGCATGAAGAGCCTAGAGCACAGCAGTGTGAGGACACGCCCACAGTCACTCAGAGGGGAGGGGGCATGGAGAGCCTAGAGCACAGCAGTGTGAGGACACGCCCACAGTCACTCAGAGGGGAGGGGGCATGGAGAGGCTAGAGCACCGCAGTGTGAGGACACGCCCACAGTCACTCAGAGGGGAGGGGGAAAGGAGAGCCTAGAGCACAGCAGTGTGAGGACACGCCAACAGTCACTCAGAGGGGAGGGGGCATGGAGAGCCTAGAGCACAGCAGTGTGAGGACACGCCCACAGTCACTCAGAGGGGAGGGGGCATGGAGAGCCTAGAGCACAGCAGTGTGAGGACACGCCCACAGTCACTCAGAGGGGAGGGGGCATGGAGAGCCTAGAGCACAGCAGTGTGAGGACACGCCAACAGTCACTCAGAGGGGAGGGGGCATGGAGAGCCTAGAGCATAGCAGTGTGAGGACACGCCAACAGTCACTCAGAGGGGAGGGGGCATGGAGAGCCTAGAGCACAGCAGTGTGAGGACACACCCACAGTCACTCATAGGGGAGAGGGCATGGAGAGCCTAGAGCACAGCAGTGTGAGGACACGCCAACAGTCACTAAGAGGGGAGGGGGCATGGAGAGCCTAGAGCACAGCAGTGTGAGGACACACCAACAGTCACTCAGAGGGGAGGGGGCATGGAGAGCCTAGAGCACAGCAGTGTGAGGACACACCCACAGTCACTCAGAGGGGAGAGGGCATGGAGAGCCTAGAGCACAGCAGTGTGAGGACATGCCAACAGTCACTCAGAGGGAAGGAAGCAAGGAGAGCCTAGAGCCTGTGAGGACACGCCAACAGTCACTCAGAGGGGAGGGGGCATGGAGAGCTTAGAGCACAGCAGTGTGAGGACACACCCACAGTCACTCAGAGGGGAGGGGGCATGGAGAGCCTAGAGCACAGCAGTGTGAGGACACGCCAACAGTCACTAAGAGGGGAGGGGGCATGGAGAGCCTAGAGCACAGCAGTGTGAGGACACGCCCACAGTCACTCAGAGGGGAGAGGGCATGGAGAGCTTAGAGCACAGCATTGTGAGGACACGCCAACAGTCACTCAGAGGGGAGGGGGCATGGAGAGCTTAGAGCACAGCAGTGTGAGGACACGCCAACAGTCACTCAGAGGGGAGGGGGCATGGAGAGCTTAGAGCACAGCAGTGTGAGGACTGAAGCAACAACCCTGGAATATAAATCAACATTGATATATTTATTGCTAACAATAACCTATGTATGTTTACACAGCTCTCCAGGGACAATACCTAACACTGTCTGTAGAGAGCTTAGAGCAAAGCAGTGTGAGGATATACACCCATTACACTTGAAGAAGCTACAACATTGGAACGTAAATCCATATCTCACAGTCCTGCTGCTTTGGTTAGAAAGTTCTTCAGGAACAACAACAAGTACGGTATGTAGAGAGTTCAGAGCACAGCAGTGTGAGGGCACCTGTTCCCCCAATTCACAATCATGAAATATAAATGTATATATCACAGTCCTGCTGATACTAAAAACATAAACAAAGTTATGATTACACATCACTCCAGGGAAACACTGGGGGTCATTTACTAAGGGCCCGATTCGCGTTTTCCCGACGTGTTACCCGAATATTTCCGATTTGCGCCGATTGTACCTGAATTGCCCCGGGTTTTTGGCGCACGCGATCAGAATTTGGCGCATCGGCGCCGGTATGCACGCGATGGAAATCGGGGGGCGTGGCCGAACGAAAACCCGACGTATTTGGAAAAACCGACGCATTTAAAAAAAAAATTGTGTCGCGAAAATTTCACTCACCTTCATCCTGGATAGGCCGGTGTATTTCGAGGCATTCCAGCGGACTTCAGCGCAGCAGCGCCACCTGGTGGACGTCGGAGGAACTGCTTTGATGAATCCCAGCCGGACCCGAATCCAGTGCAGAGAACGCGCCGCTGGATCGCGAACGGACCGGGTAAGTAAATCTGCCCCACTGTCTTCAGAAAGCTTAGAGCACAGCAGTGTGAGGACACCCTTCCTCTGCTTCAAATCATAGAATATTAATCAGTTTTCACAGTCCTACTAAGAACTTGCACATATATAGGATTATACAGATCTTCAGAGTTTAAATCATTCACTATGGGGAAAAAAACTGCAGAATTATTAAAATAAAAAGCAATTCTGTAAAAATAAAAAGGTTTTCATTTAATTATAATAATAAAGAGGCATATTAAAAACATTTAGGAAGTGAAGTAAGCCCGCAGCATGGCAGTATTTTCCTAAGAAGCCAATCGGAAAATTGCAGAATATAAAATATTTTTATTTTATTAATTTCAGTAAAATGGAAAAAATTGTTTAAAATCCACCAGAAAAAAAAATCCAGAAAAACTTAGTTTTTTTAAAAAAATGGGCCTTTTGCTGGTGACACATTCCCTTTAGGTTGCTACATTCTGGCAAATAGATGGTTAATATAGGAAACTAATGACACTTAAAGGGAACAATTTTCTTCTAAGTGGAAACATAATTAGAAGAACAAATGTTTTTCTGGGCAGTGAGAACCTCCCTCGCTGCTCAGCAATATAGATGATGTATCTGTGTAATTTCATACTGGAGGAATAACACTTTATTGTAGGAGATGGGCGCTCTGGACCACCGCGTACTGGTCCGGAGCGCCGCACAATGAAACCTGAGAAACAAATTGTGTCAATCTAATGTTTTTTTTTAATGTTTTTTGTTAGTGTTCGAATGGATAGAAAAATACGCTCCCGGCTTCAAGGCCTCGGTGATAGGAAGAGACGTTCTCACGCCGCCCGATCTGGAAAGGATATTCGGTCTCTCAGGAGGAGTATGTAACTTCATCAAGTGACTTCAGTTCAGGGACGACTTAATTGTAAGGCAAAGGAAGCCACGGCACGTGGTCCCAGGGCACCAGACAGTCCCTGCACCAAATGTATCTAATCAGAGCAAGACTGTAACAGTGTATGTAGCTACTACCCTACATATACAGTATGGACACAGCACAGTACTACTACTCCTATCCTGTATACATAGGCACAGTACAGTACTACTACTCCTATCCTGTATATATGGGCACAGCACAGTACTACTACTCCTATCCTGTATATATGGGCACAGCACAGTACTACTACTCCTATCCTGTATATATGGACACAGCACAGTACTACTCCTCCTATCCTGTATATATGGGTACAGCACAGTACTACTACTCCTATCCTGTATATATGGGTACAGCACAGTACTACTACTCCTATCCTGTATATATTGGCACAGCACACTACTACTACTCCTATCCTGTATATATGGGCACAGCACAGTACTACTACTCCTATCCTGTATATATGGGCATAGCACAGTACTACTACTCCTATCCTGTATATATGGACACAGCACAGTACTACTACTCCTATCCTGTATATATGGACACAGCACAGTACTACTACTCCTATCCTGTATATATGAGCACACCACAGTACTACTACTCCTATCCTGTATATATAGGCACAGCACAGTACTTCTACTCCTATCTTGTATATATGGGCACAGCACAGTACTACTACTCCTATCCTGTATACATAGGCACAGCAGAGTACTACTACTCCTATCCTGTATATATGGGCACAGCACAGTACTACTACTCCTATCCTGTATATATGGGCACAGCACAGTACTACTACTCCTATCTTGTATATATGGGCACAGCACAGTACTACTACTCCTATCCTGTATATATGTACACAGCACAGTACCACTACTCCTATCCTGTATATATGGACACAGCACATTACTACTACTCCTGTCCTGTATATATGGGCACAGCACAGTACTACTACTCCTATCCTGTATATGGACAAAGCACAGTACCACTACTCCTATCCTGTATATATGAGCACAGTACAGTACTACTACTCCTATCCTGTATATATAGGCACAGCTCAGTACTACTACTCCTATCCTGTATATATGGGCACAGCACAGTACTACTACTCCTATCTTGTATATATGGGCACAGCACAGTACTACTACTCCTATCCTGTATATATGGGCACAGCACAGTACTACTACTCCTATCTTGTATATATGGGCACAGCACAGTACTACTACTCCTATCCTGTATATATGGGCACAGCACAGTACTACTACTCCTATCTTGTATATATGGGCACAGCACAGTACTACTACTCCTATCCTGTATATATGGGCACAGCACAGTACTACTACTCCTATCCTGTATATATGGACACAGCACAGTACTACTACTCCTATCCTGTATATATGAGCACAGTACAGTACTACTACTCCTATCCTGTATATATAGGCACAGCACAGTACTACTACTCCTATCCTGTATATATAGACACAGCACAGTACTACTACTCCTATCCTGTATATATGAGCACAGTACAGTACTACTACTCCTATCCTGTATATATAGGCACAGCTCAGTACTACTACTCCTATCCTGTATATATGGGCACAGCACAGTACTACTACTCCTATCCTGTATATATGGGCACAGTACTACTACTCCTATCTTGTATATATGGGCACAGCACAGTACTACTACTCCTATCTTGTATATATGGACACAGCACAGTACTACTACTCCTATCCTGTATATATGGGCTCAGCACAGTACTACTACTCCTATCTTGTATATATGGACACAGCACAGTACTACTACTCCTATCCTGTATATATGGGCACAGCACAGTACTACTACTCCTATCTTGTATACATGGGCACAGCACAGTACTACTACTCCTATCCTGTATATATGGGCACAGCACAGTACTACTACTCCTATCCTGTATATATGGGCACAGTACTACTACTCCTATCCTGTATATATGGGCACAGCACAGTACTACTACTCCTATCCTGTATATATGGGCACAGCACAGTACTACTACTCCTATCCTGTATATATGGGCACAGTACTACTACTCCTATCCTGTATATATGGGCACAGCACAGTACTACTACTCCTATCTTGTATATGTGACTATATTGTAACTGTTACATTGGACCAACCAATGTACAATATCAGTCCTGCTTGTATTAGTAAAGCAAAGAGAAGCAACTTTTTGCTCATAATAAAAGTGGACCCCTCTATAATAACAGCGGACCCTCTATAATAAAAGCGGACCCTCTATAATAACAGCGGACCCTCTATAATAACAGCGCACCCTCTATAATAAAAGTGGACCCTCTATAATAAAAGTGGACACCTCTATAATAACAGCGGACCCTCTATAATAAAAGCGGACCCTCTATAATAACAGCGGACCCTCTATAATAAAAGCGGACCCTCTATAATAACAGCGGACCCTCTATAATAACAGCGGACCCCTCTATAATAAAAGTGGACCCTCTATAATAACAGCGGACCCTCTATAATAAAAGTGGACCCCTCTATAATAACAGCGGACCCTCTATCATAAAAGCGGACCGTCTATAATAACAGCGGACCCTCTATAATAACAGCGGACCCCTCTATAATAAAAGTGGACCCTCTATAATAACAGCGGACCCTCTATAATAAAAGTGGACCCCTCTATAATAACAGCAGACCCTCTATAATAAAAGTGGACCCCTCTATAATAACAGCGGACCCTCTATAATAAAAGGGGACCCCTCTATAATAACAGCGGACCCTCTATAATAAAAGTGGACCCCTCTATAATAACAGCGGACCCTCTATAATAACAGCGGACCCTCTATAATAACAGCGCACCCTCTATAATAAAAGTGGACCCCTCTATAATAACAGCGGACCCTCTATAATAACAGCGGACCCTCTATAATAAAAGTGGACCCCTCTATAATAACAGCGGACCCTCTATAATAAAAGCGGACCCTCTATAATAACAGCGGACCCTCTATAATAACAGCGGACCCTCTATAATAACAGCGGACCCCTCTATAATAACAGCGGACCCTCTATAATAACAGCGAACCCTCTATAATAAAAGTGGACCCCTCTATAATAACAGCGGACCCTCTATAATAAAAGTGGACCCCTCTATAATAACAGCGGAACCTCTATAATAACAGCGGACCCTCTATAATAAAAGTGGACCCCTCTATAATAACAGCGGACCCTCTATAATAAAAGTGGACCCCTCTATAATAACAGCGGACCCTCTATAATAACAGCGGACCCTCTATAATAACAGCGCACCCTCTATAATAAAAGTGGACCCCTCTATAATAACAGCGGACCCTCTATAATAACAGCGGACCCTCTATAATAAAAGTGGACCCCTCTATAATAACAGCGGACCCTCTATAATAAAAGCGGACCCTCTATAATAACAGCGGACCCTCTATAATAACAGCGGACCCCTCTATAATAACAGCGGACCCTCTATAATAACAGCGGACCCTCTATAATAACAGCGAACCCTCTATAATAAAAGTGGACCCCTCTATAATAACAGCGGACCCTCTATAATAAAAGTGGACCCCTCTATAATAACAGCGGACCCTCTATAATAAAAGCGGACCCTCTATAATAAAAGTGGACCCCTCTATAATAACAGCGGACCCTCTATAATAAAAGTGGACCCCTCTATAATAACAGCGGACCCTCTATAATAAAAGCGGACCCTCTATAATAAAAGTGGACCCCTCTATAATAACAGCGGACCCTCTATAATAAAAGTGGACCCCTCTATAATAACAGCGGACCCTCTATAATAAAAGCGGACCCTCTATAATAACAGCGGACCCCTCTATAATAACAGCGGACCCCTCTATAATAAAAGTGGACCCCTCTATAATAACAGCGGACCCTCTATAATAAAAGTGGACCCCTCTATAATAACAGCGGACCCTCTATAATAAAAGCGGACCCTCTATAATAACAGCGGACCCTCTATAATAACAGCGGACCCCTCTATAATAACAGCGGACCCTCTATAATAACAGCGGACCCTCTATAATAACAGCGAACCCTCTATAATAAAAGTGGACCCCTCTATAATAACAGCGGACCCTCTATAATAAAAGTGGACCCCTCTATAATAACAGCGGACCCTCTATAATAAAAGCGGACCCTCTATAATAAAAGTGGACCCCTCTATAATAACAGCGGACCCTCTATAATAAAAGTGGACCCTCTATAATAAAAGTGGACCCCTCTATAATAACAGCGGACCCTCTATAATAAAAGTGGACCCCTCTATAATAACAGCGGACCCTCTATAATAACAGCGGACCCTCTATAATAACAGCAGACCCCTCTATAATAAAAGTGGACACCTCTATAATAACAGCGGACCCTCTATAATAAAAGCGGACCCTCTATAATAACAGCGGACCCTCTATAATAAAAGCGGACCCTCTATAATAACAGCGGACCCTCTATAATAACAGCGGACCCCTCTATAATAAAAGTGGACCCTCTATAATAACAGCGGACCCTCTATAATAAAAGTGGACCCCTCTATAATAACAGCGGACCCTCTATCATAAAAGCGGACCGTCTATAATAACAGCGGACCCTCTATAATAACAGCGGACCCCTCTATAATAAAAGTGGACCCTCTATAATAACAGCGGACCCTCTATAATAAAAGTGGACCCCTCTATAATAACAGCAGACCCTCTATAATAAAAGTGGACCCCTCTATAATAACAGCGGACCCTCTATAATAAAAGGGGACCCCTCTATAATAACAGCGGACCCTCTATAATAAAAGTGGACCCCTCTATAATAACAGCGGACCCTCTATAATAACAGCGGACCCTCTATAATAACAGCGCACCCTCTATAATAAAAGTGGACCCCTCTATAATAACAGCGGACCCTCTATAATAACAGCGGACCCTCTATAATAAAAGTGGACCCCTCTATAATAACAGCGGACCCTCTATAATAAAAGCGGACCCTCTATAATAACAGCGGACCCTCTATAATAACAGCGGACCCTCTATAATAACAGCGGACCCCTCTATAATAACAGCGGACCCTCTATAATAACAGCGAACCCTCTATAATAAAAGTGGACCCCTCTATAATAACAGCGGACCCTCTATAATAAAAGTGGACCCCTCTATAATAACAGCGGAACCTCTATAATAACAGCGGACCCTCTATAATAAAAGTGGACCCCTCTATAATAACAGCGGACCCTCTATAATAAAAGTGGACCCCTCTATAATAACAGCGGACCCTCTATAATAACAGCGGACCCTCTATAATAACAGCGCACCCTCTATAATAAAAGTGGACCCCTCTATAATAACAGCGGACCCTCTATAATAACAGCGGACCCTCTATAATAAAAGTGGACCCCTCTATAATAACAGCGGACCCTCTATAATAAAAGCGGACCCTCTATAATAACAGCGGACCCTCTATAATAACAGCGGACCCCTCTATAATAACAGCGGACCCTCTATAATAACAGCGGACCCTCTATAATAACAGCGAACCCTCTATAATAAAAGTGGACCCCTCTATAATAACAGCGGACCCTCTATAATAAAAGTGGACCCCTCTATAATAACAGCGGACCCTCTATAATAAAAGCGGACCCTCTATAATAAAAGTGGACCCCTCTATAATAACAGCGGACCCTCTATAATAAAAGTGGACCCCTCTATAATAACAGCGGACCCTCTATAATAAAAGCGGACCCTCTATAATAACAGCGGACCCCTCTATAATAACAGCGGACCCCTCTATAATAAAAGTGGACCCCTCTATAATAACAGCGGACCCTCTATAATAAAAGTGGACCCCTCTATAATAACAGCGGACCCTCTATAATAAAAGCGGACCCTCTATAATAACAGCGGACCCTCTATAATAACAGCGGACCCCTCTATAATAACAGCGGACCCTCTATAATAACAGCGGACCCTCTATAATAACAGCGAACCCTCTATAATAAAAGTGGACCCCTCTATAATAACAGCGGACCCTCTATAATAAAAGTGGACCCCTCTATAATAACAGCGGACCCTCTATAATAAAAGCGGACCCTCTATAATAAAAGTGGACCCCTCTATAATAACAGCGGACCCTCTATAATAAAAGTGGACCCTCTATAATAAAAGTGGACCCCTCTATAATAACAGCGGACCCTCTATAATAAAAGTGGACCCCTCTATAATAACAGCGGACCCTCTATAATAACAGCGGACCCTCTATAATAACATCAGACCCCTCTATAATAACAGCGGACCCTCTATAATAACAGCGGACCCTCTATAGCAGTGATGGCAAACCTTTTAGAGGCCGGGTGCTCAAACGACAACAAAGAGCCGCTTATTTATTGCAAAGTGCCAACATAGAAATGTAATGTGTGATTTATACTCCCTTCTCTGTCACAGTTCTCATTGATACCAGCACCTGAGGCACCAATATAGCAGAAAATAGTCCCAGGTAGAGCTGTCACTTTAATATAGCTCTGTGCACAGCAAGTCCTAGTGCCTGGGGCTGCAGGAAGATACCTGGAGTCATCTCTGGTGATGGCCTGAGTGCCCACAGAAAGGGCTCCGAGTGCCACCTCCTGCACCAGTGCCATAGGTTCGCCATCACTGCTCTATAATAATAGCGGACCCCTCTATAATAAAAGTGGACCCCTCTATAATAACAGCACACCCTCTATAATAAAAGTGGACCCCTCTATAATAACAGCGGACCCTCTATAATAACAGCGGACCCTCTATAATAAAAGTGGACCCCTCTATAATAACAGCGGACCCTCTATAATAACAGCGGACCCTCTATAATAAAAGTGGACCCCTCTATAATAACAGCGGACCCTCTATAATAACAGCGGACCCTCTATAATAAAAGTGGACCCCTCTATAATAACAGCGGACCCTCTATAATAACAGCGGACCCTCTATAATAAAAGTGGACCCCTCTATAATAACAGCGGACCCTCTATAATAAAAGTGGACCCCTCTATAATAACAGCGGACCCTCTATAATAAAAGTGGACCCCTCTATAATAACAGCGGACCCTCTATAATAAAAGCGGACCCTCTATAATAACAGCGGACCCCTCTATAATAACAGCGGACCCCTCTATAATAAAAGTGAACCCCTCTATAATAACAGCGGACCCTCTATAATAAAAGTGGACCCCTCTATAATAACAGCAGACCCTCTATAATAAAAGCGGACCCTCTATAATAACAGCGGACCCCTCTATAATAAAAGTGGACCCCTCTATAATAACAGCGGACCCTCTATAATAAAAGTGGACCCCTCTATAATAACAGCGGACCCTCTATAATAACAGCGGACCCTCTATAATAAAAGCGGACCCTCTATAATAACAGCGGACCCCTCTATAATAAAAGTGGACACCTCTATAATAACAGCGGACCCCTCTATAATAAAAGTGGACCCCTCTATAATAACAGCGGACCCTCTATAATAACAGCGGACCCTCTATAATAAAAGTGGACCCCTCTATAATAACAGCGGACCCTCTATAATAAAAGTGGACCCCTCTATAATAACAGCGGACCCTCTATAATAAAAGCGGACCCTCTATAATAACAGCGGACCCCTCTATAATAAAAGTGGACCCCTCTATAATAACAGCGGACCCTCTATAATAAAAGTGGACCCCTCTATAATAACAGCGGACCCTCTATAATAAAAGCGGACCCTCTATAATAAAAGCGGACCCTCTATAATAACAGCGGACCCTCTATAATAACAGCGGACCCTCTATAATAAAAGTGGACACCTCTATAATAACAGCGGACCCTCTATAATAAAAGTGGACCCCTCTATAATAACAGCGGACATTCTATAATAAAAGCGGAACCCTCTATAATAACAGCGGACCCTCTATAATAAAAGTGGACCCCTCTATAATAACAGCGGACCCTCTATAATAACAGCGGACCCTCTATAATAACAGCGGACCCATCTATAATAAAAGTGGACCCCTCTATAATAACAGCGGACCCTCTATAATAAAAGTGGACCCCTCTATAATAACAGCGGACCCTCTGTAATAAAAGTGGACCCCTCTATAATAACAGCGGACCCTCTATAATAAAAGCGGACCCTCTATAATAACAGCGGACCCCTCTATAATAACAGCGGACCCTCTATAATAACAGCGCACCCTCTATAATAACAGCGGACCCTCTATAATAACAGCGGACCCTCTATAATAACAGCGGACCCCTCTATAATAACAGCAGACCCTCTATAATAACAGCGGACCCTCTATAATAACAGCGCACCCTCTATAATAACAGCGGACCCTCTATAATAACAGCGGACCCTCTATAATAACAGCGGACCCCTCTATACTAACAGCGGACCCCTCTATAATAACAGCAGACCCCTCTATAATAAAAGTGGACCCCTCTATAATAACAGCGGACCCTCTATAATAACAGCGGACCCTCTATAATAACAGCGCACCCTCTATAATAACAGTGGACCCTCTATAATAACAGCGGACCCTCTATAATAACAGCGCACCCTCTATAATAACAGCGGACCCCTCTATAATAACAGCGGACCCTCTATAATAACAGCGGACCCTCTATAATAACAGCGGACCCCTCTATAATAACAGCGGACCCCTCTATAATAAAAGTGGACCCCTCTATAATAAAAGTGGACCCCTCTATAATAACAGCGGACCCTCTATAATAACAGCGGACCCTCTATAATAACAGCGCACCCTCTATAATAACAGCGCACCCTCTATAATAACAGCGCACCCTCTATAATAACAGCGGACCCTCTGTAATAACAGAGCACCCTCTATAATAACAGCGGACGCTCTATAATAACAGCGCACCCTCTATAATAACAGCGGACCCTCTATAATAACAGCGCACCCTCTATAATAACAGCGCACCCTCTATAATAACAGCGGACGCTCTATAATAACAGCGGACCCTCTAGAATAACAGCGGACCCTCTATAATAACAGCGGACCCTCTATAATAACAGCGGACCCCTCTATAATAACAGCGGACCCTCTATAATAACAGCAGACCCCTCTATAATAACAGCGGACCCTCTATAATAACAGCGGACCCTCTATAATAACAGCGCACCCTCTATAATAACAGCGGACCCTCTATAATAACAGCGGACCCTCTATAATAACAGCGGACCCTCTATAATAACAGCAGACCCTCTATAATAACAGCACACCCTCTATAATAAAAGTGGACCCCTCTATAATAACAGCGGACCCTCTATAATAACAGCGCACCCTCTATAATAACAGCGGACCCTCTATAATAACAGCGCACCCTCTATAATAACAGCGGACCCTCTATAATGACAGCAGACCCCTCTATAATAACAGCGGACCCTCTATAATAACAGCGCACCCTCTATAATAACAGCGCACCCTCTATAATAACAGCGCACCCTCTATAATAACAGCGGACCCTCTATAATAACAGCGCACCCTCTATAATAACAGCGGACCCTCTATAATAACAGCGGACCCTCTATAATAACAGCGCACCCTCTATAATAACAGCGGACCCTCTATAATAACAGCGGACCCTCTATAATAACAGCGGACCCCTCTATAATAACAGCGGACCCTCTATAATAACAGCAGACCCCTCTATAATAACAGCGGACCCTCTATAATAACAGCGGACCCTCTATAATAACAGCGCACCCTCTATAATAACAGCGGACCCTCTATAATAACAGCGGACCCTCTATAATAACAGCGGACCCTCTATAATAACAGCAGACCCTCTATAATAACAGCACACCCTCTATAATAAAAGTGGACCCCTCTATAATAACAGCGGACCCTCTATAATAACAGCGCACCCTCTATAATAACAGCGCACCCTCTATAATAACAGCGGACCCTCTATAATAACAGCGCACCCTCTATAATAACAGCGGACCCTCTATAATAACAGCGGACCCTCTATAATAACAGCGCACCCTCTATAATAACAGCGGACCCTCTATAATAACAGCGGACCCTCTATATGAATTTTCCGGGGTGGTAGGCGGCAGTGTAGTTCAGTCCTTGCTGCAGTCATAGAAATGTCTCTCCATAATGATAATCCGCAGTCATTTATTTAATGTCTCTCAGTAAAATAAATGCGAGGAATGATTAGTATTATTACTGTGGGATTATTATGTCCAGTGAACCATTATAAACCCGGATGAAACATTTATGATGTTTACTCTCTGCACAATGTAGCTCAACCCCCCATTTAAAGGGAATTTCCCATAAACTGATGGGCAGAGGAAGAGACGAAAAACTTAAAAAGTCTCCACCAGCTTTTTCTTCGTTAATATAATAAAGTAAATGAAAATTTGATAAAAAAATTAGCCCCCCCCCCCATATAAAAGGGTTCTCTATTATTGTGAAATTGTTGACCTATTCTGATCACAGGTCATCCATATCAGGGTGTTGGTAGTTCGACACTGAGTGTGCCTACTGATTGGCTGACATTAGTAGGTCTGATTCAGGCAAAAAACAGCGCCATATGCCATTTAGTGGCCAAATTATGTAACTGCAACTCAGTTTCCACGGCACATTGTACAGAGCCGGACTCATTACTGCTGATGTCAGCTGATATATGGGGTAGCCTATAGCTATATATGGAGACCCGTATCCATATAATCCAAAAATAGTTAAACTACAACAAGATTTTATTTGTTTTTTTGATCTTACCTTCTTTTGTTGCAGAACATTTTCCACGGGAGCATGTCTCTGGACCAATTGTATTTCGCCCGTCCGATACCAGGATTTGCCAATTACAGGACCCCGCTACAAGGTCTTTATCTGTGCGGCAGTGGAGCGCATCCAGGTACGGTGCCATTCATTATTATATGGGGTAAACTGGGTAATAGCCGGGTATATAGGTATTTAAAGGACATGTCTACAAACACTACCTTGTTATACCCAATAATGCACAGCTTAGTCACGTGAGGTGATCACAGGTTGCCCGTTTCCAGCCTCTGTAACAATGTGACCCTTTAATTAGCAAATAGGAGCTGAAAAGTCTTTCCAGCCCATTGCGAGGGCTCGTGTAGGTGCCCATAGCGGTACCCATTGAAATTGATAGGGAACCCCTTTCCAGTTGCTCCTGTTGTGTCAAGTTTTATGGTTTTATTAAGATAAACCTGCAGACAAAGATATAATCCATGTAGAAACACGTGCTAGTGGATAGAACTTTCCAGAACAACAGTTTTTTTCCCTTTACGGGACCCCATTTTTGACAATCAATTATTCATTAAAAGTGTATTGTGAACATAAATGGTTAACAAGCCCCATTGCCATATCCCTTATACCAGGCGTCAGGGACCTTTTTGGTTGAGAGAGTCATGAACACCACATATTTTAAATTGTAATTCTGTGAGAGCCATACAATATGCACATGTCCCCCAGTAGATAGGTAGCCATGGCACATGTCCCCAAGTAGATAGGTAGCCACGGCACATGTCCCCAAGTAGATAGGTAGCCACGGCACATGTCCCCAAGTAGATAGGTAGCCACAGCACATGTCCCCCAGTAGATAGGTAGCCACGGCACATGTCCCCAAGTAGATAGGTAGCCACGGCACATGGCCCCAAGTAGATAGGTAGCCATGGCACATGTCCCCAAGTAGATAGGTAGCCACAGCACATGTCCCCCAGTAGATAGGTAGCCACGGCACATGTCCCCAAGTAGATAGGTAGCCACGGCACATGGCCCCCAGTAGATAGGTAGCCACGGCACATGTCCCCAAGTAGATAGGTAGCCACGGCACATGGCCCCCAGTAGATAGGTAGCCACAGCACATGCTTCCCAGTAGATAGGTAGCCACAGCACATGTCCCCCAGTAGATAGGTAGCCATAGCACATGCCCCCAGTAGTTAGGTAGCCACAGCACATACTCCCAGTAGATAGGTAGCCACAGCACATGTCCCCCAGTAGATAGGTAGCCACAGCACATGTCCCCCAGTAGATAGGTAACCACAGCACATGTCCCCCAGTAGATAGGTAGCCACAGCACATGCCCCCCAGTAGATAGGTAACCACGGCACATTCCCCCATTAGATAGGTAGCCCTAGTACATGGACCCCAGTGAATAGGTAGCCATGGCACATGGCCCCCAGTAGATAGGTAGCCACAGCACAAGCCCTTCCATTAGATAGTAACATCCCTGCATGCATCCAGTGATTAGCGCTGCACAAGGTGCCGATCGCTATTAATCAATGATTTGTCTGCGAGCCAGATGCTGCCATCCAAAGAGCCACATCTGGCTCCCGAGCCATAGGTTGCCTACCCCTGATCTAGACATCAGCTGTAAGTGCCCAGTAACACATTGGTAAGTGTTCTATTCACCTGCAGCGCCTCTAGAGGAGAAAATAGGCATTACAGAATTCTCATTGACATCAGTGGGCTATCTGTATAATGATGGGTGCTTTATACAGAGGCATGCTCTGACTCTGACTAATACATGAGGATCCTGAAAGATGACTCTTTATTTAGACTCAGCATCACATAATAAATAATAACTGTGGCAAATCTCAAACATGTATTTTGTTGTGATCACCTCTGTGCGATCCTCTGGTCCTTATAACAGTTACATATTACAAGAATAGGTGTAAAGAACTAAGCACAGGAAATCTTTCTTCCTAGTGTGATGGATGGGAGCAGACAGTGCAGAGTACAGATCTTATAACTCATGGATGAAATGTTTGCAAATATTCACCATAGCCATTGATTTTCAGACTTTACCGTCGTGGCTCGAGCTCCTTTGTCCTTGAGCTGAAAGAGATTCGCAAAGTAGTTATAAATTTCCAAATAGACTGTAATAAAAATCCTCACTAAATATATATCTATGAAATTTCCCAAGTCATGTTTACCATCAAAACATTCCAGATGCAGACAAGTGTCCGGGATTGCAAAGCTGGTGCAATTGTGTTGCAGTCGGTAGTAAGACTGGATGACATGGGAACTAGAGGAACTGTAGTGACTGCATTTATGGTGAAACTGCAGTGATGAAGCAAAGGTGAAACTGTGCAACATTAAAGCTGAGCTGTGCTCATACAGTGATAGAGCCGAGCTGTGGTTGTGCTGCCATGAATAAGCGCTTAACCACTAAGCCACAAAGTTAAGACATGCTTGTAGGGGGTCTACAAACACTTACAACGTAGTAGCAAGTGATCACTGATCTGGCAGATTCGACCTCTGGTGTAGCTTTGAGAGATACAGGACTAGCCAGATTTTTAAAACAATGACCGGTGATAGCACATGGAAGCAGCGGGTTTCAATAGAGCAAAACATTAAATCTTGGATAGGGAAGTAGCAAATTGCAGGGAAAACTTTTAAGTTATACTGGGGCTCATTTACTAAGGGTCTGCGGATCGAACTTTCGTCGGATTTTTGACATTTTTGGGATTTGCGCAGCTGTGACAGGTATTTAACTGGGGATTTTATCGCAGCTGCGCTGCTTTCATGCGACGGAAGTCAGAGGGCGGGCCGTCGGACGTTCCGACTCATTCGAACCGAGCACTGAATTTAACATTCAAATTGTGTCGCAAGACAATGCACTTACATGCACCAGAAAGAAGAAGGTGAACTCCAGGACCTGAGCGGGGAAGTGACACATGCAGGATATCGGGTGCACGATCTTAGTGACTCCCCGCACAGCGCATTATACACGGACAATGCACTTACATGCACCAGGAAGAAGAAGGTGAACTCCAGGGACCTGAGCGGGGAAGCGACATATGCAGGATATCGGGCGCAGGATCTTAGTGACTCCCCGCACAGCGCATTATACACGGACAATGCACTTACATGCACCAGGAAGAAGAAGGTGAACTCCAGGACCTGAGCGGGGAAGCGACACATGCAGGATATCGGGCGCAGGATCTTAGTGACTCCCTGCACAGCGCATTATACACGGACAATGCACTTACATGCACCAGGAAGAAGAAGGTGAACTCCAGGGACCTGAGCGGGGAAGCGACACATGCAGGATATCAGGCGCACGATCTTAGTGACTCCCCGCACAGCACATTATACACGGACAATGCACTTACATGCACCAGGAAGAAGAAGGTGAACTCCGGGGACCTGAGCGGGGAAGCGACACATGCAGGATATCGGGCGCAGGATCTTAGTGACTCCCCGCACAGCGCATTATACACGGACAATGCACTTACATGCACCAGGAAGAAGAAGGTGAACTCTGGGGACCTGAGCGGGGAAGCGACACATGCAGGATATCGGGCGCAGGATCTTAGTGACTCCGCGCACAGCGCATTATACACGGACAATGCACTTACATGCACCAGAAAGAAGAAGGTGAACTCCGGGGACCTGAGCGGGGAAGCGACACATGCAGGATATCGGGCGCAGGATCTTAGTGACTCCCCGCACAGCGCATTATACACGGACAATGCACTTACATGCACCAGGAAGAAGAAGGTGAACTCCGGGGACCTGAGCAGGGAAGTGACACATGCAGGATATCTAAATACAAGAATCAAAAGGTTTTGGAGTATGTGCGGGTGCGCTAACAACCAGATTAGGAGATGAGAGGTATACAATGATCTAATGGTATACAGTAATTGGAAAAAAGATCGGATAAATTATGTGTATTTTAATTTTAATAGATACAGCAGTAAAAGCAATCCAATGGTTACGCGTTTCGGGAGACACTCCCTTCGTCAGACCATAACTAGAACATACAATAAGAAATATACAATAAAAAGTTTAAATAAAATGAAAGAAATAAATAAAATATTTGTTGAAAAGTGATCGGCAAGGTAGAGTATGGGCAAAGGATGTTTGACATACCATATACTAGGTGGTACTATAGAGATAACGTGTACAGGAAGATGTATTAAAGCGGTAAACAAATACAAATGAGGATATATTCAGCTAATCACATAAAGGACAAGTGAATAAATTATATTAAATAAATTATATATAGAGGTTATAATAGATAACAAGGGGTGTAAATGGTATTGAAAATATGTACTTACAAGCTGATTAGATCGATGAGGAAAGGTGCTGCTGCTTGACTCGGGGCTAGTGAGCCAACTGAATTTATGGCGCTCAGGAACGCCGGCGCCTGCGCAGTCGCGAAGCGAAACTGGCGCATGCGCAGAATGGAAAGGCCACTCGCGGTCACGACGGAGGACTGGCGCATGCGCAGTACGGAAGGGACACTGGCAATGAAGATGGATCCTTGTGAAATAGGAAAACGGTTATAAATGTATGCGCCGATGTGCATCTAAATGTGGGCAAGAAAGGGAGAAGATGATATAAGAGAGATAATTGATATATAAGTGACAACAATTATTATATAACCCACTGGATAGGTTATTTGGGGATGGAGGGGGGGGGGGGGAGGGGGGAAACCACAGGGAGGTAAAAATACCGGAATAGAGTAGATATACAATTTTAAGAACAATTATAAAGTAATAAAATATAATAATACAATTAATACAAGACATAATATGCAGCGAGGGCAATCAAGTAATTAAGTACAAAGGTCACAACAATTGGATGGCAAAATGCATCATAAAATATATCACATATGATATCACAATATATATGACAAACTGCATCATAAAATATATATATCAAAGTTACACAAAAGAAATATACACAATGTCAATAATGGATAAAAACAGTGGTTTAGAATAAAAGTCCATGTGTTATATTTGATCAACTATTAATGAGTATATTAGCAGAAATGGAAGCGGTCAAAAGATGTTTTCTAAGCTTTCATTTAGACCGGCCGGAGCCAGAGTCTGGAGCTTGTAGATCCAGTACATTTCCCGTTTGGTAAGATGGTTATATCTCTGAGGGGTGGACGGGGGAATATATTCAATCGGGGTGATGCTGAAATCCCTATAGTTATGTTGATGATGTTGAGCAGCATGTCTAGATATACTGTGCAAGAGGAAGCCGTTACAGATATTGCTTCTATGTTTGTTTAAACGCTCTCTTAGTGGTTGGATAGTCCGACCGATATATTGCAGTTTACAACTACACTCAATTAGATAGATGACGTAGTTAGAGCTACAATTCAAGAAATTGTTAATCTGAAAGGTCTCGCCAGAGTTGTTAGATGTAAATGTTGTTTTTCTGTGACTGATTGTTTCGCAGCATTTACATAACTTATGGCCGCACCTGTAACTACCCAACATTTTGGGAAAGAAGGAAGAGGAAGTGGTGTTATGTTTGGTGGTGCGTAAGCGACTGGGAGCCACTATATTTTTCAGGGTGCGTGACCTTCTAAAAGTGATCTTAGGGTTATTTGGCAGAATGTTTTTGAGGTGAGGGTCATGAAGGAGTAAGCCCCAATGTTTTTTGAGAACTCTCCTAATTGCTGCCCCGTCATCTGAGAAAGTGGTGATGAAATTGACATCGTTATTCGGATTCTCGGTTGTTTTTACTCTCGTCTTGAGACAATCAGTTTGGCTCAGAGTACCGGCCTTAGTGAGTGCTGAGGAGATTAGGGGGGGAGGATAACCTTTTGCCCTGAACCTGTCACTTAGAATTTTGCTTTGTTCCTCAAAGTCTTTATTTGTGGTGCAGTTACGTCTTATTCGTTTATACTGACCATATGGAATGTTTGTTTTCCATTTTTTGTAGTGATTGCTGGTAAAATCAAGGTAACTGTTGCTATCTACAGTCTTAAAAAATGCAATATCTGTAACGGCTTCCTCTTGCACAGTATATCTAGACATGCTGCTCAACATCATCAACGTAACTATAGGGATTTCAGCATCACCCCGATTGAATATATTCCCCCGTCCACCCCTCAGAGATATAACCATCTTACCAAACGGGAAATGTACTGGATCTACAAGCTCCAGACTCTGGCTCCGGCCGGTCTAAATGAAAGCTTAGAAAACATCTTTTGACCGCTTCCATTTCTGCTAATATACTCATTAATAGTTGATCAAATATAACACATGGACTTTTATTCTAAACCACTGTTTTTATCCATTATTGACATTGTGTATATTTCTTTTGTGTAACTTTGATATATATATTTTATGATGCAGTTTGTCATATATATTGTGATATCATATGTGATATATTTTATGATGCATTTTGCCATCCAATTGTTGTGACCTTTGTACTTAATTACTTGATTGCCCTCGCTGCATATTATGTCTTGTATTAATTGTATTATTATATTTTATTACTTTATAATTGTTCTTAAAATTGTATATCTACTCTATTCCGGTATTTTTACCTCCCTGTGGTTTCCCCCCTCCCCCCCCCCCCCCCCTCCATCCCCAAATAACCTATCCAGTGGGTTATATAATAATTGTTGTCACTTATATATCAATTATCTCTCTTATATCATCTTCTCCCTTTCTTGCCCACATTTAGACGCACATCGGCGCATACATTTATAACCGTTTTCCTATTTCACAAGGATCCATCTTCATTGCCAGTGTCCCTTCCGTACTGCGCATGCGCCAGTCCTCCGTCGTGACCGCGAGTGGCCTTTCCATTCTGCGCATGCGCCAGTTTCGCTTCGCGACTGCGCAGGCGCCGGCGTTCCTGAGCGCCATAAATTCAGTTGGCTCACTAGCCCCGAGTCAAGCAGCAGCACCTTTCCTCATCGATCTAATCAGCTTGTAAGTACATATTTTCAATACCATTTACACCCCTTGTTATCTATTATAACCTCTATATATAATTTATTTAATATAATTTATTCACTTGTCCTTTATGTGATTAGCTGAATATATCCTCATTTGTATTTGTTTACCGCTTTAATACATCTTCCTGTACACGTTATCTCTATAGTACCACCTAGTATATGGTATGTCAAACATCCTTTGCCCATACTCCACCTTGCCGATCACTTTTCAACAAATATTTTATTTATTTCTTTCATTTTATTTAAACTTTTTATTGTATATTTCTTATTGTATGTTCTAGTTATGGTCTGACGAAGGGAGTGTCTCCCGAAACGCGTAACCATTGGATTGCTTTTACTGCTGTATCTATTAAAATTAAAATACACATAATTTATCCGATCTTTTTTCCAATTACTGTATACCATTAGATCATTGTATACCTCTCATCTCCTAATCTGGTTGTTAGCGCACCCGCACATACTCCAAAACCTTTTGATTCTTGTATTTACACACCATTACGGTTTCCGTCGGATACCGGTCATTGGAGTAAGTGGGAGCTGCTCAAGACACCATTATTGGAGACCCGTTTAAGGAGTGGATACCTCATTTCCCTCCTTCCTTACTGCACTTTTACAAGTGCTCAACAGGTGAGCACACTCTTTACTTACCTTTTTTCACTTCCCCGACGATATCATGCGAGGTGCCGTCCTCCTTGTTGTCCCTTTTTTTGTTTTTCACTGTCTTTTTACATGCAGGATATCGGGTGCAGGATCTTAGTGACTCCCCGCACAGCGCATTATACACGGACAATGCACTTACATGCACCAGAAAGAAGAAGGTGAACTCCAGGGACCTGAGCCGGGAAGCGACACATGCAGGATATCAGGCGCACGATCTTAGTGACTCCTCGCACAGCGCATTATACACGGACAATGCACTTACATGCACCAGGAAGAAGAAGGTGAACTCCAGGGACCTGAGCGGGGAAGCGACACATGCAGGATATCGGACACATGATCTTAGTGACTCCCCACACAGCGCATTATACACGGACAATGCACTTACATGCACCAGGAAGAAGAAGGTGAACTCCAGGGACCTGAGCGGGGAAGTGACACATGCAGGATATCGGGAGCATGATCTTAGTGACTCCCCGCACAGCGCATTATATAAGGACAATGCACTTACATGCACCAGGAAGAAGAAGGTGAACTCCGGGGACCTGAGCGGGGAAGCGACACATGCAGGATATCGGGCGCACGATCTTAGTGACTCCCCGTACAGCGCATTATACACGGACAATGAACTTACATGCACCAGGAGGAAGAAGGTGAACTCCGGGGACCTGAGCAGGGAAGTGACACATGCAGGATATCGGACGCAGGATCTTAGTGACTCCCCGCACAGCGCATTATACACGGACAATGCACTTACATGCACCAGGAAGAAGAAGGTGAACTCCGGGGACCTGAGCGGGGAAGCGACACATGCAGGATATCGGGTGCACGATCTTAGTGACTCCCCGCACAGCGCATTATACACAGACAATGGACTTACATGCACCAGGAAGAAGAAGGTGAACTCCAGGGACCTGAGCGGGGAAGTGACACATGCAGGATATTGGGCGCAGGATCTTAGTGACTCCCCGCACAGCTCATTATACACGGACAATGCACTTACATGCACCAGGAAGAAGAAGGTGAACTCCTGGGACCTGAGCGGGGAAGTGACACATGCAGGATATCGGGCGCAGGATCTTAGTGACTCCCCACACAGCTCATTATACACGGACAATGCACTTACATACACCAGGAAGAAGAAGGTGAACTCCAGGGACCTGAGCGGGGAAGTGACACATGCAGGATATCGGGGGCAGGATCTTAGTGACTCCCCGCACAGTGCATTATACACGGACAATGCACTTACATGCACCAGGAAGAAGAAGGTGAACTCCGGGGACCTGAGTGGGGAAGCGACACATGCAGGATATCGGACGCACAATCTTAATGACTCCCCGCACAGCACATTATACACGGACAATGCACTTACATGCACCAGGAAGAAGAAGGTGAACTCCGGGGACCTGAGCAGGGAAGTGACACATGCAGGATATCGGGAGCATGATCTTAGTGACTCCCCGCACAGCGCATTATACACGGACAATGCACTTACATGCACCAGGAAGAAGAAGGTGAACTCCGGGGACCTGAGCGGGGAAGCGACACATGCAGGATATCGGGGGCAGGATCTTAGTGACTCCCTGCACAGTGCATTATACACGGACAATGCACTTACATGCACCAGGAAGAAGAAGGTGAACTCCAGGGACCTGAGCGGGGAAGCGACACATGCAGGATATCAGGGGCAGGATCTTTGTGACTCCTCGCACAGCGCATTATACACGGACAATGCACTTACATGCACCAGGAAGAAGAAGGTGAACTCCGGGGACCTGAGCAGGGAAGCAACACATGCAGGATATCGGGGGCAGGATCTTAGTGACTCCCTGCACAGTGCATTATACACGGACAATGCACTTACATGCACCAGGAAGAAGAAGGTGAACTCCAGGGACCTGAGCGGGGAAGCGACACATGCAGGATATCAGGGGCAGGATCTTTGTGACTCCTCGCACAGCGCATTATACACGGACAATGCACTTACATGCACCAGGAAGAAGAAGGTGAACTCCGGGGACCTGAGCAGGGAAGCAACACATGCAGGATATCGGGCGCACGATCTTTGTGACTCCCCGCACAGCGCATTATACACGGACAATGCACTTACATGCACCAGGAAGAAGAAGGAGAACTCCAGGGACCTGAGCGGGGAAGTGACACATGCAGGATATCAGGTGCAGGATCTTTGTGACTCCCCGCACAGCACATTATACACGGACAATGCACTTACATGCACCAGGAAGAAGAAGGTGAACTCCAGGGACCTGAGCGGGGAAGCGACACATGCAGGATATCGGACACATGATCTTAGTGACTCCCCACACAGCGCATTATACAAGGACAATGCACTTACATGCACCAGGAAGAAGAAGGTGAACTCCGGGGACCTGAGCGGGGAAGCGACACATGCAGGATATCGGGCGCACGATCTTAGTGACTCCCCGTACAGCGCATTATACACGGACAATGAACTTACATGCACCAGGAGGAAGAAGGTGAACTCCGGGGACCTGAGCAGGGAAGTGACACATGCAGGATATCGGACGCAGGATCTTAGTGACTCCCCGCACAGCGCATTATACACGGACAATGCACTTACATGCACCAGGAAGAAGAAGGTGAACTCCGGGGACCTGAGCGGGGAAGCGACACATGCAGGATATCGGGTGCACGATCTTAGTGACTCCCCGCACAGCGCATTATACACAGACAATGGACTTACATGCACCAGGAAGAAGAAGGTGAACTCCAGGGACCTGAGCGGGGAAGTGACACATGCAGGATATTGGGCGCAGGATCTTAGTGACTCCCCGCACAGCTCATTATACACGGACAATGCACTTACATGCACCAGGAAGAAGAAGGTGAACTCCTGGGACCTGAGCGGGGAAGTGACACATGCAGGATATCGGGCGCAGGATCTTAGTGACTCCCCACACAGCTCATTATACACGGACAATGCACTTACATACACCAGGAAGAAGAAGGTGAACTCCAGGGACCTGAGCGGGGAAGTGACACATGCAGGATATCGGGGGCAGGATCATAGTGACTCCCCGCACAGTGCATTATACACGGACAATGCACTTACATGCACCAGGAAGAAGAAGGTGAACTCCGGGGACCTGAGTGGGGAAGCGACACATGCAGGATATCGGACGCACAATCTTAATGACTCCCCGCACAGCACATTATACACGGACAATGCACTTACATGCACCAGGAAGAAGAAGGTGAACTCCGGGGACCTGAGCAGGGAAGTGACACATGCAGGATATCGGGAGCATGATCTTAGTGACTCCCCGCACAGCGCATTATACACGGACAATGCACTTACATGCACCAGGAAGAAGAAGGTGAACTCCGGGGACCTGAGCGGGGAAGCGACACATGCAGGATATCGGGGGCAGGATCTTAGTGACTCCCTGCACAGTGCATTATACACGGACAATGCACTTACATGCACCAGGAAGAAGAAGGTGAACTCCAGGGACCTGAGCGGGGAAGCGACACATGCAGGATATCAGGGGCAGGATCTTTGTGACTCCTCGCACAGCGCATTATACACGGACAATGCACTTACATGCACCAGGAAGAAGAAGGTGAACTCCGGGGACCTGAGCAGGGAAGCAACACATGCAGGATATCGGGGGCAGGATCTTAGTGACTCCCTGCACAGTGCATTATACACGGACAATGCACTTACATGCACCAGGAAGAAGAAGGTGAACTCCAGGGACCTGAGCGGGGAAGCGACACATGCAGGATATCAGGGGCAGGATCTTTGTGACTCCTCGCACAGCGCATTATACACGGACAATGCACTTACATGCACCAGGAAGAAGAAGGTGAACTCCGGGGACCTGAGCAGGGAAGCAACACATGCAGGATATCGGGCGCACGATCTTTGTGACTCCCCGCACAGCGCATTATACACGGACAATGCACTTACATGCACCAGGAAGAAGAAGGAGAACTCCAGGGACCTGAGCGGGGAAGTGACACATGCAGGATATCGGGAGCATGATCTTAGTGACTCCCCGCACAGCGCATTATACAAGGACAATGCACTTACATGCACCAGGAAGAAGAAGGTGAACTCCGGGGACCTGAGCGGGGAAGCGACACATGCAGGATATCGGGCGCACGATCTTAGTGACTCCCCGTACAGCGCATTATACACGGACATTACACTTACATACACCAGGAAGAAGAAGGATGAACTCCTGGGACCTGAGCGGGGAAGCGACACATGCAGGATATCGGGTGCAGGATCTTAGTGACTCCCCGTACAGCGCATTATACACGGACAATGCACTTACATGCACCAGGAGGAAAAAGGTGAACTCCGGGGACCTGAGCGGGGAAGCGACACATGCAGGATATCGGGCGCACGATCTTAGTGACTCCCCGCACAGCGCATTATACACGGACAATGCACTTACATGCACCAGGAAGAAGAAGGGGAACTCCGGGGACCTGAGCGGGGAAGTGACACATGCAGGATATCGGGAGCATGATCTTAGTGACTCCCCGCACAGCGCATTATACACGGACAATGCACTTACATGCACCAGGAAGAAGAAGGTGAACTCCAGGGACCTGAGCGGGGAAGCGACACATGCAGGATATCGGGGGCAGGATCTTAGTGACTCCCTGCACAGTGCATTATACACGGACAATGCACTTACATGCACCAGGAAGAAGAAGGTGAACTCCAGGGACCTGAGCGGGGAAGCGACACATGCAGGATATCAGGGGCAGGATCTTTGTGACTCCTCGCACAGCGCATTATACACGGACAATGCACTTACATGCACCAGGAAGAAGAAGGTGAACTCCGGGGACCTGAGCAGGGAAGCAACACATGCAGGATATCGGGCGCACGATCTTTGTGACTCCCCGCACAGCGCATTATACACGGACAATGCACTTACATGCACCAGGAAGAAGAAGGTGAACTCCAGGGACCTGAGCGGGGAAGCGACACATGCAGGATATCGGGGGCAGGATCTTAGTGACTCCCTGCACAGTGCATTATACACGGACAATGCACTTACATGCACCAGGAAGAAGAAGGTGAACTCCAGGGACCTGAGCGGGGAAGCGACACATGCAGGATATCAGGGGCAGGATCTTTGTGACTCCTCGCACAGCGCATTATACACGGACAATGCACTTACATGCACCAGGAAGAAGAAGGTGAACTCCGGGGACCTGAGCAGGGAAGCAACACATGCAGGATATCGGGCGCACGATCTTTGTGACTCCCCGCACAGCGCATTATACACGGACAATGCACTTACATGCACCAGGAAGAAGAAGGAGAACTCCAGGGACCTGAGCGGGGAAGTGACACATGCAGGATATCGGGAGCATGATCTTAGTGACTCCCCGCACAGCGCATTATACAAGGACAATGCACTTACATGCACCAGGAAGAAGAAGGTGAACTCCGGGGACCTGAGCGGGGAAGCGACACATGCAGGATATCGGGCGCACGATCTTAGTGACTCCCCGTACAGCGCATTATACACGGACAATGCACTTACATGCACCAGGAGGAAAAAGGTGAACTCCGGGGACCTGAGCGGGGAAGCGACACATGCAGGATATCGGGAGCATGATCTTAGTGACTCCCCGCACAGCGCATTATACACGGACAATGCACTTACATGCACCAGGAAGAAGAAGGTGAACTCCGGGGACCTGAGCGGGGAAGCGACACATGCAGGATATCGGGTGCACGATCTTAGTGACTCCCCGCACAGCGCATTATACACGGACAATGCACTTACATGCACCAGGAAGAAGAAGGTGAACTCCAGGGACCTGAGCGGGGAAGTGACACATGCAGGATATCGGGCGCACAATCTTAGTGACTCCCCGCACAGCGCATTATACACAGACAATGCACTTACATGCACCAGGAAGAAGAAGGTGAACACCGGGGACCTGAGCAGGGAAGCGACACATGCAGGATATCGGGCGCACGATCTTTGTGACTCCCCGCACAGCGCATTATACACGGACAATGCACTTACATACACCAGGAAGAAGAAGGTGAACTCCAGGGACCTGAGCGGGGAAGTGACACATGCAGGATATCGGGGGCAGGATCTTAGTGACTCCCCGCACAGCGCATTATACACAGACAATGCACTTACATGCACCAGGAAGAAGAAGGTGAACTCCAGGGACCTGAGCGGGGAAGTGACACATGCAGGATATCGGGCGCACAATCTTAGTGACTCCCCGCACAGCACATTATACACGGACAATGCACTTACATGCACCAGGAAGAAGAAGGTGAACACCGGGGACCTGAGCAGGGAAGCGACACATGCAGGATATCGGGCGCACGATCTTTGTGACTCCCCGCACAGCGCATTATACACGGACAATGCACTTACATACACCAGGAAGAAGAAGGTGAACTCCAGGGACCTGAGCGGGGAAGTGACACATGCAGGATATCGGGGGCAGGATCTTAGTGACTCCCCGCACAGCGCATTATACACTGACAATGCACTTACATGCACCAGGAAGAAGAAGGTGAACTCCGGGGACCTGAGCAGGGAAGTGTCACATGCAGGATATCGGGCGCACGATCTTAGTGACTCCCCGTACAGCGCATTATACACGGACAATGCACTTACATGCACCAGGAAGAAGAAGGTGAACTCCGGGGACCTGAGCAGGGAAGTGACACATGCAGGATATCGGGGGCATGATCTTAGTGACTCCCCGCACAGCGCATTATACACGGACAATGCACTTACATGCACCAGGAAGAAGAAGGTGAACTCTGGGGACCTGAGCGGGGAAGTGACACATGCAGGATATCGGGTGCACAATCTTAGTGACTCCCTGCACAGCGCATTATACACAGACAATGCACTTACATGCACCAGGAAGAAGAAGGTGAACTCCAGGGACCTGAGCGGGGAAGTGACACATGCAGGATATCGGGAGCATGATCTTAGTGACTCCCCGCACAGCGCATTATACACGGACATTGCACTTACATGCACCAGGAAGAAGAAGGTGAACTCTGGGGACCTGAGCGGGGAAGTGACACATGCAGGATATCGGGTGCACAATCTTAGTGACTCCCTGCACAGCGCATTATACACGGACAATGCACTTACATGCACCAGGAAGAAGAAGGTGAACTCCGGGGACCTGAGCGGGGAAGCGACACATGCAGGATATTGGGGGACGATCTTAGTGACTCCCTGCACAGCGCATTATACACAGACAATGCACTTACATGCACCAGGAAGAAGAAGGTGAACTCCGGGGACCTGAGCAGGGAAGCGACACATGCAGGATATCGGGCGCACAATCTTTGTGACTCCCCGCACAGCGCATTATACACGGACAATGCACTTACATACACCAGGAAGAAGAAGGTGAACTCCAGGGACCTGAGCGGGGAAGCGACACATGCAGGATATCGGGCGCAGGATCTTAGTGACTCCCCGCACAGCGCATTATACACGGACAATGCACTTACATGCACCAAGAAGAAGAAGGTGAATTCCGGGGACCTGAGCGGGGAAGTGACACATGCAGGAAATCGGACGCAGGATCTTAGTGACTCCCCGCACAGCGCATTATACACGGACAATGCACTTACATCCACGAGGAAGAAGAAGGTGAACTCCAGGGACCTGAGTGGGGAAGCGACACATGCAGGATATCGGGCGCAGGATCTTAGTGACTCCCCGCACAGCGCATTACACACGGACAATGCACTTACATGCACCAGGAAGAAGAAGGTGAACTCCGGGGACCTGAGCGGGGAAACGACACATGCAGGATATCGGGCGCACGATCTTAGTGACTCCCCGCACAGCACATTATACACGGACAATGCACTTACATGCACCAGGAAGAAGAAGGTGAACTCCGGGGACCTGAGCGGGGAAGCGACACATGCAGGATATCGGGTGCAGGGTCTCAGTGACTCCCCGCACAGCGCATTATACACGGACAATGCACTTACATGCACCAGGAAGAAGAAAGTGAACTCCTGGGACCTGAGCGGGGCAGTGACACATGCAGGATATCGGGTGCAGGGTCTTAGTGACTCCCCGCACAGCGCATTATACACGGACAATGCACTTACATGCACTAGGAAGAAGAAGGTGAACTCTGGGGACCTGAGCGGGGAAGTGACACATGCAGGATATCGGGCGCAGGATCTTAGTGACTCCCCGCACAGCGCATTATACACGGACAATGCACTTACATGCACCAGGAAGAAGAAGGTGAACTCTGGGGACCTGAGCGGGGAAGTGACACATGCAGGATATCGGGCGCAGGATCTTATTGACTCCCTGCACAGCGCATTATACACGGACAATACACTTACCACCACCAGGAAGAAGAAGGTGAACTCCAGGGACCTGAGCGGGGAAACGACACATGCAGGATAACGGGCGCAGGATCTTAGTGACTCCCCGCACAGCGCATTATACAGGGACAATGCACTTACATGCACCAGGAAGAAGAAGGTGAACTCCAGGGACCTGAGCGGGGAAGTGACGCATGCAGGATATCAGGTGCACGATCTTAGTGACTCCCCGCACAGCGCATTATACACGGACAATGCACTTACATGCACCAGGAAGAAGGTGAACTCCGGGGACCTGAGCGGGGAAGTGACACATGCAGGATATCGGAGGCACAATCTTAGTGACTCCCCGCACAGCGCATTATACACGGACAATGCACTTACATGCACCAGGAAGAAGAAGGTGAACTCCGGGGACCTGAGCGGGGAAGCGACACATGCAGGATATCGGGCGCAGGATCTTAGTGACTCCCCGCACAGCGCATTATACACGGACAATGCACTTACATGCACCAAGAAGAAGAAGGTGAATTCAGGGGACCTGAGCGGGGAAGTGACACATGCAGGAAATCGGACGCAGGATCTTAGTGACTCCCCGCACAGCGCATTACACACGGACAATGCACTTACATGCACCAGGAAGAAGAAGGTGAACTCCAGGGACCTGAGCGGGGAGCGACACATGCAGGATATCGGGTGCAGGATCTTAGTGACTCCCCGCACAGCGCATTATACACGGACAATGCACCTACATGCACCAGGAAGAAGAAGGTGAACTCCAGGGACCTGAGCGGGGAAATGACACATGCAGGATATCAGGCACACCATCTTAGTGACTCCCCGCACAGCGCATTATACACGGACAATGCACTTACATCCACCAGGAAGAAGAAGGTGAACTTCAGGGACCTGAGCGGGGAAGCGACACATGCAGGATATCGGGCGCAGGATCTTAGTGACTCCCCGCACAGCGCATTATACACGGACAATGCACTTACATGCACCAGGAAGAAGAAGGTGAACTCCAGGGACCTGAGCGGGGAAGCGACACATGCAGGATATCGGGCGCACGATCTTAGTGACTCCCCGCACAGCGCATTATACACGGACAATGCACTTACATGCACCAGGTAGAAGAAGGTGAACTCTGGGGACCTGAGCGGGGAAGTGACACATGCAGGATATCGGGCGCAGGATCTTAGTGACTCCCTGCACAGCGCATTATACACGGACAATACACTTACCACCACCAGGAAGAAGAAGGTGAACTCCAGGGACCTGAGCGGGGAAACGACACATGCAGGATAACGGGCGCAGGATCTTAGTGACTCCCCGCACAGCGCATTATACACGAACAATGCACTTACATGCACCAGGAAGAAGAAGGTGAACTCCGGGGACCTGAGCGGGGAAGCGACACATGCAGGATATCGGGAGCAGGATCTTAGTGACTCCCCGCACAGCGCATTATACACGGACAATGCACTTACATGCACCAGGAAGAAGAAGGTGAACTCCAGGGACCTGAGCGGGGAAGTGACGCATGCAGGATATGGGACGCACAATCCTAGTGAATCGCGCCATAATGCATTATCGTCAGACACTCCGTACTTCGCGAGCTCCTCCGGACAGGGTAAGTATATGTGCCACTGTGTTAGTATTGAATATGCAGTAATCTCCCTAGCTCCCTCTAGTGGCAGCTGCAGAGAGTCAGTATTGTATAATTTGATGTCTATTCAGTTGATTTGGAGCTTCGCATCTTTACTGCAATAAAAATAAATTTAAAAAATGTACCGAAAAGGAGGAGATTCCCATTAGGAGCAGCCGCCATAAAATGTTTAAGTATTTGCCGCAGTTGATCTCGACAACCTTCACCCGAGAGACTGAAGCATGAATATATTCCAGTTAGTGTTTTCTCAATCCCTGTGTTTCTCCGTGACCCTCATGTCGGTGCGCAGTTGTCGTAATAACTGATGCGTAGATTGTAAACATTGACGAGCTCCATCCGAGGAGGGATAACTTTTATGTGTGGTATTTTTGGTGCTTGTGCATTTCTCGGATGGCCGTCTTCATAAAGCCGGGATAAGAGTGGATTTAACAATATAATATTATTTTATGATGTGTCACTTTAAATCGCTCTCGCGTGAAGACTTGACTGCGAAGTATTACTATCCAAAATGGAAATGATCACAGACATGACACGATTTTCTTTTATGGGTCCTACAATAACACTTTATGGCAGCCGTACAAGAAGATGTTTACACCGAAATGTTTGCATTTATATTGATTTCTATCTGAAAATCCACAGTCGGCAGCTACGTCTGCTGTGAGCTTTATGAATATGTCGCCAACATATTCCCTGGCGCAGTACAGTACACAGGCATTCATAGGCCCCCTGCATGACCTCAGCTCATGGCTGTCACCCCTGTGTGGCCCTATAAGTATTACTGCCCCACAATGTCAGTTAATAGTACCCCCACTTGGGTCCCTATGAGTAATAGTACCCCCACTTGGGTCCCTATGAGTAATAGTACTCCCACTTGGGTCCCTAGGAGTAATAGTGTCCTCGATTGTGTCCCTATGAGTAATAGTCTCCCCATTTGTGTCCCTATGAGTAATATTGCCCCCACTTGTGTCCCTATGATTAATAGTCCCCCCACTTGTGTCCCTATGAGTAATAGTCCCCCACTTGTGTCCCTATGAGTAATAGTCCCCCCACTTGTGTCCCTATGATTAATAGTCCCCCCACTTGTGTCCCTATGAGTAATAGTCCCCCCACTTGTGTCCCTATGAGTAATAGTCCCCCCACTTGTGTCCCTATATGAGTAATAGTCTCCCCACTTGTGTCCATAGGAGTAATAGTCCCCCCACTTGTGTCCCTATGAGTAATAGTCCCCCCACTTGTGTCCATAGGAGTAATAGTCCCCCCACTTGTGTCCCTATGATTAATAGTCCCCCCACTTGTGTCCCTATATGAGTAATAGTCTCCCCACTTGTGTCCCTATGAGTAATAGTCCCCCCACTTGTGTCCCTATGAGTAATAGTCCCCCCACTTGTGTCCCTATGAGTAATAGTCTCCCCACTTGTGTCCCTATATGAGTAATAGTCTCCCCACCTGTGTCCCTATATGAGTAATAGTCCCCCCACTTGTGTCCATAGGAGTAATAGTCCCCCCACTTGTGTCCCTATGAGTAATAGTCTCCCCACTTGTGTCCCTATATGAGTAATAGTCTCCCCACTTGTGTCCCTATATGAGTAATAGTCCCCCCACTTGTGTCCATAGGAGTAATAGTCTCCCCACTTGTGTCCCTATGAGTAATAGTCCCCCACTTGTGTCCCTATGAGTAATAGTCCCCCACTTGTGTCCCTATGAGTAATGGTCCCCCCACTTGTGTCCCTATGAGTAATGGTCCCCCCACTTTTTGTCCCTATGTGTAATAGTCTCCCCACTTGTGTCCCTATATGAGTAATAGTCTCCCCACTTGTGTCCCTATGAGTAATAGTCTCCCCACTTGTGTCCCTATGAGTAATAGTCTCCCCACTTGTGTCCCTATGAGTTATGGTGTCCATAGTTAAGTTAGTCTGACTCCATTTGTGCACCAATAAGCAATAGTGTCCCCAAATGTGTACTTATAAGTAATGGTGTCCCCACTTGAGTCCTTTAATAGTGTCCAACAGTGTCCCTATAAGTAATAACATCCCCACAATGTCCCTATAAGTAATATTGTCCCCACATGTGTCCCTATAAGTAATAACATCCCCACAGTTTCCCTATAAGTAATATTGTCCCCACGTGTGTCCCTATAAGTAATATTGTCCCCACGTGTGCCTATAAGTAATAACATCCCCACAATGTACCTATAAGTAATATTGTCCCCACGTGTGTCCCTATAAGTAATATTGTCCCCACGTGTGCCTATAAGTAATATTGTCCCCACGTGTGCCTATAAGTAATATTGTCCCCACGTGTGCCTATAAGTAATATTGTCCCCACGTGTGTCCCTATAAGTAATAACATCCCCACAATGTCCCTATAAGTAATATTGTCCCCACGTGTGACTATAAGTGGGGAGCAGATATCCCTATGAAGGAGGCATCACACTGATGTATACTCGCTCTATACGTCTGGGGGGGGGAAAGGCCTGTAATTGGGAAGGTAGCGGGGTATATAATAAGAATGCACATGGTGGCGCGCTATTACCTGATACATGATGTCTTCTCTTACAGGTGGAGGGGTTATGGGCGCATCCGGAAGAAATGCAGCTTTAACCGCTTTACAAGATCTCAAGCTCCGGGCTTAATATCCCGGAAATTTCTAGATTCTCTTGTTACATTGACAAATAAAAGTAAATGCTCTAATATCATGTGATGTTTTCCTGTTTTGCCTTTTACCTATTTGCAGGTAACATTTCTCACCATTTACAGACCTAGATCTAAGGGGGTCCACATAGTCCGCTGGTGTACCATAGAAGGGAACGCAGCATTGCACAATTCCTCTGTTATTCCTCCTGAAAATGTTCTGATTCTGGTGTGGTTCTTGTGTGTTTGGAGTCTGGTAATGGAAAATGAGAATGGAAATCGGAATTGTGAGGAATTTAACCCTGTATTATTTATGCAGATCAGTTTGTTTCTCATAAAGGAAAATGGAAATGCAATTTTTTTTAGGCTACATTCACAGACCTGTGACGCCATACGGCAGAGTACTGAAAGAGTGCACCACTTTTTTTGGATCTTTAACATGGGCCGTGCGACTTTGCATGATAAATGTGGCGCACGGTCCAGAAACTTGTGTCGTGTTAAGGATAGTGCAGCCGCGACACAAGACTGTCACGTGCGACACAAATGTGGTGCGGACACTTCTTAAAGGGAACCTACCACCACGAATCTACCTAGAAATGGACGGGACGTGAGGATAGACCTGTTTAGAGCTAATCCTCACGTCCCCGCTATTTTTTTAAAACTTTAATACCCTAATATGTAAATTTTCTTAAGAGGCTACTGGGACGTGGAGTAGGCGGATATGAGGCTACACGTCGCGGCTACTCCACACCCCATTTGCCTCTTTTATCCTCCTACCCTGACATGTTTGTTGCACAGCTTCTCGTAGCTGCGCACCCTCATCCGGGAAGCCGGCGTTCTGCGCATGCTCAGAACGGCCGGCCCGCCGCTGCACGGCCACTGCTCCGAAGCTGGAGCTACTGCGCATGAGCAGATCTAAGGCTTCTCGGACGAGGGCACGCAACTACGGGGAGCTGCACGCCTAAGATGTCAGGGTAGGAGGAGAAAGGAGGCTACTGGGGCGTGGAGTAGCCGCGACGTGTAGCCTCATGTCCGGCTACTCCACGTCCCAGTAACCGCTTAAGAAAAGCGGTTAAAATTACCGCTAAAAAGGGCTATCCTCATGTCCCATACATCCACCTACCACCTGCTCTACCTTTATAGTGGTAGGTTCCCTTTAAATACCTGTGCTAGCGGTTTACACTAGAAAGAATGTGCAATGTCCAACAGAAAATTGGTGCAGGGTCCTTAGTAAATGAGCCCCAGAGTTTACATTTTAGAACGCAAAATCAAAAATCATTCTTCTTCTGCCACAGGACGATGTGTTGTAGTAACCACACAGAGCAGTTTGTGTTGTATCTATGGACCGTGTAACAATGAGCTGTCACTATGTCACCTCTGACGTGTCGGCACAAATGTCATTTCCTGACTTCGTGACTTTGTTTCCAACACATTTTGGGTTATAATCAAATGATAGAACTCATGTTGGGTTTTCTAACATAGTGATGCGGATAAAAAAAAACCTTCCCATGTCATGTGATGCCGGAGCACAGCCCGTTATATCCCTGGTCATGTGATGTCACACAGGAGCACAGCTCGTTATATCCCTGGTCATGTGATGTCACACAGGAGCACAGCTCATTATATCCCTGGTCATGTGATGTCACACAGGAGCACAGCTCGTTATATCCCTGGTCATGTGATGTCACACAGGTGCACAGCTCGTTATATCCCTGGTCATGTGATGTCACACAGGTGCACAGCTCGTTATATCCCTGGTCATGTGATGTCACACAGGTGCACGGCTTGTTATATCCCTGGTCATGTGATGTCACACAGGTGCACGGCTCGTTATATCCCTGGTCATGTGATGTCACACAGGTGCACAGCTCGTTATATCCCTGGTCATGTGATGTCACACAGGTGCACGGCTTGTTATATCCCTGGTCATGTGATGTCACACAGGTGCACGGCTCGTTATATCCCTGGTCATGTGATGTCACACAGGAGCACAGCTCGTTATATCCCTGGTCATGTGATGTCACACAGGAGCACAGCTCGTTATATCCCTGGTCATGTGATGTCACACAGGTGCACAGCTCGTTATATCCCTGGTCATGTGATGTCACACAGGTGCACAGCTCGTTATATCCCTGGTCATGTGATGTCACACAGGTGCACGGCTTGTTATATCCCTGGTCATGTGATGTCACACAGGTGCACGGCTCGTTATATCCCTGGTCATGTGATGTCACACAGGAGCACAGCTCGTTATATCCCTGGTCATGTGATGTCACACAGGAGCACAGCTCGTTATATCCCTGGTCATGTGATGTCACACAGGTGCACGGCTCGTTAAATCCCTGGACATGTGATGTCACACAGGTGCACGGCTCGTTATATCACATGCCTGGTCATGTGATGTCACAGAGGTGCACGGCTCGTTATATCCCTGGTCATGTGATGTCACACAGGTGCACGGCTCGTTATATCCCTGGTCATGTGATGTCACACAGGTGCACAACTTGTTATATCCCTGGTCATGTGATGTCCCACAGGTGCACAACTTGTTATATCCCTGGTCATGTGATGTCACACAGGTGCACGGCTCATTATATCACAGAGAGTAATTGGACAAGCTGTGCACCTATGTGACATTACATGACCAGGAACCAGTATTTATCAGGTTCATTGATCACATGACCACTCTGCCGCCCCATGCTGTGATTGGCTGAATGTGTCATGTGAGCCCTTTTTCTTTACTCTACATCCCCTTTAATCAGGGCGGTCCTGATGTCACTTATGAAACGTTATTCTTTCCTTCCACAAATCGATGTGATTCCATTACACTAAACTGTTTGTAGAAGGATTCTGTAGATAATGCGGTTTACAACTCCATTAATTCCTGTCTATGACTGCAACGTGTTTGAGTCTTCACGATTTCCTGATTTCTTCCTGAGCTGCTTCTGATTGGCTGATAAACTTTACAGAACTTCACTATTTGCATTGTGTGCGTCAGCAGCGTGTGACATGTATGTTATTATCCGTGTCTTAAAGGGGCATGTAAAACCCCTGGGAGATTGGGTGGGAGGATACTCACTCACCCAATGGGTCGCTCCAATACTTCCATTTTTAGGCCTGACCCCCCACAACTTCCAGCCAGGTGATGGGTCCAGTTTTGGCCTATATGTGTCCACCTTGGATCATGAGACGTCAGTTTTCCAGAGGATCTCACTTCCTTTGTTGTGCCATGGCCCAAGGAGGCCACCCATTGGCTGTCCGATTTCGCGTTCTGTTGCGTCACAACTAGTGGTCACATGACCTTGTTGTTTTGCCCTGCACATAAAAGGAAGCAATGTCCTGTGGTCTGAGGAGTCCACTGATTGGGCAAATGATGCACTGTAAACCCATAAAGCCACTTCCTGAGGCTCGGGGCCCCAGCGTGTACGGAGCAGACTGGAAGGTCAACGTAACAGGTTAATAGGGTTACACGACCCAATCTATTCTTACCGTCAATTGCTCATCTCTACATCCCCTTGGGGGCGCGTTCACACGTTGCGTTTCGGTTGCGTTTTCATTGCGTTTAAAACGCATATACAACAGCTGATGTGAGGTAATTTGCCTAATTACATTACCGTTTATGTTTGTTAACGCAATGTTAACACATATGTTAACAAAACGCATACGTTAACGCGTTGTTAACACATGTGTTAACATCGTGTTTACGATGCGTTTTGTAAACAGAAATGTTAATAGTGATGTAATTAGGCAAATCACATCTCCTCAGCTGTTGTATATGCGCAATGAATTAAAACGCAGGTGAAAACATAACCTGTGAACGCGCCCTTAAGGAGCTACTTTCAGCAGATGTGAAACTATTTTAAGGGACATACACCAGATTTTACCTGCTCAGCCCGCAGGCTGTATAAGCTGGGGGGCTGCAGGACTGGCCGTGCTCTTCTCCTTTAAGGGGCACGATCCCTCCTGCTCTCCCCCTCCCCTTTCCTCCGATGGTAAATTTTCATTGGTGGCCAGTGAGTTCCGCTGGCCACTGGGGGGCATCGGGCCAGGATATTTATTCTTGAGCGCGGAGCTAGCCAGCCTCTTTGACTGCTCCGCGCTCAAGAGATCCCACCCACCCTCCCTATGTTAATATGGTATTTATTGGTTTTTGTTAATTTTTTATGCTTTGATCTTTGTTATTGCGTTATTTCATGTTTGTTGTTGGTAGTCACAGCTTGGCCTGTGGTGGAATCTTGACCCTCTCGGCGGTTAGTTAAATCACCTGACGGAACAACTAGGACATGCCCCCGCGGAGGCGGGGCCAGGCATGCAAGGTGAAGTTAGGGTAAGGGTCAGGGTTCTTCCCACAGGTCATTAAATCTGTTATGTAAATAATAAAGCTGTGGCCGACCCCCTGTTTTTTATCCCAAGAGTTGTAGTTGTGTTGGTTTTTTGGGAAAGGGGGAGTGGGGTACACTTTGGTTGGGTAGCGTTAATACGGTCAGTCCTATTAAACCCCTATCTCCCGCATGTCGGGTCATTTCTAGAATTCCCTCTTTTACATATAATAATCTCCTCCAAAGTCATGTGAATAAGAGCTGAGAAGAGTCACTTTTTTCCTGAGATGAGTCGCTTTTAGAAGCGGAAGGATTAGAGTAGCTCTGGTGCTATATTACCTAGATACGAGCTGCTGGTGACACTGTAAAGATAAGACTCTCATCTTTAAGATCCCATCAGGCTTGTGGTTCTGTGAGCTACAGAACCATTGACACAGGCAGTTAAAGACAATTAGCTACAGGAGGACAAGTCTAGAGAGGACATTTCTTATCCTACCAGATGGGACTAGTAGTTTAATGGGGTAAAATCAGGTTCCCTTTAATTAAATACCACTTTAAGCAGAGTGGAGGAATCAGCTTCCAGTGTGAATAGCTCCCATTGAGCCCTGTATTCCCTGCGGCTGTCACTAGGGGCCCCTGGACCCGCCCCAGTAGTCATCACAGGGGCCAAACACAATAACGCGGGAGGCGGAACACGTGTGGACGAGGGAGGAGGCTTAAGGGGCGGGGGGTGTGACAGGGGCGGGGCATGTAGTGGACTATGTTCTACGGCGGGTGGGCGGGGCTAGTGGAGTGGGCCGGTTTTAGGAGGATGTGGGCAGGGCGTGACGCCGCAGCTTGGTATGTGGTGGGCGTGGTTTGTGACAGGAGCCGGGCGGGGGCGGAGCTCCGGGGTCTGGGAGCGGAAGGCGGAGGTAGCGCGGTACAGAGAGCCGGGAGTGGGTGATGAGAGCGCGGAGGGGCCGCCTGCTGGAGGACCGGAGCCGGGGGGTCACCAGGTGGGTGCCCGGGCCTGGATGTGGTTATGATGTGGGGGCCGGGCGGGGTGCAGCCCCCTGTGTGTGGGAGCGGGCGGGGCGGGGGAGCTGCGCCCTCTGATCACTCACACGAGCTGGGAGAGGCTCGCACTAGGATACAAGTTGTGCTTTCACCGCGAGAACTACATCTCCCAGCATGCCCTTCCCTCGTGCAGCGCTGTGAGGCATGCTGGGAGTTGTAGTTTTCTCTACAACTGGAGAACAGGCCATGCTGGGAGTTATAGTCCCCCCAAAATCATGGAAGCTGCATCCTCTCTACAGGTGGAGTGGGCGTGACGGGGCATGCTGGGAGTTGTAGTTTGGCCACTGATAACAGGGCATCCTGGGAGTTGTAGTACTGTCACATCACGTCTAATGTTCAGATGTTTCACCACTTTAGCCAAATATCTGATGCTAAAAGTTAAAACAACCTAAAAACCCGGGCCGCCTGCCGAAAAATATCAACATTGTATGAGATTTTTTATTTTTAAAATAAAATATTCCAGTCGTGGGCGATTAACGCAACATTTCTGGGTCACGTGATCGAAATCCTGTTTCCTGCAACCTGTCGCTCTGCTAATGTGTAAAACTAAAAGTCCCAGGATACATGGATTTCAAAGGCATGCTGGGAGTTGTAGTTCCACACTATACTGGGAGTTATAGTTCCGCCATACAGGGTGTTCTGCGTTTCTGGGAGTAGTAGAGAATCGACGGGTGCAGGGGCGGAGGTGGCACAATGGCATTTTGTAGTTTTGCAATAGGTAAAGAATGCCTAAGTGCATGCTGGGAGTAGTAGTTTCACAATAACTAGTAACGATGAGTGGCTGGGGCTTGCTGGGAGTAGTAGTTTCACAATAACTAGTGACAACGACTAACGGGGACATGCTGGGAGTAGTAGTTTCACAATAACTAGTGACAACGACTAACGGGGACATGCTGGGAGTAGTAGTTTCACAATAACTAGTGACAACGACTAACGGGGACATGCTGGGAGTAGTAGTTGCACAATTACTAGGACAGTGACCGGCTGGGGCATGCTGGGAGTAGTAGTTTCACAATAACTAGTGACGATGAGTGGCTGGGGCATGCTGGGACTAGTAGTTTCACAATAACTAGTGACGATGAGTGGCTGGGGCATGCTGGGAGTAGTAGTTTCACAATAACTAGTGACAAAGACTAACGGGGACATGCTGGGAGTAGTAGTTTCACAATAACTAGTGACAAAGACTAACGGGGACATGCTGGGAGTAGTAGTTTCACAATAACTAGTGACAAAGACTAACGGGGACATGCTGGGAGTAGTAGTTTCACAATAACTAGTGACAACAACTAACGGGGACATGCTGGGAGTAGTAGTTGCACAATAACTAGGACAGTGACCGGCTGGGGCATGCTGGGAGTTGATGCAAAGTTTACAATGTTGTGTCTACTGTTGTGTCGCTGTTATGAAACTACAAGTCCCAGCATGCATCTGCCACAGTGCAAGGCATGCTGGGAGCTGTAGTTTCATGATAACTATTGACAGCAAATGACAGGGCATGGTGGGAGTTGTAGTTACACTATAACTAGGGACAGGCACATAGTTTGCAATGTTGTGTCTACAACCTGTCGCTGTCATGAAACTACAAGTCCCAGCATGCACCGCCCACTGCCGCAGCGCAAGGCATGCTGGGAGCTGTAGCTTTGCAGAGCAGCAGATTGTAACGAAAACTTAAGAAAACAAAAAAATTTCAGATCTGGTGATAGGACGCCTTGTTGACACTGGGAAAGGTTTGTGTACTTTGGCGCCTGTCATAGTGGCGCGGCGGCGGCGGCTCCGTGACTTGTGCAGCAGGTTGGTCGCAGTCACGCCTCATCTATTTCTTAGCTATTAAAGGGATTTTCAGAGATTTTGGGAAAAATACAAAATGCTTTGTCATAAAAATGGAAAAAAAAAAAAAAACATTTACAATTTTTTTGAGTACATGATCACTGAGCCAGTCTTCTGTCACCACTGAGAAGAGGGAGCGGCTCAGTGATCATGTACACCTTTTCATGGTCCCACACTGGAGAGGTCGGGGACCCTCGGAAAGGTCCTGCATGTGTTTTTATACCCCTTTAACTTTTCTCTTTTTGGACCTTTTTGCGAGTGGAAGTGTCATGTCATGTAATTGGCTGCGCTCGACTAGGGCAACATGACCTTTAAAAACAAACAAAAACACGCAGTACGTTTTTTTTATCTGGTGCTCTCCCCCATACATTTTCTCCGGATAGTAATTGTGAATAATCCTAGTTTCGCTGGAGTCGTACACTTCACTAGTAAAAGCAGAGTACGAAGTGTTCTGAAGAAATGATGGGGGATTCCAACAATGAACCTTTAAGCCTGTGAGGTTATGTTTTTGGGGTGTTGCTGGTATTAGTGGGAGTGTGGGAAATGGCAACGGTGTACACCCTCGTGTCTGTAGTGACCTTAATTGTCGGGAAACCCCTTTAAAGTGGAATGAACCTTTGTATCTACACGGACAGATGCGGATATAAGGGGGTTTTTAGGATTTTTATGTGAGGCGGTAACAGCAAAACTACCCTTTGGCCTAGTAATGCGAACTCTGTTTTTATTGTTTAGATCCTTAAAGGGGGTTTCCTGTGAATAAAAATAATATTGAAAAGGGTCCTCCTGGGAGCGAGCTGAGATTTTTAGGAAACATTAGAGGGCGATAGGCGTGTAACTGCGTGAAGGCGGGGCCTACCTTCACTTGGAATCAGTCAAGGCCCCATTAATCTTTTCTGTGGGGTCACTGGAAACTCTCTTTGGGTTCTGTCACACTTTAGCGTTTTGTGGCCTACACATGTTTGAAATGCGTATGTAAACGGGCCGAGGCCCTTAGGCGCCGGCCTAAGGCTGCGGTCACACGTGGCTTTTTGAACCTGTTTTTGGCACGTTTTTTAGCAGTCCATCAAAAAAAGCATCCGTTTTTGATCAGTTTTAATTAAGATAATTGGTAAAACCTGTCAAAAACTGATGCGTTTTTTAACGAACTGCTTAAAAACGGGCCAAAAACTGGTTCAAAACGCCACGAGTGACTGCAGCCTCAGGGTGCTGATAAATGTAACAATTTGGCGTGCCATGGGCTGATCACGTATATATTTCTATGGAAACGTGATTGGTAACCAGCACCCCTGTATTTATACAATACGAGACACCGGGTGCTAGTTATCGATCGCATGTGTTTCCACAGAAATGCAATCAGGCCGTGGCACTCCCCCTGCGCTGTGATTCAGTCTCTAAACGAAGTAAAATCCCTGTGTGACAGCACCCATAGGGTGCAGTCACTCAGTCTCACGTCACATCTGACGCACGCGTTGCAAAATGTATTGCGACCGCTGAGGAGAGATTTGCCTGATTAAACTGCTGTTAACACTTGCATTTATAAACCGCATCTGTTAACACTTGTGTTAACATTGTATTAACAAACACACACATGTTAACGCAATGTCTACTTATCTTCTGTAGGCCACGTGACTTGTCAGGGATTGACCCTTTGTTAGAATCCATCGGCCATTTTGTATTTTTTACCTCAGAAAACAAATTCCATGCTCCGATTTCTTGCTCTTCGAAGGTCGGAAAAATGACGTTCACTAACGTACGTTCACTAGAATATAAGTGAACAATGGGTTATCTGGTGAGCAGTGACCTAAGGGTATTGTCAAAACGCTAATATTTATGTATTTTATCAACGCTCGGAAATGGCGGGACAAATCGGTGACGTGTTTACGACCAGCGGCGGCACCTGGAATACAATGCGCGGTCTGTGGTGTCTGTACATTATGTCAGTAGCTGACCTGATAAAGTTTTTTGTAAATGGCCCCATATACCGCAGGAACTTGTTATGGAGGATGTTCAGGAGAGGCCTAGAGAGCAAAAATATTACAGGTTATGGGGGAAAAGGACTTTTATGCCCCCCAGGCTCATTTGCATACAGTCCTTCATCCTGGTAGTAGATGTCCTCTAACATTTGTGTTTACAAAATGCAACCGTTAACATATTCATAAACACTGTGTCAGCAGCCGCAAATGTTAACATCAATTTAATTAGCTGAATCTCTGGAACGCATGTGTTAAACGCAACGAGCGATTTGCCCTCATGGAACGCAGAAAGAGAGAAGGAAATTGTGGTGTGTAGCGAATTTACATGTCCTACGCCACAACCCTTAAGTCATCCCTCATCCTGCTGCCCACCCACACTGTGTAGTGTCTCCTGTCAGTGTACAGTGCCCCGCCCCTTTATAGCGTCTACCTAATACGAACTAGCTACTAATAATACCCCCCCCCCCCCATCCTTTAGCCCCCTCTTCTCCTAGCATCAGCCTCCTTGGTAAATATTGTGTAGTTGTCCACAATTGAAAAACATGGCCGCTTGGCACATTTGAAAAAAAATAAATCCCACCAAAGGTTAGATAGTGGTGATGTAACCAAGGACGATTCATTTCTATACAGCTGAGCTGCAATACCAGTGAGAACCATGGTCAGGTGCTGGCGCTGTTCTGCATAGAAAACGGCCATGTTGCTGCTGGACAACCCCTTTAAGAATGTCCACACGACTTTCTGTTGTAAACCCTTTTAATACATCTGCCCGCATTGTGCACAGTTTTGGTCACCAGAGCGTAAACCTTAGAGGGAATGGGAAGAGTGTCCATGATAATAGAGGGAATGGGAAGAGTGTCCATGATAATAGAGGGTATGGGAAGAGTGTCCATGATAATAGAGGGTATGGGAAGAGTGTCCATGATAATAGAGGGTATGGGAAGAGTGTCCATGATAATAGAGGGTATGGGAAGAGTGTCCATGATAATAGAGGGTATGGGAAGAGTGTCCATGATAATAGAGGTTATGGGTGGATTAGAGCGCAAGGACAGGAAGAATTGGCAGTGTAATTACCATGTACGGACAAGTGCAGATGCTCCAAATCCTCTCCCTGCAGAGCAAAGTTGCAGAAGCTGAGGGTCCGCGTTATAAGCGCACACCGAGGGCGAGACCAAGAGCCCAGCAGCCGCGTGGTGGGATACGCAGCGGAGTGGATATGCTGCGGTGGCTTGCTCAGTGCTGTCTCGGGTTCCGCCCGCTGAGCCCCGGAGCTGAGAGCCGCCAAGCTAGACGGCTCCTACCAGCAGCCGCGGCTGCACCCACGTGTTGCTGGGGCTGGAGGACACAGTCCGACCTGCACCAAACTGGCAGCGCCGAAGCAGCATCTGGTTGGACGCTGGATGCCGGGGACCAGTGGCTCACAGCGTGGCGGCCAGCTCGGGCCTCACACTTGGGGGCTGTTACCTTCTTGGACCTACTGCATATGTGACAATGCTCCTGAGGTACCTCTCCAGGACGTGCACCTGATGAAACTATCTGCCCACAATTATGTCCGCGAGCCCCTGGTGTATTCCCAGAGCGATGCTGCCCTGCTTTGGAAGAGGTATCCATGATGAGACCAGTACTCAAGCCAATGACACTGGGTGACATCGGAGCGCTGGCTGGGTGCGATAGAGTGCCCGTATCTGGCTGCACACTGCACCTAAACCTGCTGCTGAGATGTCGTTTCCAGTACTAGCAAAAAGTCCAACAGCAATCCCCCCTCCCCTCTCCCCTCATACCCTAATTCTCGGACCCCTTCCCCATGTAACTAGAAATTGTTAATGTTATGTGTCTAGCTACCAGTGTATTGGTGCTGGAAGTGGAACATTGTACAGTGCTCAGGTGGTTGTCTTATATGGCTGCCGACACCACTGATCAGCGGCCAGTGACCATGAAGAGTGCGATGTATGTGTATACGTATGTCTGTAACTATGGAACCAGCATCATGTGTAAACTTGTCTACTTTGTGTCCCTCTGTTTGTATAGCATTGATTATAATGTAATGTCTGTAATTGTAATTGTACCCCGAAATGTCACCGCTAAGCCTGTGCACTGTTGCACGGGATCAATAAAGTTATATTATTATTATTATTTACGGTAACAGCAGTGACATCATGGACCGCGTTTTCACAGGGGAACATGGGGGACCTGCTGGATGTTTTGCTTGAAAGCAAAAATATCAAAAGTTTTGGGACCTGGATTGTTGGAAATAGGAGGTTAAGCCGGTGGCTTCCTGACTTCCTGGTTTGGGATTTTCCTCCCACTAAGGTGGCCCCAGGTTTATAGGTTGGACTTGATGGATGGACACGGACCTTCTGGTGCAGTTTCTGTCGCCCTCATGTTCTGTATAAAGTAGTCCATGTATCTGCTGTTCTCTTATCATGTAGTATTACGTTATTGTTGCTCGCTCTTCATGCCAAGCATCTTACTCCGAGCTGAGAATTTCCAGCGTGAGTCACCGCCAGTAATGGCTACAGTGCATATTCCTGATATCCGTACTGGGATTGCACTGAGGAGTCGGATGAAGGTACAGATGTGTTGTGAAGCTGTACACGTGAGCCGGCTCATCTCTGCCTCTTAGATCATAGCTCAGATATCTGCTCAGGTGGAGTTTTTGGCATGTACAGTATAGGAAACCTGAAATGTGTAATTCCAGACGATACCACCTCAAAAAAACTAAATGTAACTATACATTAGACATTGAATTGGAATCCTACCTGCACAGACACAGACATGCTTGTGTGGGACTGACGTAGAGCAGGTGGAAATTTTAGGGGACTTAAAAGGGTTGGCCACTTATACCAAACTTTAATGGTAAGTATAAGACACTTGTTAAAGTTTGCTGTTCATCATCGGGAGCTGTGGATCACATGACCCCCGAGCAGCAGGACTCAAGACTTCCTGTGACCTAGTGTGTCCTGCTGGCTCTGGTGGATGGAGGAGGCCATGAAAGTCTTTACTTTCTGCATCCCAGGTGATGACCATTCCCATGTCAGTGGCCGGAGGGGTATGCGGTTGTATGCATTTGCCAGAAGCCATTAGGATAGGGGACTTCACAGGAAGTCCTGAGTCCTGCTTCAAGGGAACCTGTCAGGGCATTTTGGAACACTAAACCTGTATTTGATTTGGGGTCCTAAAATAACCAGACAGGTCCTTTTTAACTTTACCTTTAACAGGGTAAGTAGAATATGGCCTAATATGTAGTCAGATTTAGTTTATTGAGATGAGGGTCGCTTTAAGGTTCTAGATGCTAGTGAAGATCCCCCTGGTCTATATTTTAGGGCTATTGGCTGCCCTATAGAAGGGTCTCTCTCTACGTACATAAAGATGAATGGCTTCCATGGTACGTTTACCACAAAGTAGTCGGTACTGGTAACAAGGTGACCCTCGCCGAAAACGAATATGTCACGGTGGGTTCCTTTTGGGATGGATTTACCCTATAGTATATGGCTGGCTGAGTGAGGGCCCCCATACAGAACCACGTTTTACTAGCGGACCATTCCATTGATTGGTCTCCTAAAGGTGGGTCAGAATTATGATCAGTGGGAGGGTCCGCACTGTGGACCCCTCTACAATGGACACCTGTTCTTATTGAAGCAAAGTCTGAGTTCCCTATTTGCGTCCTTGCGCGATCTTTTGTCACTTTTGGATCGAAATAGATTTTCATTGCAAAACTTGGCTTTTGTTCCCATGTCACAAAGCGCCTGAAAATTGCTTTAGAAACCGCTAAAGAAAAACATTTTGGCGACAAAGAAGTTTCGGTCACAATGACCTGCCATATCTCCCCTTTAATTGATCCCCCCTCCCAACTCCCCCAGTACACGGCAGTCCTGTTCTGTGCTGCTCATGGCCCTCTCCTAAATTACTGATGTGAATGACTGAAGAAGGTAAATCCATAATTTAGCCGGATTTTTTGATCCAGATTCTGTGTGGGGGATCCTAACATAGATGTGAACCTCGCTCGTACATGTTCCAAACTTGTTGCTGTAGGAACGTTCAGTGATTGTAGCGATTCCACGTTGCTACATTGTATGCATAATACATTGACACTGTAATTGCGCGGTGCATTATTCAGCTCTTTGCCAGACTCGCTCGGAGGTCTTTGAAGCTTTGCATTAGTCACACGGAGTCCGTGATGTGGGAGTGCGCTGCGTTCCTGAGGCTCCGGGTATGAGCTACTTTGCATTACTGTCTCCTTGGTACATAAAAAGTCAAAGGGAACCTGTCATCAGAAATTGGCCTAATAAACTATTACCAGTATATTGCCCCAGGCAGACCAGTTCCCTACACTGTACTGAGGTCGAAACAACGCTGTCTACAGTTGGGAGTCAGTTCCTTCTGGAATAGATAGACTTGTTTGGTTTTAATCCTGCATCTTGTCATAAGTCCTCTTGAAGGTCATGCTTGATGTCAAGGGAGCTGCCTTACAAGGTAGCTAAGAGGCGTGGTATTCCTTATCCCACCCTGAAAAACTTTGCATATTTTCCTAGCAGCCATTGTAAAGCAGCCAAACAGCTTCTAGATTGTTTATTTCATAGCCCAGCTTGGTGGCATCATCCGAAAAATTAACTTTGAAGTGAGATGTAAATTGGTTTTATGAAGTCAAGCTCTCCCTGCCTCTGAACACCTCCTCTTCTGTAATTGACATCATGTGCCGGACTTCAGGAGATCTGGTCAATGGTGTCCCTGGACCCAGGACCATCAATTACAGTGAAGGGGGTGTTCTGAGGTGAGGAGAGCTTGACTTCAGTGTTAACAGACATCTATCACCAGATCAAAGATTGTAAACCAGACACACCAACATACATGTGTGCGCCCCCTCTGGCAGGATCTGCCGTTCTTTTAGCTTCTTATGCCCTAGTTTTTAAGAAAAAAGGCTTTTAAAATTATGCAAATGAGCCTGAGGTACTCCAAGCTCCATGGAACTTGGAGCCCCTCTGGCTCATTTGCATAATTTTTAAAGCCCCTTTTCCTTAAAAACAAGGGCATAGAAAGCTAAAAGAACGGCAGATCCTGCCAGAGGGGGAGCACACCATTTCACTTCAAAGTTGATTTTCTGGATGATGCCACCGCACCAGGCCATGAAAGAAACCTCATCTAGAAGATGCTCAGCTGCTCGACAACAAACTGCTAGTGGTTTATTAGTCTAGTTTCTGCTGACAGGTTCCCTTTAAGTAACATGTTTGATCAGTGAATATAAGTGTTTAGCGGTGACATCATGGCCTGCGCTACGTGTGTGTCTGCGCTTCTCTTAAAGGTGCCAATGTGTGGACTGTGTGGTCAGTACAATGTGATAACGAGATTCCAGTAGAGATTTACCAGGACTTGGCGTCATGCACCCCCAGCCAATCAATAAAACCTAGAACATGTCGGCCAAGCACAGACCCAGTACTTGACCTGTTTTTTTTCTGGGAGAAAATCCGGGTCCAATATCTTCTGTCCCCTGGCCCTTAGAGGGACACAGTGATCAGATTTACCCCATTAAACTACTGGCTAGATAGGGCGTGAAATGTCCTTTGTAGAATTTTTTCTTTTATGTGAAATCTCACCCGTTTCCTTTTTTTAAGTAAATGCGCAGAGAAGAGTCACATTTGTAAGTTTAGAGGCTTCAGTCTAGAGACATGCTTGATAAGTGTCATATTAAAGATGAAAATCCCCTCTTTTAAATTGCGTCAGGCTTGTGATTTCTGTGAGCTAAAGAACCAGAAATACAGGCAATTAGACAAGAAATGGAGTTTTTTCAGCAGCTGGTGTTCCCAACTATTTCTCCAGCTGGTTGCATCTCCGGTTGTGTAGATCATAGAATCCCAATGATATCTGAAAGATGAGATTCTTATCTTTAATATGACACCAGCAGCACTCATCTGAAGTGACACTTTCCATGTAGCCTCTAAACTTGACTCCTCTTAGCCAAAACTGACTCTTCTCTGGTCATTTTCACATGACTTTAAATAATTTTTTTTTATAGGGTAAAGGGTGAGATTTCACATAAAAGAGGGAATTCTAGAAAGGACATTTCATCCCCTACCGAGGGTGGGTAATAATTTAATGTGGTAAAATCTGGTGACTGTCCCCATTAAAGGGGTTATCGGGGATAAAAGTTGTGCTTTGTATATGTGCCCCAGGGGTTATAGGAACAACATACAAGCTATACGCACCTCTCTCGGGTGCTCTGATTCAGCTGCAGGAGGTAGCGGGTGCGCACTATTGACTTGGATGGCACAGAGCACTGACTACAAGTGAACATGGCACATATTGGGGCTTATTTACTAAGTGTCCGTGGCTGCAATCTTGTTGGATTTTCCGAAGTTTTCGGGATTTGCGCTGCTTTGACCGGTATTTAGAAGGGGATTGTGTCGCATGCGATTGGGTTTTGGCGCAGCTGCGCTGCTTTCATGTGACAGAAATAGGGGGCGGGCCATCGGACGATCCGACGAATTCGGGTTGAATGTGGGATTTAACATTCAAATGGTGTCCTATCCAATGCACTTACATACACCAGGAAGAAGAAGGTGAACTCCTGGGACCTGAGCAGGGAAGCGACACATGCAGGATATTGGGCGCAGGATCTTAGTGACTCCCCGCACAGCGCATTATACACGGACAATGCACTTACATGCACCAGGAAGAAAAAGGTGAACTCCAGGGACCTGAGCGGGGAAGCGTCACATGCAGGATATCGGGCGCACGATCTTAGTGACTCCCTGCACAGCGCATTATACACGGACAATGCACTTACATGCACCAGGAAGAAGAAGGTGAACTCCTGGGACCTGAGCGGGGAAGCGACACATGCAGGATATCGGGCGCAGAATCTTAGTGACTCCCTGCACAGCGCATTATACACAGACAATGCACTTACATGCACCAGGAAGAAGAAGGTGAACTCCTGGGACCTGAGCGGGGAAGCGACACATGCAGGATATCAGGTGCAGGATCTTAGTGACTCCCCGCACAGCGCATTATACACGGACAATGCACTTACATGCACCAGGAAGAAGAATGTGAACTCCGGGGACCTGAGCGGGGAAGCGACACATGCAGGATATCAGGCGCAGGATCTTAGTGACTCCCCGCACAGCGCATTATACACGGACAATGCACTTACATGCACCAGGAAGAAGAAGGTGAACTCCGGGGACCTGAGCGGGGAAGCGACTCATGCAGGATATCGGGCGCACAATCTTAGTGACTCCGTGCACAGCGCATTATACACGGACAATGCACTTACATGCACCAGGAAGAAAAAGGTGAACTCCAGGGACCTGAGCGGGGAAGCGACACATGCAGGATATCGGGCACAGGATCTTAGTGACTCCCCGCACAGCGCATTATACACGGACAATGCACTTACATGCACCAGGAAGAAGAAGGTGAACTCCTGGGACCTGAGCGGGGAAGCGACACATGTAGGATATCGGGCGCACAATCTTAGTGACTCCCCGCACAGCGCATTATACACGGACAATGCACTTACATGCACCAGGAAGAAGATGGTGAACTCCAGGGACCTGAGCGGGGAAGTGACACATGCAGGATATCGGGCGCAGGATCTCAGTGACTCCCCGCACAGCGCATTATACACGGACAATGCACTTACATGCACCAGGAAGTAGAAGGTGAACTCCTGGGACCTGAGCGGGGAAGCGACACATGTAGGATATCGGGCGCAGGATCTTAGTGACTCCCTGCACAGCGCATTATACACGGACAATGCACTTACATGCACCAGGAAGAAGAAGGTGAACTCCGGGGACCTGAGCGGGGAAGCGACACATGCAGGATATCGGGGCACGATCTTAGTGAATAGCGGCACAGGGCATTATACACGGACAATGCACTTACATGCACCAGGAAGAAGAAGGTGAACTCCGGGGACCTGAGCGGGGAAGCGACACATGCAGGATATCGGGCGCAGGATCTTAGTGACTCCCCGCACAGCGCATTATACACGGACAATGCACTTACATGCACCAGGAAGAAGAAGGTGAACTCCGGGGACCTGAGCGGGGAAGCGACACATGCAGGATATCAGGGGCAGGATCTTAGTGACTCCCCGCACAGCACATTATACATGGACAATGCACTTACATGCACCAGGAAGAAGAAGGTGAACTCCGGGGACCTGAGCAGGGAAGCGACACATGCAGGATATCGGGCGCACGATCTTAGTGACTCCCCGCACAGCGCATTATACACGGACAATGCACTTACATGCACCAGGAAGAAGAAGGTGAACTCCGGGGACCTGAGCGGGGAAGTGACACATGCAGGATATCGGGGCACGATCTTAGTGAATAGCGGCACAGGGCATTATACACGGACAATGCACTTACATGCACCAGGAAGAAGAAGGTGAACTCTGGGGACCTGAGCGGGGAAGCGGCACATGCAGGATATCGGGGCACGATCTTAGTGACTCCCTGCACAGCGCATTATACACGGACAATGCACTTACATGCACCAGGAAGAAGAAGGTGAACTCCGGGGACCTGAGCGGGGAAGCGACACATGCAGGATATCGGGCGCACGATCTTAGTGACTCCCCGCACAGGGCATTATACACGGACAATGCACTTACATGCACCAGGAAGAAGAAGGTGAACTCCGGGGACCTGAGCGGGGAAGTGACACATGCAGGATATCGGGTGCAGGATCTTAGTGACTCCCCCACAGCGCATTATACACGGACAATGCACTTACATGCACTAGGAAGAAGAAGGTGAACTCCAGGGACCTGAGCGGGGAAGCGACACATGCAGGATATGGGGCGCAGGATCTTAGTGACTCCCCGCACAGCGCATTATACACGGACAATGCACTTACATGCACCAGGAGGAAGAAGGTGAACTCCGGGAACCTGAGCGGGGAAGCGGCACATGCAGGATATCGGGGCACGATCTTAGTGACTCCCTGCACAGCGCATTATACACGGACAATGCACTTACATGCACCAGGAAGAAGAAGGTGAACTCCGGGGACCTGAGCGGGGAAGCGACACATGCAGGATATCGGGGCACGATCTTAGTGAATAGCGGCACAGGGCATTATACATGGACAATGCACTTACATGCACCAGGTAGAAAATCCTACATTTCAACATGCAAATAAGCCCGACACGTCCTTTGCAGACCTTGAGCCATTCTTGTAGATTTGCGCTCTTGCGGACTTGTGAGTGCAGCTCAGCACTGTGACCTGTACAGTATTTCTATAGCTCAGCGTGTGGTTTGAAGCTGTCACGATGATTGTCCTTGGCCCCGGTGAATTATGGTCCATCCTTGGCCTCCGCACTCACTGCAGATTGTTTTGGGAAACGACATCAGAAGGAGACCGCTTCCTTGAAGACGTCCAGGATTGGATTTCGGCGGCCGAGCAGCTGCTCACACGTCTGAGCTCAGCGCGGGTAACACAAGTGTCTCTTCAGAGGTGTAAAGCCACCAACATTCGTGACGTGGCGGCTTCTAGATTTGTTATAGTAAATACTGGTATCGCCACGGCAGCGACGTTTTCGTTTCTTAGAACCTTGTTGCGTGCGGCGATCATCTGTTATTTATGAATACATTGACAATTGGGCGTTACCATTCCTGCATGTCACAGCGACTCGTGATGTAACTCACTGATGCATTCTGCATCGCAAAAACGGATTTCATATTAAACGCTCAGGACTCGCTTTTTTGTGACTATTCTCCCCCAGATGACCTGCACCACGGGGAATCTCCTAGAGATATTCCGAGACTTTTAGATATTTTGGGGGTGATGACAGTTTTGGTATTTAAATGTCAGTACTTTTTTTTTTTTTGTTATTCTTTTAATATACCTCTGCCGTATGTGTGTGTCACATGTCGCTGTCCTCTCCTTCTTCATTGCTTATTTTGGTTGTATTTACCATAGTAACGGCATGTGAAGGCCTCTTCATGTTACATTGTCCGTCTCTCTAATGTATAGACTGGGAAAGCTCCGATCTCTGCTGAAGACACTTGCCCATTATTATGGGATGCCCCAACACAGGGCAGTTCTGCCACATTCCTATAATGCCGCTACAAGAGTCTCCCGGGCTTCCAGGACTTCTGCTTAGTGATTGTGGCACTTTACGTGAATATACACGCTGGATGCAAGTTATTAGGGTTTTATAGACACCCCATAATGTTGTATACAGGCATTAGCATGGTGGTTAATTTGGGTCCGGGGAATACTGCAAGCTTGTCCATTTTTAGCAAATGATTTGTAATAAAAAAAAAAAAATAAAAAAATATGTGTAACAAAAAGTTCTACACAGGTGCACGGCTCGTTATATCCCTGGTCATGTGATGTCACACAGGTGCACGGCTCGTTATATCCCTGGTCATGTGATGTCACACAGGTGCATGGCTTGTTATATCCCTGGTCATGTGATGTCACACAGGTGCACGGCTTGTTATATCCCTGGTCATGTGATGTCACACAGGTGCACGGCTCGTTATATCCCTGGTCATGTGATGTCACACAGGTGCACGGCTCGTTATATCCCTGGTCATGTGATGTCACACAGGTGCACGGCTTGTTATATCCCTGGTCATGTGATGTCACACAGGTGCAAGGCTCGTTATATCCCTGGTCATGTGATGTCACACAGGTGCACGGCTCGTTATATCCCTGGTCATGTGATGTCACACAGGCTCGCGGCTCGTTACATCCCTGGTCATGTGATGTCACACAGCGGCACGGCTCGTTACATCCCTGGTCATGTGATGTCACACAGGTGCACGGCTCGTTACATCCCTGGTCATGTGATGTCACACAGGTGCACGGCTCGTTATATCCCTGGTCATGTGATGTCACACAGGTGCACGGCTCGTTATATCCCTGGTCATGTGATGTCACACAGGCTCGCGGCTCGTTACATCCCTGGTCATGTGATGTCACACAGCGGCACGGCTCGTTACATCCCTGGTCATGTGATGTCACACAGGTGCACGGCTCGTTATATCCCTGGTCATGTGATGTCACACAGGTGCACGGCTCGTTGTATCCCTGGTCATGTGATGTCACACAGGTGCACGGCTAGTTATAGCCCTGGTCATGTGATGTCACACAGGTGCACGGTTCGTTATATCCCTGGTCATGTGATGTCACACAGGTGCACGGCTCGTTATATCCACATTCATGTGATGTCACACAGGTGCACGGCTCGTTATCTCCACAGTCATGTGATGTCACACAGGTGCAGGGCTCGTTATATCCCTGGTCATGTGATGTCACACAGGTGCACAGCTCATTATATCCCTGGTCATGTGATGTCACACAGATGCACGGCTCGTTATATCCCTGATCATGTGATGTCACACAGGTGCACGGCTCGTTATATCCCTGGTCATGTGATGTCACACAGGTGCTTGGTTCTTGTATCACAGAAAGTGCACCTGTGTGACCTCACATGACTAGGGACCGGTTTTTCGTCCATAGGAAGTAAACAATGAACAACCAATAGAATGACAGCAAGCAGAGATCTAGAAAAAATTGAGGAATTGATGCATAAAGTATATTGGAAAATTGTATCACTTTTTGTTACACATATAGGGGCAGATTTATCAAGTGTCTGAAAGTCTGAATATTTCCAATTGCCCATGGCAACCAATCACAGCTCCCCTTTAAAATATTCATGAGCACTGGTGAAATGAAAGCTGAGCTGTGATTGGTTGCCATGGGAAACTGGAAATATTCTGACTTTCAGACTGCTTGATAAATCTGCCCCATAGTATCAATTATTTGCTAAAAGTGGATGACCCCTTCTACTCCTCGCTGCTGCAGCCCTTTTACATTTTCACTATTCAGTCTTTTTCCTCCTCTCATCCTAAAAACCAGAACTTTCTTTTATATTTCACAGAACTGTATGAGGATTTGTTCTCGGTGTAACAATTTGTACAATGTATCAAGAAGAAAACAACAAATGCAGTGAAATTGACAAAAGAACACAGAATATTTTTTTTTTTTTTTGTATGACTTTCACCGTGCGCCCCAAATCACAAAATCCAAATCTCGCCTTAATTTTTCCGGTCAGTACGATCACGGAGATCACATTTTGTATATATATTTTTTTAAATTTTTGTACCAAAATAAATCGTGTTTCGGTGTACATACCTGGGTAAGGGGTCTTTCTTATATGGGACAAGCTGACATTTGCTTTGATGCAATTTTGGGGACTGTACGACCTTTTCATCAGTTTTATGTTTGGCGAAGTGACCATTTGGAAGATTTTTCTTTTCCCTGTGATGTGGCCTGCACGGAGTACACAGCACAGTAACTGTGTAAGGGTGGTGGCACACGTGGCGTTTTGAACCCGTTTTAAGGCGGTTTTTTAGCCGTCCGTTAAAAAAAAAAACGCATCCGTTTTTGACAGTTTTTTTTCTATTATCTTAATCGATAATTGGAAAACAGACTGCTTCAAAAAGGGATAAAAACGGGTTCAGAACGCTAATGTGTCCCTAATACAGCAGACACCAGCCCCGTATGGAGGCAGCTAAGCCTGTGAGACCTCAACCTACACTCTTAAAGGGAACCTGTCATCGGGGACCTCATTTTCACTAAAGACAGGTTACAGAAGCCAAATACACCTGCAGTGCACATCTTTCTTTCTGCCTTTTCTAAGCATTTACATTACTATATAATTGTGTGTTATAACTTACCTTGCTCCCTGACAAAATCCTAGGAGGGTAGTCACAGGGGTTGGACTTTGGTTTGGTTGCATTTCAAAGAAAAACAGGTGACTTGTCTCTGCTACTCACTCCTCGGCTCTAAGCCCCCACCTTTGTGCTCCTGTACAGCTCCACCTCCTGCTCCTTCTGAGAGGTCACAGCCTGGTGAGATGACATCAGAGGGGGAGGGACAAGCTGTACAGGAGCACAAAGATGGAGGCAGCCTGCAGCTCAGACAAGTCACATGTTGTTTTTTGAAATGCATCCAAATCAAAGCCCAACTCCTGGTACTACACAGAGGATTCTGTCAGGGTGCAAGGTAAGTTATAACACACAATTATATTGTAATGCAAATGCTTAGGAAAGGCAGATGTGCGGTGCAGGTGTCATGGGCTTTTACAATGTTTCTTTAGTGAAAACGAGGTACCTGGTGACAGGTTCCCTTTAACGATGCTAGGATGTAATAGTACGGCGCATGAGGTTTTGGTATTTATGCGGATTTCAGACTGAACTGTATTAGAAAGTTGACAAATGGGAGTCGATTCTGAGTGTCATAGAACTGATTTTTGTCCCCAGCAGCCAATCAGCAGGCAGCTTTCAGTATGTATTTTGCTCTTGAAAAATAAAAGCAGTGTTGTGATTGGTTGCTGTTGCTATAATAGTGATGGGATGGTGCAGCTTTCATTTCATACATCTCCTCCTGAATTTGGAACGATTCAAGACAACGATCTACAAGAAGCCTTGGGTGCCCAAAGCAACCAATCACAGCACAGCTTTGGATTTGGCAGAGCAGTGTAAGAAATAAAAGCTACGCTGTGATTGGTTTCTGTGGACTATAAAGATGGCTTCTCTGTGAAATAATTTTTAGATGCTTTTGGTTTGCAGAAGCTGGCGGACATCCTGCCTGGGACTTCCTGCCCAAATTCTGACATCGCACATTGCATTGTGCTGAGAGCTGCAGTCACAGAGTAGCTGAGCTGAGTTTGTAGTGTAGCAGAGATGACTTGTGCTTGTGTCATAGGAGATCACATAAATCTTCCATCACAATCCATCCTGATAAACCGGGGGCACTCACGCATAGATCCAGGCACCGGACTGTGGTAATCTTCTAAATTCTGAACTCAACTTTTAAAATTATGCAAATGAGCCTGAAGGGTTCCAGGGGTTGTTACCAGACCCTATCTGTGCTTTAGTTGCTGTAATGTCACACAGTGTGAGAAGGGAAGTGCAGCACGGAGGGGCTCTGGTAACATCCCAAAGAGCCCTTCAGTCTCATTAGCATAATTTTAAAAGTAGATTTTAGAAGGAAGGAGGCCATGGATATGAGAAATATATTTATAGATGATATTATATAATATTCTTATTTTTATATATAAGCAGATACCAGAGGTCCCGGTGCCTGGATCTATGAGTAATATATTTGTTACCAGGGACTATAACATGGGGGATTCTGTATAAGTGGAGAAGTGGAGGACTGGAGGAGATCCTGTTACAGCAGTGACACTGTGGAAGTATCTGCGGGGGAAAGTCCCTATAGAAAGCCGTGGGATATCTGCAATCTGCTGAATCCGTGCATAGCACACATGCAAGAATTAAAGGGCTATTCCCATTTTAACAAGTAATTGATATTTTGTTTGCACAAGTCAAAGTTGTACAAATTTCCCATATGCTTTCTGTATCAATTCCTTATGGTTTTCTAGATCTCTGCTTGCTGTCATTCTATAGAAAGCTTCTATGTTTACTACCAATGGACAGAAATGTGACCATAGATCACACAGCTCTGATTACTCTCTCTGATACTAACGAGCCGTGCACCTGTGTGATATATAACGAGCCGTGCACCTGTGTGATATATAACGAGCCGTGCACCTGTGTGATATATAACGAGCCGTGCACCTGTGTGATATATAACGAGCCGTGCACCTGTGTGATATATAACGAGCCGTGCACCTGTGTGATATATAACGAGCCGCGCACCTGTGTGATATATAACGAGCCGCGCACCTGTGTGATATATAACGAGCCGCGCACCTGTGTGATATATAACGAGCCGCGCACCTGTGTGATATATAACGAGCCGCGCACCTGTGTGATATATAACGAGCCGCGCACCTGTGTGATATAACGAGCCGCGCACCTGTGTGATATAACGAGCCGCGCACCTGTGATATAACGAGCCGTGCACCTGTGTGATATAACGAGCCGCGCACCTGTGTGATATATAACGAGCCGCGCACCTGTGTGATATATAACGAGCCGCGCACCTGTGTGATATAACGAGCCGCGCACCTGTGTGATATAACGAGCCGCGCACCTGTGTGATAGAACGAGCCGCGCACCTGTGTGATAGAACGAGCCGCGCACCGGTGTGATAGAACGAGCCGCGCACCGGTGTGATAGAACGAGCCGCGCACCTGTGTGATAGAACGAGCCGCGCACCGGTGTGATAGAACGAGCCGCGCACCTGTGTGATAGAACGAGCCGCGCACCTGTGTGATAGAACGAGCCGCGCACCTGTGTGATAGAACGAGCCGCGCACCTGTGTGATAGAACGAGCCGCGCACCTGTGTGATAGAACGAGCCGCGCACCTGTGTGATATAACGAGCCGCGCACCTGTGTGATATAACGAGCCGCGCACCTGTGTGATAGAACGAGCCGCGCACCTGTGTGATAGAACGAGCCGCGCACCGGTGTGATAGAACGAGCCGCGCACCGGTGTGATAGAACGAGCCGCGCACCTGTGTGATAGAACGAGCCGCGCACCGGTGTGATAGAACGAGCCGCGCACCGGTGTGATAGAACGAGCCGCGCACCTGTGTGATAGAACGAGCCGCGCACCTGTGTGATAGAACGAGCCGCGCACCTGTGTGATAGAACGAGCCGCGCACCTGTGTGATAGAACGAGCCGCGCACCTGTGTGATAGAACGAGCCGCGCACCTGTGTGATAGAACGAGCCGCGCACCTGTGTGATAGAACGAGCCGCGCACCTGTGTGATAGAACGAGCCGCGCACCTGTGTGATAGAACGAGCCGCGCACCTGTGTGATAGAACGAGCCGCGCACCTGTGTGATAGAACGAGCCGCGCACCTGTGTGATAGAACGAGCCGCGCACCTGTGTGATAGAACGAGCCGCGCACCTGTGTGATAGAACGAGCCGCGCACCTGTGTGATAGAACGAGCCGCGCACCTGTGTGATAGAACGAGCCGCGCACCTGTGTGATAGAACGAGCCGCGCACCTGTGTGATAGAACGAGCCGCGCACCTGTGTGATAGAACGAGCCGCGCACCTGTGTGATAGAACGAGCCGCGCACCTGTGTGATAGAACGAGCCGCGCACCTGTGTGATAGAACGAGCCGCGCACCTGTGTGATAGAACGAGCCGCGCACCTGTGTGATAGAACGAGCCGCGCACCTGTGTGATAGAACGAGCCGCGCACCTGTGTGATAGAACGAGCCGCGCACCTGTGTGATAGAACGAGCCGCGCACCTGTGTGATAGAACGAGCCGCGCACCTGTGTGATAGAACGAGCCGCGCACCTGTGTGATAGAACGAGCCGCGCACCTGTGTGATAGAACGAGCCGCGCACCTGTGTGATAGAACGAGCCGCGCACCTGTGTGATAGAACGAGCCGCGCACCTGTGTGATAGAACGAGCCGCGCACCTGTGTGATAGAACGAGCCGCGCACCTGTGTGATAGAACGTGCCGCGCACCTGTGTGATAGAACGTGCCGCGCACCTGTGTGATAGAACGTGCCGCGCACCTGTGTGATAGAACGAGCCGCGCACCTGTGTGATAGAACGAGCCGCGCACCTGTGTGATAGAACGAGCCGCGCACCTGTGTGATAGAACGAGCCGCGCACCTGTGTGATATAACGAGCCGCGCACCTGTGTGATAGAACGAGCCGCGCACCTGTGTGATAGAACGAGCCGCGCACCTGTGTGACCATGGTCAGATTTCTGTCCACTGGAAATAAACATAGAAGCTTCCTATAGAATGACAGCAAGCAGAGATCTAGAAACTGTAAATAATTGATACAGAAAGTATATTGGAAAATAGTATTATTTTTCATTAAACAACATTAATTGGCCGCAGTGCTGGTTCCCCCTTTAGGTTTGTGTGCAGGGACCCCTAGTCCTTATTTGTGGTGCCTTCCTCCAGGATTGTGGCAGGATGGTAGATGCCTGATTGGTCTTGGCTCGGGCTCTCTGTGTTACATTACATGTGAGGGGTGGGGGCTGCTCCTCCAGGGATATTTGGAAAGTGATGATTCTGCAATCTTCTACATCACTGGACTCGTTCCTGAGTAGATCAACAAAACCAGAGCGTTCTCTTTTAGGAAGTCTCCCGGGCCGGCGGCCGCTCAGTGTTTGCTCTGTTGTGGCTTATGCTCCTAAGATAATAACTTTCTGAGCAAATAATAGACATTGTCAGTGTTCCCAGGACTTGTACCGCGCCAGTCTCCAGCGCTGCTGCTGCAGAACCTCCACGTGCAGCCACGTCCTGGGTAAGGGGGCGTCACATGGGGGGTTTTTGGTCAGTTCTTGGTGCGTTTTTGCATGTTTATTATGCGTTCGGCTGGTTTGAATCCTGTATTAACAATTTTACAGTTACTTAAAGGGAACCCATCACCACTATTTTCACAAATCCAGGTAGTGACAGGTTCCTATAGAGCTCTAGTAACTATCTGACCTCCTGCTTGTAGCTGAAAATTGTTCCCCTCAGATCCCCATAAAATCAGAGTTATAATCTTGCCTGGTATCTATGCAGCTTTGGAGCGAGTCCACGGGGGGCGTGGCCTAATGTCATGTGACCAGGGTGACATCATCAAAGGTCCTTGAGCTACTTAATATGAAAACTATACCCCATGTACATATCTGACCACATAAAACCATCACAGCAGCCTCCATGGACTTCTACTCCTCTCCATGCAGACTGCTGGGATTTCATGTGATACAATATGCTGTGATTTCATGACATATATGCTTAGTGTACAGTTCCTAATGCTACAAAAGCTATAGGACCTGTGATGATGTCACCCTGGTCACATGACATTATAGCAGCGTACAGAGATGGGATGGGGAGGAGCTGCTGGATTCAGCCCGAGGAGGCCACGCCCACCTGGACTCGCTATAGCCATGCTTAGTTACCAGGTAAAACTATAAAGTTGAATATATGGGAATCTCGGGGGAAGATTTTTCAGCTACAAGCAGGGTGTCAGATAGTTACTAGAGCTCTATAGGAACCTGCCACTACCTGTATTTGTGAAAATAGTGGTGACGGGTTCCCTTTAAACTTCCACAAATGATTCATCACACATTCAAAACGGCCAAAATGCACGGTAAATGTGCAAAAACCGCACCAAGAGCTGACCAAATCCTAAAACCAGGAGATGGTTTTTCTATCAAAATTTGGCGAAGTGCGGGCTGGAGATTGTTGCTGTTCACATTAATAGGACGTACGCTATCCATATGTGAACGCTTGCCGCCATGTTTGCCTGCAGATTTTTATAGTGGGGGGGGGGGGGGGGATGGGGGTCCCCTCTACGATGTAGACAACCCCTGCACAGGTGCTTTTCTTAGAACCGTAGTAATCTTGGTTTGATGAGGGTCACACTAAAGTTTTTCCAGGAGAGGAATATTACTCTTCCTTCCATTTTTCTATTTTCAGTAATAGAAATACTAGTATAAAATGGTAATTTAATACATTTATATTGACCCCCCAGGACCAGGCAGTGGCGGACGCCGCAGGGCCTTATTCCCTTCTTTGACTTTTTTTTTTTTTTCATAATGAATTTTTATTAAAATTGCCTTTACTTATTACATTAAAATGTTACCAGGGGCTGCAGTTAGCCGGGAGGACATGTAGCAGTGATCTGTACACATGCAGAGAGGATGTACCCGGCTCCTTCCCGGCATATCCTCTGTTCCGGGTCTCCCCGTGATGTCTCTGGATCCGCAGACATTAGTGTGCACTTTTTTTTAAAGTGAAGGAAAAGTGCCCTTTCTCCCCCCCCCCCCCCATCACATACTGCTTACAATATGACTACATTTTATTTCCTGCTGCAGAGCCCCATCACACACACACGTTGGCTGCTGCAGAGCTCTGCTACCTCGAGCATTGAGCCCAATTGCATGAGGCCTTAATGCAATGTGTCCACAATGTAACAGAGTTAATGTGGCCTGATACTGCAATACATATGACACTATGGTGCGCATGCACATCCAGGCATACAATACATATGACACTATGGTGCGCATGCACATCCAGGCATACAATACATAGGACACTATGGTGCGCATGCACATTCAGGCATACAATACATATGACACTATGGTGCGCATGCACATCCAGGCATCCAATACATAGGACACTATGGTGCGCATGCACATCCAGGCATACAATACATATGACACTATGGTGCGCATGCACATCCAGGCATACAATACATAGGACACTATGGTGCGCATGCACATCCAGGCATACAATACATAGGACACTATGGTGCGCATGCACATTCAGGCATACAATACATATGACACTATGGTGCGCATGCACATCCAGGCATCCAATACATAGGACACTATGGTGCGCATGCACATCCAGGCATACAATACATAGGACACTATGGTGCGCATGCACATCCAGGCATACAATACATAGGACACTATGGTGCGCATGCACATCCAGGCATACAATACATATGACACTATGGTGCGCATGCACATCCAGGCATACAATACATATGACACTATGGTGCGCATGCACATCCAGGCATACAATACATAGGACACTATGGTGCGCATGCACATCCAGGCATACAATACATAGGACACTATGGTGCGCATGCACATCCAGGCATACAATACATAGGACACTATGGTGCGCATGCACATCCAGGCATACAATACATAGGACACTATGGTGCGCATGCACATCCAGGCATACAATACATAGGACACTATGGTGCGCATGCACATCCAGGCATACAATACATATGATACACTTATACAGCACACAGTTGCTTCTGTGCGTTAAGCATACAAGACACTTGTACAGATGTTAATGCGACCTCCGCTCTGAACCATCCTGAATCTCCATTCACTGCTATGGGAAATGGCAGAGCACCCGGGTCTGTCTGCCACACTAATTCATCGTCTCTGTGGGTGATGGAGATTCCTGAGCGCTGTGCTCTGCGATTTCCAACGTCCCCATAATAGTGAATGGAACGTCAGGACACATTCTCAATGTGCTGCTCCACCCATCTGTGAGAATGGGACCCCCAATTCCCTGCGTTACGGTGGATCCTGTTTTCATGATCATGGAGGGGGCTCAGCAGTCATACCCTCACGGATCAGATTGTTATAATACAGATAGTTTGATACAGTTGTAGAACGTTTCCAGTTGTGATTTTCATGGTTTCCATTACATTAGACGCGCTACATTATGACTTTAGTATTTATACATATTATCTAAGGAAACAAAAAACCTCTTTAATGGGTTCCTGAATATTATTATTTAACTCTTCAGGTTTGGTATTGATGGTGATCTGATGTGATGGGTGGTGGGGGTCTGTCCAGGTGCCCACCCACACTGCAGCGTGAAGCTTCGCCATCTCTGAGCTGCTGCATCAGCGGATTTCATTCTTCACAAGTTCCTTTTTGTAAAAATGGGTTATAGGACACAAACGCCAAGATCTGCACTGGAAGGCAATGCGGATCTAAAAATAAGTTTAAAGAAAAAAAAACACAACCAAAAAAAAATGTTAAAAAGCAGGACTTTATAGAGACGTTGGAGCTCAGCTGGAGGACGATTGCGCCAAACACAGTGTTGCACGCTCCGCTGCCCGCTAATGTTTTTGGCCACCACTTCTTGTATCTGCAGTCAGAAGCCGAGCAGAATTTCTTTGTGTTTTGCACCGCTGATGCCTTGTGGAATGTGAAAAAACTGCAAAAAAATTTTGCATAAAGGAGGAATGAATGAAAAAAACAAACTAACTAGAAATTGGGGTAAGAGGTGACTGCAGCAAAACCCCATAAAACTGAGACACTGTAGCAAAAATATAACCCCTTCATGACTCTCCTATACACATCCTAATTGCACATACAGGCATCATGACAGTGGCCCAATTCTGAACCGTAACCCCTAGAAACACAGTTCTGGTGTCTTTTTAAAGATGAGAATCTGTTTATCGGGACCACAGAAGCCAAGAAATCCACTTTTAAATTTGCTGTCAAAAATGTGATGTTTATGTACAGAATCCACTACTTCCTGTAATGATCAAAGGGATTTCTCTGGTTCTGCAAGACCCAGAACTGTGTTTCTAGGTGCCACAGAAGATCTGGGCATTTGTATTGTGCAGCAGGGAGAAAGAGCTGACAGTCTGTAGAAGTACATGCACCCTCTGCATCCTCTGAACCTGGGGAAGGGGGACAGACTGAGGCTGTACATATTTTATAAGATTTTGGTTTGTTTAGTTTTACTGCTTATTAAAAAAAACTTTAATGGGACAAATTACCATGTATAAATATATCCTATCAAGGTGAAGTCTCACATGTCACGAACAAGTGAAAATTTTGGTGATATGTAAAGTGGTTCCAGATACAACCTCTTAGAAAGGAACCAAGAAAATTGTCCTGGACTTTCAGTACCAATGACCCTTGGTCATGAAAGGGTTAATGTACTTTCATTTATTCTTAAAGGGAAATTCTGGGTTAAAAGTTTTCGATTGGTTGTCATAGTAATAACCTAGTTTATTGATATCTCGCCAATATTTTTACCCAATGAGATCCCTTTAAATTGCGTCTGAAATCTGTTGATGCTCTCCATGTGCTGCTCCTGCATCTCCCGCATGGATTGCGCCTGTAACGTGTCCGCTCAGTATGAGGATAACTCACAATTCAGATGATGCAAATCGCTGTAAGATTATAGAAGCCTCATTGTCTCTGGCACCAGTTTTGGTTGACAATCGGAGTCTTGCGCCTATTTGCATCATCTGAACCATGTTCTGTCCCTGTCTCCCTGCAGATACTGTAAGTGCTGAGCGCTGCCCGCCTGCTGCCCACCGGGATCCCACCTGCTGCCCACCGGGATCCCACCTGCTGCCCACCGGGATCCCACCTGCTGCCCACCGGGATCCCACCTGCTGCCCACCGGCATCCAGTCTGCTGCCCACCTGCTGCCCACCGGGATCCCACCTGCTGCCCACCTGCTGCCCACCGGGATCCCACCTGCTGCCCACCGGGATCCCACCTGCTGCCCACCGGGATCCCACCTGCTGCCCACCGGGATCCCACCTGCTGCCCACCGGGATCCCACCTGCTGCCCACCGGGATCCCACCTGCTGCCCACCGGCATCCAGTCTGCTGCCCACCTGCTGCCCACCGGGATCCCACCTGCTGCCCACCTGCTGCCCACCGGGATCCCACCTGCTGCCCACCGGGATCCCACCTGCTGCCCACCGGGATCCCACCTGCTGCCCACCGGGATCCCACCTGCTGCCCACCGGGATCCCACCTGCTGCCCACCGGGATCCCACCTGCTGCCCACCGGGATCCCACCTGCTGCCCACCTGCTGCCCACCGGGATCCCACCTGCTGCCCACAGGGGCCCCACCTGCTGCCCACCGGGATCCCACCTGCTGCCCACCGGGACCCAACCTGCTGCCCACCGGCATCCAGTCTGCTGCCCACCTGCTGCCCACCGGGATCCCACCTGCTGCCCACCTGCTGCCCACCGGGATCCCACCTGCTGCCCACCTGCTGCCCACCTGCTGCCCACCTGCTGCCCACCGGGATCCCACCTGCTGCCCACCGGGACCCCACCTGCTGCCCACCGGGATCCCACCTGCTGCCCACCTGCTGCCCACCGGGATCCCACCTGCTGCCCACCTGCTGCCCACCTGCTGCCCACCTGCTGCCCACCGGGATCCCACCTGCTGCCCACCGGGACCCCACCTGCTGCCCACCGGGATCCCACCTGCTGCCCACCTGCTGCCCACCGGGATCCCACCTGCTGCCCACCTGCTGCCCACCGGGATCCCACCTGCTGCCCACCGGGACCCCACCTGCTGCCCACCTGCTGCCCACCTGCTGCCCACCGGGATCCCACCTGCTGCCCACCTGCTGCCCACTGGGACCCCGCTTGCCCGTACTGCATGTGACCACAGAGGCCGGGGACCACCTACCTATAACCATGGGATTGTAATGCAGGATCGGCTGGAATCACCATAGCGGCTGCTCCAGAGTAACAGGAACCAGAAGTGAGTAATTGTTATGTTGTACCTTTACCTGCACCTGTCACAGTTTTTGGTCCTGTCATCTTGAAAATGCTGCATATTTACCATAGAGCAGGAGGAGCTGAGCAGATTATACATAGTATCCTATCTGCAGGCAGCATGTTATAGAGCAGGAGGAGCTGAGCAGATTGTACATAGTGTCCTATCTGCAGGCAGCATGTTATAGAGCAGGAGGTGCAGAGCAGATTGTACCTAGTGTCCTATCTGAAAGCAGCATGTTATAGAGCAGGAGGAGCTGAGCAGATTGCACATAGTGTCCTATCTGCAGGCAGCATGTTATAGAGCAGGAGGAGAGGAGCAGATTGTACATAGTGTCCTATCTGCAGGCAGCATGTTATAGAGCAGGAGGCGCTGAGCAGATTGTATATAGTGTTCTATCTGCAGGCAGCATGTTATAGAGCAGGAGGAGCTGAGCAGATTGTACATAGTGTCCTATCTGCAGGCAGCATGTTATAGAGCAGGAGGTGCAGAGCAGATTGTACATAGTGTCCTATCTGCAGGCAGCATGTTATAGAGCAGGAGGAGCTGAGCAGATTGTACCTAGTGTCCTATCTGAAAGCAGCATGTTATAGAGCAGGAGGAGCTGAGCAGATTGCACATAGTGTCCTATCTGCAGGCAGCATGTTATAGAGCAGGAGGAGCTGAGCAGATTGTACATAGTGTCCTATCTGCAGGCAGCATGTTATAGAGCAGGAGGAGCTGAGCATATTGTACATAGTGTCCTATCTGCAGGCAGCATGTTATAGAGCAGGAGGAGCTGAGCAGATTGTACATAGAGTCCTATCTGCAGGCAGCATGTTATAGAGCAGGAGGAGCTGAGCAGATTGTACATAGTGTCCTATCTGCAGGCAGCAGGTTATTATTGTTATGTCTGTTTGTCATATTTTTGTTTCTGTGTAACCTTGATATGAGCTTGATTTCTGAGAACTTGTCCTGACTGTTATTTTTGCCCTGATACTTCCCATGGAGAGTCTTCTGTGATTATTGCATTTGCATAACATTTTAATACCAGGGAACACGTCCTTGTAACCTGTGGGTCAGCAGAGTAACACAGATAAGCCGACATAATAGAAGGCGTCGTACCGCATGTTCAGGGGTCCTTGTCAGTGTTTGACCATCGGGATGATAGGACTGTCCCGGTCATCTCTAGGAAGTGGACATGGAAAAAGATGTCATACATATATATATATCTCCCCTTGAAGGAGCTGTCAGTTTATAGATATTAGTAGATACAATAGGTGGTGATCCAAACCCAATCAGCTATTCACAACAACTGATAAACACGGAAAGGAACAGGAAGCAGACGGCGCCATTCTCTGTGCTGTGGTCAGACCACGTTACTACAGATCGGCTCCCTGATCTGACCACTAGACACTGAATGGCGCTATTTTCTTCCTGTTCCTTTCTATGTTTAATCACTGCTGCTCTTTGTGGGGTTTTGGAACCCCAGCAATCTGATATGGAAGACTTTTATACTCTGGATAAATCGTTAATATATTTTTCTCTGACACAAAGTTAAGATTCTTAAAATTAACAAAATATCACATTCTCTAATTCACTGTTAGTAACAAAAATACAGCATTTCACAGATAAAATTCCAACCTGTCACTATCCGTCCTGGTGTTTACAATTTTGGTTGTAACGTAACATAAATGTTACGAACGTAAATGTTCTGAGTGGTCGGATTCTTCTCATGAATAGCTTCTCCTGTCTGCACACTGCAGTGCTCTCTGCCTCCTGCATTACAAGACCAGCTCAGACACAGGCACTTCCTGCCGGCGAGCAGCAGTGTGCAGAGACTTACTCTACAAGCTACAGGCAAGATAAGATCTTTATCCAGGAGGAAGGCAAATAGCAGAGATGACTGTGTGTATTATAGCTGAGATGTAGCAGAGCTGAGAATGTCATTGTGTGTTATATTCATCTCTTGGCACTCATCATCTCTGATCTGTCTCATCTCTCCGTCTGTGTCAGATACTACCGGTAGTAGAATTTTCAGAAACTAAAAGTGTAGATAACCCCTGTACCCTGATAATGTAAGCACATTGTCAGCACACAGCATCTCATAACACAAAGGGATCAGGAAGTGTCTGCTCAGAGAGTCCCCGCTCACACTCTGGAATCTTACACTGACCCTCACTTAAAATGATCTTTATTGTGTGAACATCACAAAATAAGAGAACTTTCTTTCATGTACAAATCGCTTTTGTGATAGTTGAAGTCTCATCCCCAAGATAAAATTGGCAGAAAATTGCTTTAACAGCGCCCCCTCAAGGACCTCGACCTGCCATCCCATCAGTCAAGGGGGGGGGGGGGGGTAACCATTCCATTATCAATGACCTATCAATTAGGATAGCTTTCTAATGTGTGATTTTGGCGGTCCCACCCTATTAGCTAGGTTACACTATCAATGGCTGCCCAGGCTGCTGCACTATGCATGGAGCTGTCTGGATCCATCTGTGGCCTAAATCTACCAATCATCATGAGTGTCTGGGGCCAGACCCCCAGAATCGCCTATTAATGGCCTATCCCTGTTGACATCTGAATAACACCACAGTACACCCAGTGGGTTCCCCTGCAACAATCAGAATATACACAGTAAGAGAGAACAAACCTGGAAGTGAAAACTAATTTAAAGGGAACCTGTCACCGGGGACCTCATTTTCAGTAAAGACAGGATACAGAAGTCCATTACACCTGCAGTGCACATATGGCTTACTGCTTTCTCTAAGCATTTCCATTACAATATAATTGTGTGTCATCACTTACTTTGCACCCTTACAGAATCCTCTGTGTAGTCCCAGGGGTTGGGTTTTGGTTTGGATGCATTTTAAAAAAAACAACACATGACTTGTCTGTGCTGCAGACTCCTCAGCTTTCACCTTTGTGCTCCTGTACTGCTCCTCCCTCCCCCACTCTGAGCTTTGTGAAGAAGCACGAGGGAGGAGCACAAATGTGGGGGCTGAGAGCTGAGGAGTCGGCAGTACAGACAAGTCACGTGTTGTTTTTTGAAATTTGCCCAAACCAAAGCCCAACCCCTGGGACTACACAGAGGATTCTGTAAGGGTGCAAAGTAAGTGATGACACACAATTATATTGTAATGGAAATGCTTAGAGAAAGTAGAAAGACAGATGTGCACTGCAGGTGTGATGGGCTTCTGAAACCTGTCTATAGTGAAAATGAGGTCCCTGGTGACAGGTTCCCTAATTTTATATTTTGTATGTCCATGAGATGTGTTCCTGTAAAGTCTTTTAGTGGAAATACTGACTTGACAATGCATGGACATGCACTTGATTGGAAGCTGATCTGCACTTCCCCAGTTCTGCCACTGTGCAGTGCATGGCGCTGTCGCCTAGTTCCACCAAATATACATTAGCTGGTTTGTTATGGCCATATTGATTGTTAATGAACTTTTTCCCGACTACTAAAAAATGGCCGACTTTTTGAGGACGGCTCAAGGACAATGACTTATTTTTAGGGGGAACGTTAAATGTGACTGCGCTCGCCGTCTTATTACCGTGAGAAGTTCAGTGAACTTTTTTGCTTATGCGGCATAAATGTATTTTGAGCGGGGAGCATCCAGTCATTGGCGGCTCGGAGCGCACAGATGCTTTAGTTCCAGGTAGATGGTTCATTATTCATTAGACTTGTGATCCATAATGAAGGAGGGAAGAGTTCAGCTCCTGGATTCTTAACGAAACTTTTCTACTTTTTTTTTTCTTCTTCTCTTTCCTCGCCATAAAGCATCACCTTGAAACATCAGAGAATGCGATGGACTTTGAAACGGCTGAAGGGATCCATGGCTGCCGCAATGAGATAATGCACAAAAAAGACCTAAATCTGCAGGTACGGGTGCAAGGGATGGGTGCTACTGCCTCTCGTACTATATCTGGTATGGGCCCCCATTTAGTAATGCAGTGGGGGGTGGACCCCCAGGAAGTCTTTAAAGTGACTCGATGTTGAGAGAAATACGTTCTTTCATATTACATTCTTGGTTTGACTCCTAAACAGCGCCACACCTTACTGCAGGTTATGAGTGGTATTGCAATGTATCCTTTTTCACTTCAGATATCATATCTGCCCATGTTGGAAGCAGCAGGACAATGTAAAATAGATCTATTTCAGGATTGTAGCTGGACTTGGTAGTCGTGGGGAGTGTCCTTACACGACTGTGCTGCGAGATCTCTACATTGAGCCGCTGCAAAGCCTCTCCACTCTGCTCCAAGTGAAAGCCGCGTGAGGATTCTAGTTAAATACTACAGCAGTTACACAGAGCAGAGGGGAGGGACTGTAGAGCAGCTCAATGCAGGGAGCTCAGAGCACAGCAGTGTAAGGAATTATAAGTCCATTTTTTTCCCCCCGATTTGAAACATAATGAGAAACATTTATCATATGAAAGTCCCTCCGCCGAGCAGGATATAGCAGGAGGCTCTGGAATCCTTATGTATCCATTGGGTGCCTGCAGTGGCTCCGGAAAAGTGACAAGTACAAGTCCGGATAAATCTGTTGCATCTTGTCCCCCCTCCTTTTACATGGATAACAATTCTTCTACAATCATTTGTAAACCTACCACCTGCAGCCTCCTGTAGAGGGAGCTGTGGAGCTGGTGGTGTACAGTTATACATAAGCTATTGTGGGGTAAGTGGAGTCTGAACCACTAGACAGTCTGTGGCTATGGATCCCCTGAGCAGAATGTGACATTTTTGTTATGGATACATCGCTGTGTGTGTTCTAGTCTGTTATACGTGTGTATTGATCGTTTACCCTTTGCATGCCGCTCCCTGTGCTCCACCGAGTGCAGCCGATTCCTGCGCAGAAGATGCTGACTGTTCTTGGCCTGTAGTATCCAGAGCACTTGAGGCCTCCAGCCTTAAAAAAAAATCAATGTATTTATTTTATTTATTCCGTATTTGAAGGAGGAAGATTTTAACTCCGACGATGACTTGTCTGAGGACGGTCAGTCCAGGCAGAAAGCGGAGAAGCGCCGAGCCAAGAAGAAGGTAAGTAGTCTGTCACCCGGGACGTCTTGTGTAGTCTGACTCCTCCCTGTGACCCTGTGCAGGTGGTGAGTGCGGAGCTTATTGTACGTGGATGGGGGTGGGGGGGGGATTAGTGGGGGCTGTGAGCGGTTTCTAATGCATGTGCGTAGGAAGAAAAGGTGAAGGAAATATATCATCCAAAAACTTCCTCATTTTTCATGGCATTGACTGCAAGTGATTGTTTGAGCTTTGCTGTGTAGACAGGGACAGTATCAGCAGAGTCGTGTCATTGTCATTAGACGTGGACTAAGGAGGATGATGAACGCAATGCACCCAGATAAGACCCAAATGTTGGAAAAATTAAAAAAAAAAAATTAAATAAGTGCTATCCCTCCTCCGTTTCCAGCGTAAAGTTGGGTTATGGGATAATCGGTGACCTCAACGACGACACATTCACAGATTTTACGCAAACAGTTGCCACCTTGGATCTCAGAGCTGGAGCAGAGCAAACCCTCCCGGGGTTGTAAGGTTTCCTGGAGAAGCTTTGTCTGTACACAGCCCATCTGTTACTCCCTTGGGTATTGGGGGAGGCTCAATCACTTGTTGGGGACTATGTTAGACTGTGGACTCTTCTGTCCACTGATAAAACTTTGCCAAATTTTATTCTTATCCACTAGCCTGTAAACTGATTCTTGGGGCTCAACATAAGTTGTGCTGTTCCATGTGAACATGTGACTGCTGAAAGTTGCTGAGCACAGCGCTAAAAATCTAACCACTGTCTATGCAGCTTAAGGCACTTGCATAGTACTGGATGGAGTGTTATCATGCATGTGCTCCTCCATCAACTAGTGAAAAAGGGACCGCTCCTCTCATCATCGGTGGGGATCCCAGGGGTCAGGCCTGAACCGTTTACATTACATACACTGATCTCTCTCAAGAGGTCTAGTCCCAGTTCCAGTGACTGCTCTCTGTGGCACCCAGTTCCAGTGACTGCTCTCTGTGGCACCCAGTTCCAGTGACTGCTCTCTGTGGCACCCAGTTCCAGTGACTGCTCTCTGTGGCACCCAGTTCCAGTGACTGCTCTCTGTGGCACCCAGTTCCAGTGACTGCTCTCTGTGACACCCAGTTCCAGTGACTGCTCTCTGTGGCACCCAGTTCCAGTGACTGCTCTCTGTGGCACCCAGTTCCAGTGACTGCTCTCTGTGGCACCCAGTTCCAGTGACTGCTCTCTGTGGCACCCAGTTCCAGTGACTGCTCTCTGTGGCACCCAGTTCCAGTGACTGCTCTCTGTGGCACCCAATTCCAGTGACTGCTCTCTGTGGCACCCGATCCTGTCATACTGGAAGTGATGACATCACTCACAAGATTGACAGTTGCACAATGTTTATGATGTCATAACTTGTGGTGTGAGATCATGGATCCTGGAATTGCAGGCTCTCAGAAGAGGTGTCTGTGTCCCCTGGTCTGCCCACCATACTTTACACTACAGCCCAGAAATTCAAAGAAGGCTAAGACTGAACTCTTATAAATTACACATGAACCAGCGCTGAGAAAAATATACAATGTCCTTAGTAAGTGGAGCAGGACTGGAGATTTGTCCTCGGCTTCTATTATATATAGTGTTATGTGTTCTGTGGTTATCTGTGTATTACACCCATACTATAACAAAGGAAGGAATGTGGGCAGCGCACGCGCAGTACTGGGCCCCGTCCAGGAAACACAAATGTAATACAGACCCCTGCAAAAGGAGAAGCGGAACGCAAGAGCGAGGGACCGGCCACCACAAAGGGTTAAAAACCCTTCAACACACGTTTTATCACGATCGGCGTCATCCATGGAAAGTTTTGTATCTTGGGAAATATCCAGCGTTTGCGTTGGCCGACATTCAATCCAAAGACGTGGAGTACAAAGCCCCGAGGTAGTCGCCCCGATGCTGCAGGTTCCCATCGGTAATTTATTTATTTATTTATTTTTTTATTTATTTATAATTTTGTTTCATTTATTACTGGAGGATCAGCCCCCCCCCCTCCCCCCCCCCCCCGGAAGTCCTGGCTTCAAAAAGTTACAAAGTTGGAGTCGGCAACTTTTTGAGTTTAGATTAAAAAAGGTGGGCGGGAGTTTTATAAAGTTACAACTTTGGACAAAGTTGTGGAGACTCCAGAAGAAAAAATATGAAAAGTTTTTAGTTTTTTTAGTCTGTTTTATAAAATTATCCCATAGTGGACACCGCTGTGATCCATAGGGGGAAACCTGGCAGTCGGGGCGACGGCTGGGGAGATTGGTCATTACACTGTGTCTATTCGCACCCCCTATAACTCGCTATCCCCTAGTTGACCTCTTCCAGGCCGCCCACTACTTGGCAACCTTGACTTCACAGGCAAATAATTTCCGTGTAATCTTGCGTGAAGCTCGTCTGACAACTGTCGGGGATTGTAATAGTGAACTTGTTGTCACCCGTATCATTTACACCAAAAGATTAGACAACTCTTTGACTTGGTTTTAAAATTACGAGTAATAGTTATATGTTATCTCATCGTCCTACTCTGTCTAAATCAAATATCCCTCTATCTTACTACAGAGACAGCGGGAACGGAAGAAACTGGAGAAGAAGAAACATCTTGAAGAAAATGAACAGGTATACTCATAATAGAGGATAAGTAATGTCATGTATGTACATAGTGACTGCACCAGCAGAATAGTGAGTGCAGCTCTGGGGTATAATACAGGATGTAACTCAGGATCAGTACAGGATAAGTAATGTCATGTATGTACACAGTGACTGCACCAGCAGCAGAATAGTGAGTGCAGCTCTGGAGTATAATACAGGATGTAACTCAGGATCAGTACAGGATAAGTAATGTCATGTATGTACACAGTGACTGCACCAGCAGCAGAATAGTGAGTGCAGCTCTGGGGTATAATACAGGATGTAACTCAGGATCAGTACAGGATAAGTAATGTCATGTCATGTACACAGTGACTGCACCAGCAGCAGAATAGTGAGTGCAGCTCTGGAGTATAATACAGGATGTAACTCAGGATCAGTACAGGATAAGTAATGTCATGTATGTACACAGTGACTGCACCAGCAGCAGAATAGTGAGTGCAGCTCTGGGGTATAATACAGGATGTAACTCAGGATCAGTACAGGATAAGTAATGTCATGTCATGTACACAGTGACTGCACCAGCAGCAGAATAGTGAGTGCAGCTCTGGGGTATAATACAGGATGTAACTCAGGATCAGTACAGGATAAGTAATGTCATGCATGTACACAGTGACTGCACCAGCAGCAGAATAGTGAGTGCAGCTCTGGGGTATAATACAGGATGTAACTCAGGATCAGTACAGGATAAGTAATGTCATGTATGTACACAGTGACTGCACCAGCAGCAGAATAGTGAGTGCAGCTCTGGAGTATAATACAGGATGTAACTCAGGATCAGTACAGGATAAGTAATGTCATGTATGTACACAGTGACTGCACCAGCAGCAGAATAGTGAGTGCAGCTCTGGGGTATAATACAGGATGTAACTCAGGATCAGTACAGGATAAGTAATGTCATGCATGTACACAGTGACTGCACCAGCAGCAGAATAGTGAGTGCAGCTCTGGGGTATAATACAGGATGTAACTCAGGATCAGTACAGGATAAGTAATGTCATGTATGTACACAGTGACTGCACCAGCAGCAGAATAGTGAGTGCAGCTCTGGGGTATAATACAGGATGTAACTCAGGATCAGTACAGGATAAGTAATGTCATGCATGTACACAGTGACTGCACCAGCAGCAGAATAGTGAGTGCAGCTCTGGGGTATAATACAGGATGTAACTCAGGATCAGTACAGGATAAGTAATGTCATGTATGTACACAGTGACTGCACCAGCAGCAGAATAGTGAGTGCAGCTCTGGAGTATAATACAGGATGTAACTCAGGATCAGTACAGGATAAGTAATGTCATGTATGTACACAGTGACTGCACCAGCAGCAGAATAGTGAGTGCAGCTCTGGGGTATAATACAGGATGTAACTCAGGATCAGTACAGGATAAGTAATGTCATGCATGTACACAGTGACTGCACCAGCAGCAGAATAGTGAGTGCAGCTCTGGGGTATAATACAGGATGTAACTCAGGATCAGTACAGGATAAGTAATGTCATGTATGTACACAGTGACTGCACCAGCAGCAGAATAGTGAGTGCAGCTCTGGGGTATAATACAGGATGTAACTCAGGATCAGTACAGGATAAGTAATGTCATGTATGTACACAGTGACTGCACCAGCAGCAGAATAGAGAGTGTAGCTCTGGGGTATAATACAGGATGTAACTCAGGATCAGTACAGGATAAGTAATGTCATGTATGTACACAGTGACTGCACCAGCAGCAGAATAGTGAGTGCAGCTCTGGAGTATAATACAGGATGTAATTCAGGATCAGTACAGGATAAGTAATGTCATGTATGTACACAATGACTGCACCAGCAGCAGAATAGTGAGTGCAGCTCTGGTGTATAATACAGGATGTAACTCAGGATCAGTACAGGATAAGTAATGTCATGTATGTACACAGTGACTGCACCAGCAGCAGAATAGTGAGTGCAGCTCTGGAGTATAATACAGGATGTATCTCAGGATCAGTACTGGATAAGTAATGTCATGTATGTACATAGTGACTGCACCAGCAGCTGAATAGTGAGTGCAGCTCTGGGGTATAATACAGGATGTAACTCAGGATCAGTACAGGATAAGTAATGTCATGTATGTACACAGTGACTGCACCAGCAGCAGAATAGTGAGTGCAGCTCTGGGGTATAATACAGGATGTAACTCAGGATCAGTACAGGATAAGTAATGTCATGTATGTACACAGTGACTGCACCAGCAGCAGAATAGTGAGTGCAGCTCTGGGGTATAATACAGGATGTAACTCAGGATCAGTACAGGATAAGTAATGTCATGTATGTACACAGTGACTGCACCAGCAGCAGATAGTGAGTGCAGCTCTGGAGTATAATACAGGATGTAACTCAGGATCAGTACAGGATAAGTAATGTCATGTATGTACACAGTGACTGCACCAGCAGCAGAATAGTGAGTGCAGCTCTGGAGTATAATACAGGATGTAACTCAGGATCAGTACAGGATAAGTAATGTCATGTATGTACACAGTGACTGCACCAGCAGCAGAATAGTGAGTGCAGCTCTGGGGTATAATACAGGATGTAACTCAGGATCAGTACAGGATAAGTAATGTCATGCATGTACACAGTGACTGCACCAGCAGCAGAATAGTGAGTGCAGCTCTGGGGTATAATACAGGATGTAACTCAGGATCAGTACAGGATAAGTAATGTCATGTATGTACACAGTGACTGCACCAGCAGCAGAATAGTGAGTGCAGCTCTGGGGTATAATACAGGATGTAACTCAGGATCAGTACAGGATAAGTAATGTCATGTATGTACACAGTGACTGCACCAGCAGCAGAATAGAGAGTGTAGCTCTGGGGTATAATACAGGATGTAACTCAGGATCAGTACAGGATAAGTAATGTCATGTATGTACACAGTGACTGCACCAGCAGCAGAATAGTGAGTGCAGCTCTGGAGTATAATACAGGATGTAATTCAGGATCAGTACAGGATAAGTAATGTCATGTATGTACACAATGACTGCACCAGCAGCAGAATAGTGAGTGCAGCTCTGGTGTATAATACAGGATGTAACTCAGGATCAGTACAGGATAAGTAATGTCATGTATGTACACAGTGACTGCACCAGCAGCAGAATAGTGAGTGCAGCTCTGGAGTATAATACAGGATGTATCTCAGGATCAGTACTGGATAAGTAATGTCATGTATGTACATAGTGACTGCACCAGCAGCTGAATAGTGAGTGCAGCTCTGGGGTATAATACAGGATGTAACTCAGGATCAGTACAGGATAAGTAATGTCATGTATGTACACAGTGACTGCACCAGCAGCAGAATAGTGAGTGCAGCTCTGGGGTATAATACAGGATGTAACTCAGGATCAGTACAGGATAAGTAATGTCATGTATGTACACAGTGACTGCACCAGAAGCAGAATAGTGAGTGCAGCTCTGGGGTATAATACAGGATGTAACTCAGGATCAGTACAGGATAAGTAATGTCATGTATGTACACAGTGACTGCACCAGCAGCAGAATAGAGAGTGTAGCTCTGGGGTATAATACAGGATGTAACTCAGGATCAGTACAGGATAAGTAATGTCATGTATGTACACAGTGACTGCACCAGCAGCAGAATAGTGAGTGCAGCTCTGGAGTATAATACAGGATGTAATTCAGGATCAGTACAGGATAAGTAATGTCATGTATGTACACAGTGACTGCACCAGCAGCAGAATAGTGAGTGCAGCTCTGGGGTATCATACAGGATGTAACTCAGGATCAGTACAGGATAAGTAATGTCATGTATGTACACAGTGACTGCACCAGCAGCAGAATAGTGAGTGCAGCTCTGGGGTATCATACAGGATGTAACTCAGGATCAGTACAGGATAAGTAATGTCATGTATGTACACAATGACTGCACCAGCAGCAGAATAGTGAGTGCAGCTCTGGTGTATAATACAGGATGTAACTCAGGATCAGTACAGGATAAGTAAGGTCATGTATGTACACAATGACTGCACCAGCAGCAGAATAGTGAGTGCAGCTCTGGTGTATAATACAGGATGTAACTCAGGATCAGTACAGGATAAGTAATGTTATGTATGTACACAGTGACTGCACCAGTAGCAGAATAGTGAGTGCAGCTCTGGTGTATAATACAGGATGTAATTCCGGATCAGTACAGGATAAGTAATGTCATGTATGTATACAGTGACTGCACCAGCAGCAGAATAGTGAGTGCAGCTCTGGGGTATAATACAGGATGTAACTCAGGATCAGTACAGGATAAGTAATGTCATGTATGTATACAGTGACTGCACCAGCAGCAGAATAGTGAGTGCAGCTCTGGGGTATAATACAGGATGTAACTCAGGATCAGTACAGGATAAGCAATATCATGTATGTACACAGTGACTGCACCAGCAGCAGAATAGTGAGCGCAGCTCTGGGGTATAATACAGGAGGTAACTCAGGATCAGTACAGGATAAGTAATGTCATGTATGTACACAGTGACTGCACCAGCAGCAGAATAGTGAGTGCAGCTCTGCGGTATAATACAGGATGTAACTCAGGATCGGTACAGGATAAGTAATGTCATGTATGTACACAGTGACTGCACCAGCAGCAGAATAGTGAGTGCAGCTCTGGGGTATAATACAGGATGTAACTCAGGATCAGTACAGGATAAGTAATGTCATGTATGTACACAGTGACTGCACCAGCAGAATAGTGAGTGCAGCTCTGGGGTATAATACAGGATGTAACTCAGGATCAGTACAGGATAAGTAATGTCATGTATGTACACAGTGACTGCAGCAGCAGCAGAATAGTGAGTGCAGCTCTGGGGTATAATACAGGATGTAACTCAGGATCGGTACAGGATAAGTAATGTCATGTATGTACAGTGACTGCACCAGCAGCAGAATAGTGAGTGCAGCTCTGGGGTATAATACAGGATGTAACTCAGGATCGGTACAGGATAAGTAATGTCATGTATGTACACAGTGACTGCACCAGCAGCAGAATAGTGAGTGCAGCTCTGGGGTATAATACAGGATGTAACTCAGGATCAGTACAGGATAAGTAATGTCATGTATGTACACAGTGACTGCACCAGCAGCAGAATAGTGAGTGCAGCTGTGGGGTATAATACAGGATGTAACTCAGGATCAGTACAGGATAAGTAATGTCATGTATGTACAGTGACTGCACCAGCAGCAGAATAGTGAGTGCAGCTCTGGAGTATAATACAGGATGTAACTCAGGATCAGTACAGGATAAGTAATGTCATGTATGTACACAGTGACTGCACCAGCAGCAGAATAGTGAGTGCAGCTCTGGGGTATAATACAGGATGTAACTCAGGATCAGTACAGGATAAGTAATGTCATGTATGTACACAGTGACTGCACCAGCAGCAGAATAGTGAGTGCAGCTCTGGAGTATAATACAGGATGTAATTCAGGATCAGTACAGGATAAGTAATGTCATGTATGTACACAGTGACTGCACCAGCAGAATAGTGAGTGCAGCTCTGGGGTATAATACAGGATGTAACTCAGGATCAGTACAGGATAAGTAATGTCATGTATGTACACAGTGACTGCACCAGCAGCAGAATAGTGAGTGCAGCTCTGCGGTATAATACAGGATGTAACTCAGGATCGGTACAGGATAAGTAATGTCATGTATGTACACAGTGACTGCACCAGCAGCAGAATAGTGAGTGCAGCTCTGGGGTATAATACAGGATGTAACTCAGGATCAGTACAGGATAAGTAATGTCATGTATGTACACAGTGACTGCACCAGCAGCAGAATAGTGAGTGCAGCTCTGGAGTATAATACAGGATGTGACTCAGGATCAGTACAGGATAAGTAATGTCATGTATGTACACAGTGACTGCACCAGCAGCAGAATAGTGAGTGCAGCTCTGCGGTATAATACAGGATGTAACTCAGGATCGGTACAGGATAAGTAATGTCATGTATGTACACAGTGACTGCACCAGCAGCAGAATAGTGAGTGCAGCTCTGGGGTATAATACAGGATGTAACTCAGGATCAGTACAGGATAAGTAATGTCATGTATGTACACAGTGACTGCACCAGCAGCAGAATAGTGAGTGCAGCTCTGGAGTATAATACAGGATGTGACTCAGGATCAGTACAGGATAAGTAATGTCATGTATGTACACAGTGACTGCACCAGCAGCAGAATAGTGAGTGCAGCTCTGGGGTATAATACAGGATGTAACTCAGGATCAGTACAGGATAAGTAATGTCATGTATGTACAGTGACTGCACCAGCAGCAGAATAGTGAGTGCAGCTCTGGAGTATAATACAGGATGTAACTCAGGATCAGTACAGGATAAGTAATGTCATGTATGTACACAGTGACTGCACCAGCAGCAGAATAGTGAGTGCAGCTCTGGGGTATAATACAGGATGTAACTCAGGATCAGTACAGGATAAGTAATGTCATGTATGTACACAGTGACTGCACCAGCAGCAGAATAGTGAGTGCAGCTCTGGAGTATAATACAGGATGTGACTCAGGATCAGTACAGGATAAGTAATGTCATGTATGTACACAGTGACTGCACCAGCAGCAGAATAGTGAGTGCAGCTCTGGGGTATAATACAGGATGTAACTCAGGATCAGTACAGGATAAGTAATGTCATGTATGTACACAGTGACTGCACCAGCAGCAGAATAGTGAGTGCAGCTCTGGAGTATAATACAGGATGTAACTCAGGATCAGTACAGGATAAGTAATGTCATGTATGTACACAGTGACTGCACCAGCAGCAGAATAGTGAGTGCAGCTCTGGAGTATAATACAGGATGTAACTCAGGATCAGTACAGGATAAGTAATGTCATGTATGTACACAGTGACTGCACCAGCAGCAGAATAGTGAGTGCAGCTCTGGGGTATAATACAGGATGTAACTCAGGATCAGTACAGGATAAGTAATGTCATGTATGTACACAGTGACTGCACCAGCAGCAGAATAGTGAGTGCAGCTCTGGAGTATAATACAGGATGTAACTCAGGATCAGTACAGGATAAGTAATGTCATGTATGTACACAGTGACTGCACCAGCAGCAGAATAGTGAGTGCAGCTCCTGGGTATAATACAGGATGTAACTCAGGATCAGTACAGGATAAGTAATGTCATGTATGTACACAGTGACTGCACCAGCAGCAGAATAGTGAGTGCAGCTCTGGAGTATAATACAGGATGTAACTCAGGATCAGTACAGGATAAGTAATGTCATGTATGTACACAGTGACTGCACCAGCAGCAGCAGAATAGTGAGTGCAGCTCTGGATACGATTGTCTCTGTGAGCCCTGACATTCCTCAGATGTTATCCCTTGTATACAGAATTTCTTCTTAGACTCGCTGTGTGTTCTCTAATTAGTATAATTATGAGTCACTTGTCGGGGCTTTATAGTAGATGCCCAGGGGCAGCGTTTATGTCATTTGTTATAATTGCCGGAGGGTGAAAAAACAATATGAGATCTCGAAGGAATGAGATACATTGTTCCTGTAAGTGTAAGAAGCTTCCATCGCTGTGTCCTATGAGGCCGGTGTATTATGTGCTGTCCCTAGTATAATGGGGCAGATCCTCTGGTCCTGTCCTGCTGCCGCTTCTTACTACCCTATGGCGGCTCCTTCAGTCCTCTGCAGGACCTGCAGTATGTGGGGGGTCTACGTGCGTGCACCTGGTGAAGCAGGGGTTAATGTAGTTGCTTTGCCGCGCTTATGATTTGATGTCCTGATGATGCGCAGTGATACGGGGATTACCGAATTTAGCTTCACCAGACGCGAGGCTCCTTATCTGATGGCTGTCAGTGGACCCCCCCTTTAAGTTTCTTCGGGTGCATGGCAATATTTACTTTTTCCTCCTTATACACGACTACACAGAGATTGTTTGTTTGTAGTCTGTTACCTTGGAAATGAGAGAGAATTTTCTTAGAGTTGCAGAGACAAAAAGGTTAAAGGAATTTTACCATCAAGACCCCCAGGGACATTACTCCTAGATCCAGGCACCAGGACTGTGGGGTCTTCTATTTGTTTTCCGTGGTCTCCTCCGCCTCTTAAAATCAACTTTTAAGTTTATTCTGATCAGCCTGAAGGGCCCCTCCGTGTTGTAGTTTCACGAGCTGTTACAAAGTGCAGGTGCACTTCTCTCTGGAACTGTGTTACTTTACTTCAGGCAGAGGCAAGGGGAAAGGGAGGGAAGCAAAGGGGGAGACAGTGTAGCAGCCTGTGAAGCTAGAGCATGGAGGAGCTCTGGTAACACCCACCAGAGTCTGTTAGGCTCCTTGGCATAATTATAAAAGTTGATTTTAGAAGGCAGGAGGCCATGGATAACACATATAAGAAGATACCACAGTCCCGGTGCCCGGATCTATCAGTAATGTCCCTGGTTTATCAGGATGGATTTTGATGGTAGATTTCCAGTTTTTCAGTGAAGTCTATTTTCCAGTTTGCTTAATTTTGAAATTCAGTAGTTACCCAATAAAGTACCTAGAATATGGGCCTTCCCTAGTAATGACATGTTCCACCCCTGTGACTTCACACACTCCACACACTGAGTAGCCTGATGTTAGTGATCATAGTGACCCATTTGTTGGTGGACTCCGCGCCGCGGCTCTGCTCCCCCGCGCCGCGGCTCTGCTCCCCCGCGCCGCGGCTCTGCTCCCCCGCGCCGCGGCTCTGCTCCCCCGCGCCGCGGCTCTGCTCCCCCGCGCCGCGGCTCTGCCCCCCCCCCGCACCGCGGCTCTGCCCCCCCCGCGCCGCGGCTCTGCTCCCCCGCACGGCGGCTCTGCTCCCCCGCACGGCGGCTCTGCTCCCCCGCGCCGCGGCTCTGCTCCCCCGCGCCGCGGCTCTGCTCCCCCGCACCGCGGCTCTGCTCCAGGGATGAGCCTGCACCCTGCTATGTATCCGCTGTGTTGCCACATCCGAGCACCTGTGGACCTGGAATAAGGCGTTGTACTGCTGGGAGCTGGTTTGACGGGTTCCCTCTCCCCGTGGGAACATGAAGACTATAATATCACATTTTTTATATTTTGGCAGGAACCGGAGTGGGACGTGAACAGCGCGTTTGTTGCCAACGCTGCGAGTCACATACGACCAAAGAGCAGGAATAAGCACGACAAGAAGCACAGCGCTAACAAGGAGAACGAAGAGAAGGGGCAAGAGGTAACCCTAATAATACACCCCGCTCTCCCTCCTGCCACCACCTCATCCACAAGGTCACCGGTCCCAACACATTCACTACATGGTCCTCAAGGGAATGTCCACGTGGTAGTACCACGTCCTTCTTAGACTCCACATCGGTCATAAAACCGCTGTATTGTATAGGTCCATCTGTAGTCACCAGAACATCTCTGGGCTGTTAGGTAGGTCCATCTCTAGTCACCAGAACATCTCTGGGCTGTTAGGTAGGTCCATCTCTAGTCACCAGAACATCTCTGCTCTGTTAGGTAGGTCCATCTCTAGTCACCAGAACATCTCTGGGCTGTTAGGTAGGTCCATCTCTAGTCACCAGAACATCTCTGCTCTGTTAGGTAGGTCCATCTCTAGTCACCAGAACATCTCTGGGCTGTTAGGTAGGTCCATCTCTAGTCACCAGAACATCTCTGACCTGTTAGGTAGGTCCATCTCTAGTCACCAGAACATCTCTGACCTGTTAGGTAGGTCCATCTCTAGTCACCAGAACATCTCTGACCTGTTAGGTAGGTCCATCTCTATTTACCAGAACATCTCTGACCTGTTAGGTAGGTCCATCTCTAGTCACCAGAACATCTCTGACCTGTTAGGTAGGTCCATCTCTATTTACCAGAACATCTCTGCTCTGTTAGGTAGGTCCATCTCTAGTCACCAGAACATCTCTGACCTGTTAGGTAGGTCCATCTCTAGTCACCAGAACATCTCTGACCTGTTAGGTAGGTCCATCTCTAGTCACCAGAACATCTCTGACCTGTTAGGTAGGTCCATCTCTAGTCACCAGAACATCTCTGACCTGTTAGGTAGGTCCATCTCTATTTACCAGAACATCTCTGACCTGTTAGGTAGGTCCATCTCTAGTCATCAGAACATCTCTGACCTGTTAGGTAGGTCCATCTCTAGTCACCAGAACATCTCTGACCTGTTAGGTAGGTCCATCTCTAGTCACCTGAACATCTCTGGGCTGTTAGGTAGGTCCATCTCTAGTCACCAGAACATCTCTGGGCTGTTAGGTAGGTCCATCTCTAGTCACCGGAACATCTCTGACCTGTTAGGTAGGTCCATCTCTAGTCACCAGAACATCTCTGACCTGTTAGGTAGGTCCATCTCTAGTCACCAGAACATCTCTGACCTGTTAGGTAGGTCCATCTCTAGTCATCAGAACATCTCTGACCTGTTAGGTAGGTCCATCTCTAGTCACCAGAACATCTCTGGGCTGTTAGGTAGGTCCATCTCTAGTCACCAGAACATCTCTGACCTGTTAGGTAGGTCCATCTCTAGTCACCAGAACATCTCTGGGCTGTTAGGTAGGTCCATCTCTAGTCACCAGAACATCTCTGACCTGTTAGGTAGGTCCATCTCTAGTCACCAGAACATCTCTGGGCTGTTAGGTAGGTCCATCTCTAGTCATCAGAACATCTCTGACCTGTTAGGTAGGTCCATCTCAAGTCACCAGAACATCTCTGACCTGTTAGGTAGGTCCATCTCTAGTCACCAGAACATCTCTGACCTGTTAGGTAGGTCCATCTCTAGTCACCAGAACATCTCTGCTCTGTTAGGTAGGTCCATCTCTAGTCACCAGAACATCTCTGCTCTGTTAGGTAGGTCCATTTCTAGTCACCAGAACATCTCTGGGCTGTTAGGTAGGTCCATCTCTAGTCACCAGAACATCTCTGACCTGTTAGGTAGGTCCATCTCTAGTCACCAGAACATCTCTGACCTGTTAGGTAGGTCCATCTCTAGTCACCAGAACATCTCTGCTCTGTTAGGTAGGTCCATCTCAAGTCACCAGAACATCTCTGACCTGTTAGGTAGGTCCATCTCTAGTCACCAGAACATCTCTGCTCTGTTAGGTAGGTCCATCTCTAGTCACCAGAACATCTCTGCTCTGTTAGGTAGGTCCATTTCTAGTCACCAGAACATCTCTGGGCTGTTAGGTAGGTCCATCTCTAGTCACCAGAACATCTCTGACCTGTTAGGTAGGTCCATCTCTAGTCACCAGAACATCTCTGCTCTGTTAGGTAGGTCCATTTCTAGTCACCAGAACATCTCTGGGCTGTTAGGTAGGTCCATCTCTAGTCACCAGAACATCTCTGGGCTGTTAGGTAGGTCCATCTCTAGTCACCAGAACATCTCTGACCTGTTAGGTAGGTCCATCTCTAGTCACCAGAACATCTCTGACCTGTTAGGTAGGTCCATCTCTAGTCACCAGAACATCTCTGGGCTGTTAGGTAGGTCCATCTCTAGTCACCAGAACATCTCTGACCTGTTAGGTAGGTCCATCTCTAGTCACCAGAACATCTCTGACCTGTTAGGTAGGTCCATCTCTAGTCACCAGAACATCTCTGACCTGTTAGGTAGGTCCATCTCTAGTCACCAGAACATCTCTGACCTGTTAGGTAGGTCCATCTCTAGTCACCAGAACATCTCTGACCTGTTAGGTAGGTCCATCTCTAGTCACCAGAACATCTCTGACCTGTTAGGTAGGTCCATCTCTAGTCACCAGAACATCTCTGACCTGTTAGGTAGGTCCATCTCTAGTCACCAGAACATCTCTGACCTGTTAGGTAGGTCCATCTCTAGTCACCAGAACATCTCTGACCTGTTATGTAGGTCCATCTCTAGTCACCAGAACATCTCTGCTCTGTTAGGTAGGTCCATCTCTAGTCACCAGAACATCTCTGGGCTGTTAGGTAGGTCCATCTCTAGTCACCAGAACATCTCTGACCTGTTAGGTAGGTCCATCTCTAGTCACCAGAACATCTCTGGGCTGTTAGGTAGGTCCATCTCTAGTCACCAGAACATCTCTGGGCTGTTAGGTAGGTCCATCTCTAGTCACCAGAACATCTCTGCTCTGTTAGGTAGGTCCATCTCTAGTCACCAGAACATCTCTGGGCTGTTAGGTAGGTCCATCTCTAGTCACCAGAACATCTCTGACCTGTTAGGTAGGTCCATCTCTAGTCACCAGAACATCTCTGGGCTGTTAGGTAGGTCCATCTCTAGTCACCAGAACATCTCTGACCTGTTAGGTAGGTCCATCTCTAGTCACCAGAACATCTCTGCTCTGTTAGGTAGGTCCATCTCTAGTCACCAGAACATCTCTGGGCTGTTAGGTAGGTCCATCTCTAGTCACCAGAACATCTCTAACCTGTTAGGTAGGTCCATCTCTAGTCACCAGAACATCTCTGGGCTGTTAGGTAGGTCCATCTCTAGTCATCAGAACATATCTGACCTGTTAGGTAGGTCCATCTCAAGTCACCAGAACATCTCTGACCTGTTAGGTAGGTCCATCTCTAGTCACCAGAACATCTCTGACCTGTTAGGTAGGTCCATCTCTAGTCACCAGAACATCTCTGACCTGTTAGGTAGGTCCATCTCAAGTCACCAGAACATCTCTGACCTGTTAGGTAGGTCCATCTCTAGTCACCAGAACATCTCTGCTCTGTTAGGTAGGTCCATCTCTAGTCACCAGAACATCTCTGCTCTGTTAGGTAGGTCCATTTCTAGTCACCAGAACATCTCTGGGCTGTTAGGTAGGTCCATCTCTAGTCACCAGAACATCTCTGACCTGTTAGGTAGGTCCATCTCTAGTCACCAGAACATCTCTGCTCTGTTAGGTAGGTCCATTTCTAGTCACCAGAACATCTCTGGGCTGTTAGGTAGGTCCATCTCTAGTCACCAGAACATCTCTGGGCTGTTAGGTAGGTCCATCTCTAGTCACCAGAACATCTCTGACCTGTTAGGTAGGTCCATCTCTAGTCACCAGAACATCTCTGGGCTGTTAGGTAGGTCCATCTCTAGTCACCAGAACATCTCTGACCTGTTAGGTAGGTCCATCTCTAGTCACCAGAACATCTCTGGGCTGTTAGGTAGGTCCATCTCTAGTCACCAGAACATCTCTGCTCTGTTAGGTAGGTCCATCTCTAGTCACCAGAACATCTCTGACCTGTTAGGTAGGTCCATCTCTAGTCACCAGAACATCTCTGACCTGTTAGGTAGGTCCATCTCTAGTCACCAGAACATCTCTGCTCTGTTAGGTAGGTCCATCTCTAGTCACCAGAACATCTCTGACCTGTTAGGTAGGTCCATCTCTAGTCACCAGAACATCTCTGGGCTGTTAGGTAGGTCCATCTCTAGTCACCAGAACATCTCTGACCTGTTAGGTAGGTCCATCTCTAGTCACCAGAACATCTCTGGGCTGTTAGGTAGGTCCATCTCTAGTCACCAGAACATCTCTGCTCTGTTAGGTAGGTCCATCTCTAGTCACCAGAACATCTCTGCTCTGTTAGGTAGGTCCATCTCTAGTCACCAGAACATCTCTGGGCTGTTAGGTAGGTCCATCTCTAGTCACCAGAACATCTCTGACCTGTTAGGTAGGTCCATCTCTAGTCACCAGAACATCTCTGACCTGTTAGGTAGGTCCATCTCTAGTCACCAGAACATCTCTGGGCTGTTAGGTAGGTCCATCTCTAGTCATCAGAACATCTCTGACCTGTTAGGTAGGTCCATCTCTAGTCACCAGAACATCTCTGACCTGTTAGGTAGGTCCATCTCTAGTCATCAGAACATCTCTGACCTGTTAGGTAGGTCCATCTCAAGTCACCAGAACATCTCTGACCTGTTAGGTAGGTCCATCTCTAGTCACCAGAACATCTCTGACCTGTTAGGTAGGTCCATCTCAAGTCACCAGAACATCTCTGACCTGTTAGGTAGGTCCATCTCTAGTCACCAGAACATCTCTGCTCTGTTAGGTAGGTCCATCTCTAGTCACCAGAACATCTCTGACCTGTTAGGTAGGTCCATCTCTAGTCACCAGAACATCTCTGACCTGTTAGGTAGGTCCATTTCTAGTCACCAGAACATCTCTGGGCTGTTAGGTAGGTCCATCTCTAGTCACCAGAACATCTCTGGGCTGTTAGGTAGGTCCATCTCTAGTCACCAGAACATCTCTGGGCTGTTAGGTAGGTCCATCTCTAGTCACCAGAACATCTCTGCTCTGTTAGGTAGGTCCATCTCTAGTCACCAGAACATCTCTGACCTGTTAGGTAGGTCCATCTCTAGTCACCAGAACATCTCTGACCTGTTAGGTAGGTCCATCTCTAGTCACCAGAACATCTCTGCTCTGTTATGTAGGTCCATCTCTAGTCACCAGAACATCTCTGACCTGTTATGTAGGTCCATCTCTAGTCACCAGAACATCTCTGGGCTGTTAGGTAGGTCCATCTCTAGTCACCAGAACATCTCTGGGCTGTTAGGTAGGTCCATCTCTAGTCACCAGAACATCTCTGGGCTGTTAGGTAGGTCCATCTCTAGTCACCAGAACATCTCTGGGCTGTTAGGTAGGTCCATCTCTAGTCACCAGAACATCTCTGACCTGTTAGGTAGGTCCATCTCTAGTCACCAGAACATCTCTGGGCTGTTAGGTAGGTCCATCTCTAGTCACCAGAACATCTCTGGGCTGTTAGGTAGGTCCATCTCTAGTCACCAGAACATCTCTGGGCTGTTAGGTAGGTCCATCTCTAGTCACCAGAACATCTCTGCTCTGTTAGGTAGGTCCATCTCTAGTCACCAGAACATCTCTGCTCTGTTAGGTAGGTCCATCTCTAGTCACCAGAACATCTCTGACCTGTTAGGTAGGTCCATCTCTAGTCATCAGAACATCTCTGACCTGTTAGGTAGGTCCATCTCTAGTCACCAGAACATCTCTGGGCTGTTAGGTAGGTCCATCTCTAGTCATCAGAACATCTCTGGGCTGTTAGGTAGGTCCATCTCTAGTCACCAGAACATCTCTGACCTGTTAGGTAGGTCCATCTCTAGTCACCAGAACATCTCTGACCTGTTAGGTAGGTCCATCTCTAGTCACCAGAACATCTCTGGGCTGTTAGGTAGGTCCATCTCTAGTCACCAGAACATCTCTGGGCTGTTAGGTAGGTCCATCTCTAGTCACCAGAACATCTCTGACCTGTTAGGTAGGTCCATCTCTAGTCACCAGAACATCTCTGACCTGTTATGTAGGTCCATCTCTAGTCACCAGAACATCTCTGGGCTGTTAGGTAGGTCCATCTCTAGTCACCAGAACATCTCTGACCTGTTAGGTAGGTCCATCTCTAGTCACCAGAACATCTCTGACCTGTTAGGTAGGTCCATCTCTAGTCACCAGAACATCTCTGCTCTGTTAGGTAGGTCCATTTCTAGTCACCAGAACATCTCTGGGCTGTTAGGTAGGTCCATCTCTAGTCACCAGAACATCTCTGGGCTGTTGGGTAGGTCCATCTCTAGTCACCAGAACATCTCTGGGCTGTTGGGTAGGTCCGTATCACGTGATGCTCAACCTGTGTAGATTTTCATGTAGATGCTTGATCTGGGGAATTCCGATCAAGTTCTTAAAATCATTTAACATGAATTTTGGAGCGTGACCTAGAATTTTGATAACTTGCCTCTTAAAGGTAGGTGCTTGGTGTGAAACGTTTAGGTAGATGATAAGTGTCGGTGACGTCCATTTGATTGCACAAAGTCATTTAGGAGAACATTATCCAGAACATCACATCGCCTCTGCCATGGTCCGTCTGACACACGTTACCAGCCAGAAGTAATTAACACCAAATTATTGGAAACTGTAAGTGAAGCAATAGGAGAAAGAAATCTACCTTTTTGTTTTTATGCATTGTGAACCAAACATACCTTGAGAATGTTGCAGCGACACTGATGCAGAAACATATCTTGTTTATTCCCTGATCCAAATGGTTTTGCTCAAAAAACAATTATAAAATGCAGGATCTTGGGAAAGCTGGGTGCTGCAGGCTGCCGTTCATAAACACATTACACGGAACTGCCTGAACTGTCCAGACAGGACTAATCAACCTGAGCTGGATGACTCCTACACAGCAGCTGGGGGATGGTGCAGCGATTGATTACTTCTGCCTGTCAGGGACAACACAGTGATGACATAGCCTTGGCTTATGCTGGGCAGGACAAGGCTGGAGCATAATTTAGGGTAAGAGGAGAAGCACCGGAGCAGCCACAGGAGCGACAGAGCCTCATTATCATCATTTTATATTTCGTTTTTTCAGCAAAACCACTCAGATCAGGGATTAAACAAGATATGTTTCTGCATCAGTGTAGCTACAGCATTCTCAAGGTATGTTTGGTTGCATGAAAACAAATGTTAGATTTCCTTTTAACTCCTATAAGAAGTAGGGTTCTACGCGCGGCTACATGACCCCGATGCATAGACCTATTCCCTGAATGTACATGACCCGGACCCCCTATGGCATTGGAGGAGTTGGTGTGGAAGTTGTGGTCATACACGTTCTAGGAACTTTGTGTGATGTTTATTAATAACGTAGTACGGCCTTTTCTTTGTAGGACGACTGCACCAGCACCAACCCCACGGTCCAAAGAGCCAGAGATCTCGCCGGTGAGTGCCGCAGGTTCTTGGAAGACGATCCACATTTTATTCTTGTTGTTCCTAAAATTGTTCTATTCCATTAAAGTTGTGCGTCACTTACTCTCTTCTATAAGATCAGTTCTTCCGCTCAGATACCCTGTTGTTGATGGGAACACATGATGGGAGTTGTAGTCCTATGACAATGTGTGGCCATTGTGATACATTGCATTGTGCATACAGCAGCGCCCGCGACGCACGTGAACCGGAAAGACGCGGCGAGCCCTTTTGCTTTGATCAATGATTTGTCAGCAGGTTTGTGCCGCAGCATGAGGACCGGCTCCGCACATTAACTTCACTGCCTTACAAATTACCTCCAGTCCCCGGGCTGCTAATGGCCCGAATTAATGAACGCACCAAGCGATACAGAGAATAGGTCATAACTGTATGGAAGGGGTAAATATGTAGAAATTAAAGGGACATTCCAGGAAAAACGGATGCACTAATGGCGTCTAAAATTTAGACTTTGACAAAACTTCTTCCTAAAGTTCACAAACTATGAGAGTGACAAGTGCTGAACTGGTGTAGAGCGTGGGCAACGTTCTCTGCCCTAGGCTTCTTCTGGGTTGCTTTGCCTTATTGCAATGTAGGCAAAAATTTGCCAAAATATTCAAAAACTGCTCTTTTAAAGGGCTTTTCCTGCATTGTGGTCATGACGGAAGACCAGAGAAAAAACACACAGTATGGAGCTGGAAGCGAACAGCTGAGCTAAGCTGCAGTAACCCAGCATGGCCACCACACAGGGTATGGCGCTGTCTGCTTCCTTCCCCACTGCTACTAAAATCAGGTGATCAGAGTCAGAATATTTGATAACCTATTTATCTTCAGGATAGATCATCCATATTTATGCTGGAAAACCCCTTTAAATCATTACAAAAATACATTTGCAAAGAGTAAATGAGTAATTAAAGGGGTTGTATCAATTATTTGTGACTAATGTCAACTGCCTTGGTATCTACACAACGGGAGGTCTTGTGGGTGGTTCCTACTAATGTTGTCCAAGGAGGCGGCACCGATACAGCAGAGAATGGGTCTTGGGTACAGAATTCTTGAGGGAAGCCAATAGTTACTTTGGTCTTCTCTGATCCCATAAAGGTTAGTGTACAGCGGCGTGGCCTCCGTGGCCATATTTGCTATTCCACTGGTAAAGTCACTCCGTGTTCCTTTCCACTCCTCCTATTCATTTTTGAGAGTTGTGACCTTTTTGGGTGGTCAGTAATACTGCCGGACCCCTTATTGGAGCGTCACTGGCACATAAGTGTGTAAAGAACCCGGCAGAAGCCTTTTGGGGGGATTTCCAGAGAATCGGCAAAGCTCCTCATGCCTTAATGGTGCAAAGTTTTTGGCAGTACCTCAACTACCTAAAGATGGTCAGAATTTTTAGGACACGCCCATAATTAGAAGGAAAGTTTACATGCTACACGTCCAATTTATGCAATGTTGTCAGGTTAAGGGATACATACATAGTACTAGCCATAGGGGACCCCCGCCATGAAGGTCACAGTACCCCCACTAATCATCCGGCCATAGTGTCCCAGGACTGGCTTCTAACGTTGCCCAGTAAGTCCTAGTTCACCCCTCCGTTGCAATGCAAGGGTGCACCAGCCATGAGGTGAGTTGAGCTACTTACCTCAGGCCACACCAACTTCTGGAAGGGTTCAGTCTGGAGAGGCAGGAGGGGGGGCGGTCTGGAGAGGCAGGAGGGGGGGCGGTCTGGAGAGGCAGGAGGGGGGGGGTCTGGAGAGGCAGGAGGGGGGGGGGTCTGGAGAGGCAGGAGGCGGGGGGGTCATTAGGCAGCTCATTGGGACACTTCTATGTAAGTCTCTGCTGCTCCTCATATTCATTAAAGTGTCTTTTGCGTCTTACAGTCCAAAAATGTTCTTCTGCTTTACATGTGTCTATGATTTTTCTATGTCCCAGCACATAGAGCGGCAGGGCCTGGAGTCACTGAAGTCGTGCCTTTGGCTTTGCGCGGCGTTGCACTAGCAGTAGTTCTATGGTTACACCAGTATACAATGAAAAGTCGCAAAAAAGCTCGACGCCACTTTTTTTTACGCCTACAAAGCCCATCTAACCCAGTGTGAATTTCCCGCACTGTGTTTGGGCTCATGCAGACTGGCAACTTTTAACTTCCGTAGTGCTATACGTTTATTTTTCCGGATAACATTGCAACTCATTGATTTTTACTGGTCTGTTAACATGTCCAGTTTTTTTTTTTGCAAACTAACATGTGGATTGAGGACCTCCATAGGTCCATGGATGAAAACCATATGCGGTCCATTTTTACTCAGCTATTGCTAGGCAACCAATTTGGGCAGGGCAGAAAATAGATAAGAAACCCATCTGTTTGTTTTTTGTTTTTTTTCTAGAAGTAAAAAAATATGTACAGATATAAGGACGATTTTAACCCCGTTTGAATGAGCCCTTAAAGAGAACCTGTCACCAGGGACCTCATTTTCACTAAAGACAGGTAGCCGAAGCCCATCACACCTGCAGAGCACATCTGTCTTTCCGCCTTCTATAAGCATTTGCATTACAATATAATTGTGTGTTATAACTTGCCTTGCACCCTGACAGAATCCTCTGTGTAGTCCCAGGGGTTGGGTTTTGTTTTGAATACATTAAAAAAACATGTGACTTGTCGGTGCTGCCGACTCCTCAGCTCTCAGCCCCCACCTTTGTGCTCCTGTACAGCTTCTCCCACTGTTGTATGATTACCAGGTGGGAAGAGCTGCACAGGAGCACAAAGGTGGAGAGCTGAGGAGTTGTTTTTGAAACTCCAAACCAAAGCCCAACCCCTGCGACTACACAGAGGATTATGTCAGGGTGCAAGGTAAGTTATAACACACAATTATATTGTAATGCAAATGCTTGCAGAAAGGCAGATGTGCTCTGCAGGTGTGAGGGGCTTCTGTAACCTGTCTTTAGTGAACATGAGGTCCCTGGTGACAGGTTCCCTTTATAATTTATTTCTTATTTTAGGTAGTGTTTAGAGAATACATAAGTGTTATAAACTACAATAAAGATGCAGTTTGGCGCGGCGTCGCTCTATCGTGCACAACATGGAGTTCTGAATCCTTTCTCTGTCCGTTTATATGATGCAATGTTCTGCAGAGACGTTACAATATGTTCTGCAACGTCGGGTTGTTTTTAGTCTCTTAATATTTTAATGAGCTAAATAATTAAAACCTAAAAACGTGAAAAAAAAAGTCTAAAAGCAGAAAAATTGAAGGTCTCCATGTGACGTGTTGCACAACATCCGGTTATTTTTAGTAATTGTTCTTAGAACCTTGCGACACATTTTATTGTGTTTATAATGTGAATTAAATACCGTTCAGAGAAATTATAACGTGTTACATGACGCCCCGAGATGTTTTCACTGTTATTTTATGCAAAATATTTTAATGGAATCCTATATATGTTTTTATTAGTTTACTAAATGGACCAAGCATATTTTTATTTTACACCTTCCAAAGCCACTAATGGGGGAGAAGCCATGAAACCACCAAAATATACAGAGCAGGGGATGCGGAGGTAACCCGCTAGGGGGTGAATGGACGCCCCTGAGTTATTACACTGGGGAGCACTCATTTTAGTTGCCTTTAAAAGTTGGAACAGTTTTTAAATTCTATCTGGGGCCCTGATTCTGGAAATGAAACACATTTTCCCCTATAAGCTCTGCTTTTGGATGAGGTCATCTTCATGTAGTGGCTCTCCTGTGTCTTGGTGCCCTGTAATGAGGTCATCTTCATGTAGTGGCTCTCCTGTGTCTTGGTGCCCTGTAATGAGGTCCTCCTCGTGTTGTGGCTCCCCTGTGTGTTGGTGGCTTGTAATGAGGTCCTCCTGTAGTGGCTCTCCTGTGTCTTGGTGGCCTGTAATTAGGTCCCCCTCCTGTAGTGGCTCTCCTGTGTCTTGGTTGCCCTGGAATGAGGTCCCCCTCCTGTAGTGGCTCTCCTGTGTCTTGGTTGCCCTGGAATGAGGTCCTCCTCATGGTGTGGCTCTCCTGTGTCTTGGTGGCCTGTAATGAGGTCCTCCTTGTGTTGTGGCTCTCCTGTGTCTTGGTGGCCTGTGATGAGGTCCTCCTCGTGTTGTTGCTCTTCTGTGTCTTGGTGGCCTGTAATAAGGTCCTCCTCGTGTTGTGGCTCTCCTGTGTCTTGGTGCCCTGTAATGAGGTCCTCCTCGTGTTGTGGCTCTCCTGTGTCTTGGTTGCCCTGTAATGAGGTTCTCCTCTTGTTGTGGCTCTTCTGTGTCTTGGTGGCCTGTAATGAGGTCCTCATGTTGTGGCTCTCCTGTGTCTTGGTGGTCTATAATGAGGTCCTCCTAGTGTTGTGGCTCTCCTGTGTCTTGGTGTCCTGTAATGAGGTCCTCCTCGTGTTGTGGCTCTCCTGTGTCTTGGTGGCCTGTAATGAGGTTCTCCTCGTGTTGTGGCTCTCCTGTGTCTTGGTGGTCTATAATGAGGTCCTCTTCGTGTTGTGGCTCTCCTGTGTCTTCGTGGCCTGTAATGGGGTCCTCCTCATGTTGTGGCTCTCCTGTGTCTTGGTGTCCTGTAATGAGGTCCTCCTCATGTTGTGGCTCTCCTGTGTCTTGGTGGCCTGTAATGAGGTCCTCCTCATGTTGTGGCTCTCCTGTGTCTTGGTGGTCTATAATGAGGTCCTCCTCATGTTGTGGCTCTCCTGTGTCTTGGTGGTCTATAATGAGGTCCTCTTCGTGTTGTGGCTCTCCTGTGTCTTGGTGGCCTGTAATGGGGTCCTCCTCATGTTGTGGCTCTCCTGTGTCTTGGTGTCCTGTAATGAGGTCCTCCTCATGTTGTGGCTCTCCTGTGTCTTGGTGGTCTATAATGAGGTCCTCTTCGTGTTGTGGCTCTCCTGTGTCTTGGTGGCCTGTAATGGGGTCCTACTCATGTTGTGGCTCTCCTGTGTCTTGGTGGCCTGTAATGAGGTCCTCCGCTTGTTGTGGCTCTCCTGTGTCTTGGTGGCCTGTAATGAGGTCCTCCTCATGTTGTGGCTCTCCTGTGTCTTGGTGGTCTATAATGAGGTCCTCTTCGTGTTGTGGCTCTCCTGTGTCTTGGTGGCCTGTAATGGGGTCCTCCTCATGTTGTGGCTCTCCTGTGTCTTGGTGGCCTGTAATGAGGTCCTCCTCTTGTTGTGGCTCTCCTGTGTCTTGGTGGCCTGTAATGAGGTCCTCATGGTGTGGCTCTCCTGTGTCTTGGTGGTCTATAATGAGGTCCTCCTCATGTTGTGGCTCTCCTGTGTCTTGGTGTCCTGTAATGAGGTCCTCCTCGTGTTGTGGCTCTCCTGTGTCTTGGTGGCCTGTAATGGGGTCCTCCTCATGTTGTGGCTCTCCTGTTTCTTGGTGGTCTATAATGGGGTCCTCCTCATGTTGTGGCTCTCCTGTGTCTTGGTGGTCTATAATGAGGTCCTCCTCGTGTTGTGGCTCTCCTGTGTCTTGGTTGCCCTGTAATGAGGTTCTGCTCTTGTTGTGGCTCTCCTGTGTCTTGGTGGCCTGTAATGAGGTCCTCATGGTGTGGCTCTCCTGTGTCTTGGTGGCCTGTAATGAGGTCCTCCTCATGTTGTGGCTCTCCTGTGTCTTGGTGGCCTGTAATGAGGTCCTCCTCATGTTGTGGCTCTCCTGTGTCTTGGTGGTCTATAATGAGGTCCTCCTCATGTTGTGGCTCTCCTGTGTCTTGGTTTCCTGTAATGAGGTCCTCCTCTTGTTGTGGCTCTCCTGTGTCTTGGTGGCCTGTAATGAGGTCCTCGTGTTGTGGCTCTCCTGTGTCTTGGTGGCCTGTAATGAGGTCCTCCTCGTGTTGTGGCTCTCCTGTGTCTTGGTTGCCCTGTAATGAGGTCCTCCTCGTGTTGTGGCTCTCCTGTGTCTTGGTGTCCTGTAATGAGGTCCTCCTCGTGTTGTGGCTCTCCTGTGTCTTGGTTGCCCTGTAAGGAGGTTCTCCTCTTGTTGTGGCTCTTCTGTGTCTTGGTGGCCTGTATTGAGGTCCTCCTCGTGTTGTGGCTCTCCTGTGTCTTGGTGGCCTGTAATGAGGTCCTCCTCGTGTTGTGGCTCTCCTGTGTCTTGGTGGCCTGTAATGAGGTCCTCCTCGTGTTGTGGCTCTCCTGTGTCTTGGTGGCCTGTAATGAGGTCCTCATGGTGTGGCTCTCCTGTGTCTTGGTGGTCTATAATGAGGTCCTCCTCATGTTGTGGCTCTCCTGTGTCTTGGTGTCCTGTAATGAGGTCCTCCTCGTGTTGTGGCTCTCCTGTGTCTTGGTGGCCTGTAATGGGGTCCTCCTCATGTTGTGGCTCTCCTGTTTCTTGGTGGTCTATAATGGGGTCCTCCTCATGTTGTGGCTCTCCTGTGTCTTGGTGGTCTATAATGAGGTCCTCCTCATGTTGTGGCTCTCCTGTGTCTTGGTGTCCTGTAATGAGGTCCTCCTCGTGTTGTGGCTCTCCTGTGTCTTGGTGGCCTGTAATGAGGTCCTCCTCATGTTGTGGCTCTCCTGTGTCTTGGTGGTCTATAATGAGGTCCTCCTCATGTTGTGGCTCTCCTGTGTCTTGGTTTCCTGTAATGAGGTCCTCCTCGTGTTTTGGCTCTCCTGTGTCTTGGTGGCCTGTAATGAGGTCCTCCTCATGTTGTGTCTCTCCTGTGTCTTGGTGTCCTGTAATGAGGTCCTCCTCGTGTTGTGGCTCTCCTGTGTCTTGGTGGCCTGTAATGAGGTCCTCCTCATGTTGTGTCTCTCCTGTGTCTTGGTGTCCTGTAATGAGGTCCTCCTCGTGTTGTGGCTCTCCTGTGTCTTGGTGGTCTATAATGAGGTCCTCCTCATGTTGTGGCTCTCCTGTGTCTTGGTGTCCTGTAATGAGATCCTCCTCGTGTTGTGGCTCTCCTGTGTCTTGGTGGCCATGTAATGAGGTCCTCCTCGTGTTGTGGCTCTCCTGTGTCTTGGTGGCCTGTAATGAGGTCCTCCTCGTGTTGTGGCTCTCCTGTGTCTTGGTGGCCTGTAATGAGGTCCTCCTTGTGTTGTGGCTCTCCTGTGTCTTGGTTGCCCTGTAATGAGGTCCTCCTCGTGTTGTGGCTCTCCTGTGTCTTGGTGGTCTATAATGAGGTTCTCCTCATGTTGTGGCTCTCCTGTGTCTTGGTGCCCTGTAATGAGGTCCTCCTCGTGTTGTGGCTCTCCTGTGTCTTGGTGGCCTGTAATGAGGTCCTCCTCTTGTTGTGGCTCTCCTGTGTCTTGGTGGCCTGTAATGAGGTTCTCCTCGTGTTGTGGCTCTCCTGTGTCTTGGTGGTCTATAATGAGGTCCTCCTCGTGTTGTGGCTCTCCTGTGTCTTGGTTGCCCTGTAATGAGGTCCTCCTCGTGTTGTGGCTCTCCTGTGTCTTGGTGGTCTATAATGAGGTCCTCCTCGTGTTGTGGCTCTCCTGTGTCTTGGTTGCCCTGTAATGAGGTCCTCCTCGTGTTGTGGCTCTCCTGTGTCTTGGTGGCCTGTAAGGAGGTCCTCCTCTTGTTGTGGCTCTCCTGTGTCTTGGTGGCCTGTAATGAGGTTCTCCTCGTGTTGTGGCTCTCCTGTGTCTTGGTGGTCTATAATGAGGTCCTCCTCGTGTTGTGGCTCTCCTGTGTCTTGGTGGCCTGTAATGAGGTCCTCCTCGTGTTGTGGCTCTCCTGTGTCTTGGTGGCCTGTAATGAGGTCCTCCTCGTGTTGTGGCTCTCCTGTGTCTTGGTGGCCTTTAATGAGGTCCTCCTCGTGTTGTGGCTCTCCTGTGTCTTGGTGGCCTGTAATGAGGTCCTCCTCTTGTTGTGGCTCTCCTGTGTCTTGGTGGCCTGTAATGAGGTCCTCCTCGTGTTGTGGCTCTCCTGTGTCTTGGTGGTCTATAATGAGGTCCTCCTCGTTTTTTGGCTCTCCTGTGTCTTGGTGTCCTGTAATGAGGTCCTCCTCGTGTTGTGGCTCTCCTGTGTCTTGGTGGCCTGTAATGAGGTCCTCCTCTTGTTGTGGCTCTCCTGTGTCTTGGTGGCCTGTAATGAGGTCCTCCTCGTGTTGTGGCTCTCCTGTGTCTTGGTGGTCTATAATGTGGTCCTCCTCGTGTTGTGGCTCTCCTGTGTCTTGGTGTCCTGTAATGAGGTCCTCCTCGTGTTGTGGCTCTCCTGTGTCTTGGTGTCCTGTAATAAGGTCCTCCTTGTGTTGTGGCTCTCCTGTGTCTTGGTGGTCTATAATGAGGTCCTCCTCGTGTTGTGGCTCTCCTGTGTCTTGGTTGCCCTGTAATGAGGTCCTCCTCGTGTTGTGGCTCTCCTGTGTCTTGGTGGCCTGTAATGAGGTCCTCCTCGTGTTGTGGCTCTCCTTTGTCTTGGTGGCCTGTAATGAGGTCCTCCTCGTGTTGTGGCTCTCCTGTGTCTTGGTGGTCTATAATGAGGTCCTCCTTCCATAGTGGCTCTCCTGTGTCTTGGTGGCCTGTAATCAGGTCCTCCTCGTGTTGTGGCTCTCCTGTGTCTTGGTGTCCTGTAATGAGGTCCTCCTCGTGTTGTGGCTCTCCTGTGTCTTGGTGGCCTGTAATGAGGTCCTCCTCGTGTTGTGGCTCTCCTGTGTCTTGGTGGCCTGTAATGAGGTCGTCCTCGTGTTGTGGCTCTCCTGTGTCTTGGTGGCCTGTAATGAGGTGGGGTACTGGTACTGTTCCTCTTGTCCACGCTTCCCCTTGGTGACCGAGCTCCTCTTTGACCAGAGACACAAAGCCGTAGAGCAGCTTCTCCTGTGATGGTCTTATTCTATGTGTTTTGTATGATTGTGTTGCCTCTTTCTGACCTCCGTGGGGGCCGGGAGCGTTCCGGACATTCCGTGCACATGGATTCCGGCATTCCCGGCCTCTTTGTCACTTTACATTCTCCATTCTTCCAGAACAAGGAATTAATTCAGTGAAAGACGGAAACTACACCAAAGCGATTGAACTGTTTAGTGAAGCCATCAGATTAGATCCTAAGGATTACAGGTAAGTCGTTGTGTGCAGTCAGGGAGCGTCGGGTGGGGGGTGGGGGGGTTATGTCTCCCCCATTATCTGCGCTGCAGTGTAAATGGGATTTGTGTTGCGATTCCTTGAATTTTCGGGAGATATTTGTTTGCTACGATAATGTCCTTTATCTCTGTGTGTAGCCTCATCCTCTTGTCATGGCGGGTTATAGGGACACAGTCATAGTGTGAATAGGGACATAAAATATACTGGTCACAACTTTGATTAAAATTGGGTTTAAAAAGGATTTTTTTATCATAATTGACGTCCTTTGAATACGGGTCCAATGTTTGATCGTAGCCGATCCACATGATTGACAGAATGGGGGACCTTATCCTCTGTCCTATAATTGGGACTATAGTTACTGGGTCCCTTATAACTGAACCTATGTCCTTGTCAATGAACTACCTACCTCTGCATTATTAATATATATGCAAATAAGCATCATGGGGCATTATGGGCGTGGCCGTGAGGTCCAGTGGATCTCTTAAAGGGCATCTACCACCAGGATGCAGGACTGTATGCAAATGAGCCTGAGGAGCTTTAAGCCCAGTTACACCACCCAACACTTCCCACTCAGTCGCAATTGTCTGCTCCTTGTTCCCTAGAGAGGGTGCACCAGACCTCATAGTCACACCCCTGGTGCACCGCAGTGCTCATTTGCATATGAGTTATGGAGCACAGGCATATGTTTCGTTATTGTGACTTGGGAACTTGCAGTCCGGTCTGTTTCCAGCCTTTAGGCCCTTATAGGGGGTCGTCTGACTCATCTGATGATTTTGCGTTGCATCGTATCCCCGCACTCTCTCCCTATAAGAAGCCGCGGTCCAGCGATCAGTGTATTTGTATTCCAGAGACTTGTTATGTCACCCGCACCCCCACAATGCATTGCTGTCTGGCACCCGGGGGCAGCAAAATACCAGAATGGAAATGAACAGAGAAATCAAAATCCGCTTATGATAAGTAAAGCAAATTATTAACGAGGGTCGGCAACATCTTATGGAGGGTTCAGCTGCCAATTTAAAAAAAAATTTCTTTGTGGAGTTTAACCCCTTTGCTTCAGGGACATTTTAATCCATCAAAAATCCTGCACGTGTATTGCAGTCATGCCATATGTTTTTAGTCATCCAAAAAAAAGAAAAAATCTTTTTTACACCAATTAAGAATTCTGTTGAGCACACACAGCTCTGCTACTTCCATTCATTCACTTATATTTAGTCCTCTACATCTATCCATTCATTCACATACTCTCAGCCCTGCAACATCCATTCATTCACATATACTCAGCCCTGCTACATCCATTCACTCACATATACTCAGCCCTGCTACATCCACTTATTCACATACACTCAGCACTGCTACATCCATTTATTTACATACACTCAGCCCTGCTACATCCATTCACTTACATATACTCAGCTCTGATACATCCATTTATTTACATACACTCAGCCCTGCTACATCCATTCACTTACATATACTCAGCTCTGCTACATCCGCATATATTTAGTCCTCTACATCCATCCATTCATTCACATACTCTCAGCCCTCCTACATCCATTCATTCACATACTCTGTCCTGCTACATCCACTCATTTACATACTCAGCCCTGCTACATCCACTCATTTACATACTCAGCCCTGCTACATCCACTCATTTACATACACTCAGCTCTGCTACATCCATTCACTTACATATAGTCAGCTCTGCTACATCCACATATATTTAGTCCTCTACATCCATCCATTCATTCACATACTCTCAGCCCTCCTACATCCATTCATTCACATACTCTGTCCTGCTACATCCACTCATTTACATACACTCAGCTCTGCTACATCCATTCACTTACATATAGTCAGCTCTGCTACATCCATTCACTTACATATACTCAGCTCTGCTACATCCACATATATTTAGTCCTCTACATCCATCCATTCATTCACATACTCTCAGTCCTGCTACATCCATTCATTCACATACTCTGTCCTGCTACATCCACTCATTTACATACTCAGCCCTGCTACATCCACTCATTTACATACACTCAGCTCTGCTACATCCATTCACTTACATATACTCAGCTCTGCTACATCCACATATATTTAGTCATCTACATCCATCCATTCATTCACATATTCTCAGTCCTGCTACATCCATTCATTCACATACTCTCAGTCCTGCTACATCCATTCATTCACATACTCTCAGTCCTGCTACATCCACTCATTTACATACACTCAGCCCTGCTACATCCGCTCATTTACATACACTCAGCTCTGCTACATCCATTCACTTACATATACTCAGCTCTGCTACATCCACATATATCCATTCATTCACATACTCTCAGCCCTCCTACATCCATTCATTCCCATACTCTAAGCCCTGCTACATCCATTCACTTACATATACTCACTCCCTAGGAGTTTGCAGTGAAACGCATACGATCGGTAAGCAATCGCTAATGAGATCGGGCCGGGGAACCACCCCCGGTGATGGCGCTGTGCCTGTAAACCTATAAAGACCAAGGATATTAGTGGATTCCTTTGTGTTTAAGGCGACTTACCCATTAATGCTCCTCTGCATCTCTTCCCCATTGAGAGCTGATGGTACAGAGGTTTTCACTCCGATTTTGGGCTAAAACCATTGCAAATGATTTTTATATCGTGGATTTCTGCTGCATGATGCTACCACTAGGGGGAGCTTACTGTGTACAGTGCAATGTATAGCGGGATGCAGTGAGATGTTCTTTGCAAGTTGTTAGTCTACTCTAAGGAACCCACTATAGTCCGTAATTGTCTACGTGGATGTGACGACTTTCGTAACGATAGAACAGATAAATGAATCGCCGGGCACTAAACAAGTCTTACTATCTGCAGATACAATAGTAATTTATAGTGAATCATTGATGTGTCTTGTACTTTGCAGGTATTTCGGTAATCGGTCCTATTGCTATGAGCAGCTGGAGCTGTACCCCAAGGCTCTGGTGGATGCGGATGTTTCCATACAGCTCTCCGCCGATTGCCCGAAGGGTTATTTCAGGAAAGGCCGTGCCCTAAAAGGATGCAATGTACGGAGCTCTGCGTAATAACCGCTATGGGCGTAATAGTCATGTGCGATTATCCCCTCCCCCTTCTCCCTAATGGAATATCTTTCCTGCGTGTATATACAGCACTGAGTGTATATAGCGTTACACGGAGAGGCAGCCAGAGATCTTATTGGCTTGGATTTTAAGGGATTTTTGTCCCCACTAAATTATCAGGTGGAGCATAAAATATCCTTTGTAACATTCCCACTCTTTTACCTATTAACCCCCCCCCCCCCCCTCCAAAATCAAACGCAAGTGAGCTGAGAAGAGACACTTTTTTTGCCTCAGTTGAGTCTCTTCATATCTTTTGGCTTTTTCTCAGCTAGAATCATGGTTCTGGTGTCATAGTAAAGATAAGAATCTTGTCTCTCCAAAGGAATCATGATTGTTAATGATGTTCTATGTGCCATAAAACTGGAGATGCAGGCAATGAAATGCGAATGTAAACTGTAGACAATGATACATTTCCTATGTTCTTAAAGGGGTTGTCCGAGACCCTAAAAAAATATATATGTGGCCAGGATGGGGCTGCATAAAAAATTAAACATTTGCCTACCTCCGTGGTCCCTCCCAGTACCCCGCGCTGCCATTTTTGTTTGTTTACAGCGGCACGGAAGTTCAGCTGAATTTGGCTTCTGGCCACGCCCACCCGTCCCCATTTCCAGAGCGGTACAATGCACGGGTGGGCGTGGCCATCCAGAAGCCGTACTCATCAGCGTTTCTGTGTTGTAAATAGACAGGGGCACGGATCGGACAGACGGCAGCATAGGACGCCGGGAGGGACCACGGAGGTAGGTAAATGTTTATTTTTTTATACAGCCCCCTCCCGGCGTCATATTTTTTTTAAGGTCTCGTAAAACCCCTTTTAGAACATAGTCAGGAAATGTATCTACAGCTCACATTCCCAATTATGTCTTTCACTGCCTGTTTTATAGTACATCATTAACAGTCATGATTCCTTTTGAGAGACAAGACTTTTATCTTTACTATGACACCAGAACCGTGATTCTAGCTGACAAAGAGGGGGCAAAAAAGGGTCTTGGACAACCCCTTTAACTGCATGTATCTTCAGTTCTGTAACCTTCATAATCATAACCTTTGAGGAGTTATGAAAGATTAGATTCTCACCTGCAGCTGCTGAAGTGACTCCCCTTTGAACCTCTCAAAGTGACTCATCTCAGGATACATATGGCTCTTGGCTCGTTTGCACATGACTTTATAGATAAACTGATGAGATTCTAGGAAGGCCATTTCAGATCACACCTAAGGGAGCTGCTAGCAGCCTCTCCTGGGCCCCAAAACAGTGCATTAATCTGCCGAAAATTTTCCTCACCCTTACGTAAGCCTGGCTCCGGATATCACCAGAAGGTGGCGCAGTACTCGGTGCGTTAAGTTTGATGTCTCCATTATCCTAGTTGGGCCCTGTACTGTCATAGAGCTGCTGATCCATCATAGACCCACTCACCTGACAGTAGAGAGACAAATTAGCATATTGGGTTGCCAAAATTGACTCCCCTGCTTGCTTGGGAATGGTCGTGGCTAGAGAATTCCAAGTGCTCCCGATTCTGCAGAGGATTAATAGTCTGTTCTTCACAGAGGTTCGCGGAAGCTGAAGATGCCTTCAAGATGGTGCTACAGTTGGATGAAGCTTGTCAAGAAGCTCTGAAAGAGATACACACATGTCAGGTGTTTCAGCTCATGGTAATTTGGCTTTTTTTATTGTCTTTGTATATCTGAAATGTATGCATTGTCAGCTGGGCTGAGGGGGAACCTGCAAATCTACCCTACAGAATTCATATATTCAAATATTATGGATTTTCCCCACAAATTTATAGATGTGTTGCATTAACTTATTTTTTACAAGATCTCTGCTTGCTTTAGTTACATCTTCCAAATGGCCATTCACTTCGGACTGTGTAGCTATTGGCTGACATCTATTTCTCCCAAAACATACCCCTCTCCAGATTAGGCTGAGCCTGCATCTGATCTGCTTGGGGAAAACTAGGAGTAACTGACAGTAAATTGGGAATAATACATGCCGAGCCATTCTTCGGTCCTTAAATAAGGTTTTCAGCTTAAATTGTAACTCTGATTTCATAATGATTTTTACCAAAGTGTCATATGTGATTCACCCTTTAAAAAAAACATAACAAATGCACATATTTTGTTGCTCAACCTATTTTTTCCAAAATCATGATATTTTTTGTTCAAAGCTGCTTGTAAGAAATCTTCCCCAGCAGCAGTGAAGTGGCCGGAGTCTATCTTCTTCCTGTCTTTGCTCTGAAGCTGAGCCAGTTACAAGCTTCCCTCACATCCTGATCATGCCTTATGTCCTCTCATAAAGTAATGTAGTAGTAAATCAAGTGAGATTCCTACAAGTAAATCCACAGGTTGTATATAGTGACTAGCCTGGCTGCTTTCTTTGCATGGAGTAACAGTGAGCATGGATTAAGTAGTAGAAGCCAACAGAGAAACGAGTACATAAAGTGTATAATCTTTGCTGTGTGAGCACTTGGGGTGTACAGCTACCCTGCTGTGTAGATATTGTGTGTGTGTGTGTAGAGCAAATAGAAGCAACAAAGAGAAAAATTAATCTGACACAATGTTGAATCCTTCAATTCTTCAATCCATTAAATATATATATATACATCGTATTATACAAGATTATCTGGCGTGTTTTGTGACTCAACAGCTCTTCTACAAAAAATGTGCTGAAAAATCTCACCTCGGCTTATACACGAGTCAATAAAACCAATAAACTTACAAACTCACTTCTGGTGTCCCCAATGCTCGCCGCGGCTCCTCTTCTGTCTTCTCTCATCTGTAACAGCCGGCAGAGCCGCAGCCATCTGCTCTGCTGGCCTGCGCACACTATGATGCGGCCGCTGATAGTATGTGCCGGCCAGCAGAGTGCATGGATGCGTCTCTGCCGACTATTACAGCAAAGAGAAGACAGAAGAGGAGCCGCGAGGAAGGAGACTGGCTGTCTATATACTACATGGGGTCTGGCAGTCTATATACTACATGGGGGCTTACTAAATAGTACATGGGGCTGGCTGGCTGTGTACTACAGGGGGCTGGCTTGCTATATAGTACATGGGGCTGGCTGGCTGTATACTACATGGGGCTGGTTGGCTGTATACTACATGGGGCTGGCTGGCTGTATACTACATGGGGCTGGCTGGCTGTATACTACATGGGGCTGGCTGGCTGTATACTACATGGGGCTGGCTGGCTGTATACTACATGGGGCTGGCTGGCTGTATACTACATGGGGCTGGCTGGCTGTATACTACATGGGGCTGGCTGGCTGTATACTAAAATGGGGGCTGGCTGGCTGTATGCTACAAGGGGCTGGCTGGCTGTATACCACATGGGGTTGGCTGGCTATATACTACATGGGGGATCGCTATATACTACATGGTGGCTGGCTGTATACTACATGGGGCTGGCTGTATACTACATGGGGGCTGGCTGTATACTACATGGGGGCTGGCTGGCTGTATACTACATGGGGGATCGCTATATACTACATGGTGGCTGGCTTTATACTACATGGGGCTGGCTGGCTGTATACTACATGGGGGCTGGCTGTATACTACATGGGGGCTGGCTTTATACTACATGGGGCTGGCTGGCTGTATACCACATGGGTGCTGGCTAGCTATATACTACAAGGGGCTGGCTGGCTGTATACCACATGGGGCTGGCTGGCTGTATACTACATGGGTACTACTTGGAGGCTGTTCCCATCCTCAGCTTATACTCGAGTCAATAGGTTTTACTAGTTTTTGGTGGTAAAATATGGGCCTCGGCTTATACTCGAGTATATATGGTAGGTTCTCTGATACCCATTAGGCATAAATCTTCATTTGGACCTGTCCTATTATTTGTATTATGATTATGTTTGAATTTTGATTTTGGATTTGCAAATATATATTTTGTAGTTTTTCTAAATAAAATATATATAGTCAACATTTATGTGTTAATTTGACACGCATGAGCCGGAAAGGCTCTAGGGATGTTACCAGAGCCCCTCTGTTCTCTGTCTTCACAGGCTTTTACACTGTCTCACCTTTTCCTGTTTCAGAACACGGTGGGATGGGGGAAGGGGGAGTGCTCCTGCACAGCATAACAGCCTGTGCAGCTGCAGCATGGAAGGGCTCTGGTAACGCCCCCAAAGCCCTTCTGGCTCATTAGTATTATTTTAAATTGAAAGCAAATATGTTTACACATGAATACCTTTTCTTTATTAGTGCTCATGTGGAGGGAGGTATTATACTATTATTTTAAAGCTAATTCTATGATTATTTCTCCGCTGTCTCTTTGCTCATATTTTCTATTCCAAATTGGCTGTAATTATTTATAGGAGTGAAAGCCGTGTTTTTTTTCTCTTGATAATTGTTATTGGTTGTCATGTTGTTTATAAAACTTGTTGTTGGCAATTTATGTTCTGCTGCGATTAAGAGCCATTAAGACACAAAACGCGTCAACTAATGTTGTGTAATAGGATGAATGCGAGTTTATAATGGATTGAAGAATAAAGGATTGAACTTCTAACACCGTTCTGGGGGAATTTTTCTATTCTGCCGGCTCCTCTGCTTTCCAGGCAGTTTCATTTGATGCACAGCACCAGCTATTCTTCAGTGATTATACAAGTGTATTGAGGAAGGGGCTAAGCCGTAGCGGGTGCCGGTCTGCAGAGGAAAGGCTTGGGTGCAGAGAGACAGAGGATGTTCTGCAGAATCACAGACTGGGATGAAGGGACTGCTGAGTATTAGTGGAGCCCCATGTATTATTTGCAGGAGACATCTGTATCCACAGATCTGCACAGACATTAGGCTCTCCTGCTAGTTTCCTATAGAGAGCATCATATGACTTCTGCCCTCCCTCCAGAATGAGCAGGGAGCAGTAGCTCCTCTCCTCCAGTTAGAATCCGTCCAGTTTGTTGTGTAAACAAGCTACAGTCTCACGGAGATAATCGTCACGGCCAGAGGAAACGGCTACTGCGGGGACAGGCTAAACTGAGGAGGATTGCAAAGAAACTGCTGGACATAGGTGATAATTGTAATTGGTAAAATTAGATATCTGAACAGTTCCATTCACTGACAATGAACAGAGATCTTTAAAACTGCAAAGCAATGAAAATAACTAATGTATATATGTAATAAAATCCAAAGCCCCTGTTAGGCTGGACACAAAGTATCTATTTTTGTTTTGTAAATAACGGAATCTCTCAGAACGTATAAGGAGTATTTTGCTTTTCTTTTTGTGAAGGATCAAGGTTTCACCGAGGGACAAAGCTTTCACCTGCTGGAAGAATACGGATCGGTGGCTGCTGTGATGGACGCCCCAATCTCTATTAAAGGTGATGTTCTAGACTCTTGCCACTTGTCAGGGTGTGGGGGCGGTACAGACGCGTTTCGCTCACTCTCCTCCTCCTTCTTCCCGGCAGTGTTGCGGGAGAACATGAAGCTGGATGAGCCGGGAGAAGAGGAGCTGCTCCTCCTAAGTGAATTGTGAGTGCAGCGGCACATCTGCTGCCTGGGGAAAGCTATAAATCTGCGTGGGCTGACACCAGCGTCTGAGCCTCTCCACAAGTATCTCACTTATGCAGATTGCCTTCCCTTTTTAATCTGGAGCTCAGGCGCGCATTTCACGGTTGGGTTCCTCCCTCAGCGTCTTCTCTGGGATATTATTGTAAAGTATTTTATGGGAATGTCTCTCGACAAGTGCGGCTCCTATTACCGGATCACATTCCGACAGTTTCTGTTACATCGGCTGCGGGGAGTTTTATTCTTTATCTACTTGTTAGAATGTATCTCGGCTCTACTACATCTACACAAAGATTCTATGGGGGAAACTTGTTACTTAAAGGAGTTTCCCATGAAAGAAAGTTCTCGAATTTCAATCCCCTAGTGATGTATCCCCACAAAATGTATCATTGTTAACACTTTGCTTTACAATGTTACTCAGTGTTATTGCTGTCTGATTATCACTGAGTGATAGGAGCTAAGAGTAAGATTCCAGAGTGTGAGCTGGACTCTCTGAGCAGACACTTCATGATTCCTCTGTGCTTTGAGATGCTGTGTGCTGACAATGTGCTTAGATTATCAGGCTACAGGGTTTATATACACTTATATTTAGCTGCTGATAATTCGCTAGTATCTCACACACAGAAAAAGGGAGATGTCATGGGATGAATATAAGACAATGACACTCTCAGCTCTGCAAATTGACCTAATCAATAAAACACAGATCTTTATAGCAGAGCTGACTCTATTTTATCTGCAGCTTGTAGAGTAAGTCTCTGGACACTGCTGTTTGCCAGCAGGAAGTGCCTGTGTCTGAGCTTGCCTTGTAATGCAGGGTTAGGGGCAGAGAGCACTGTACCGTGCAGATAGGAGAAGCTATTCATCAGAAGATTCCGACCACAGTCAAAAGATTTTTGGTCGTATCCAGGGACAAACAAAATTGTATACACAGGACTGATAGAGACAGGTTAGGATTAGATCTATGAAATGCTGCATTTTTGTTAATAACAGTGAATTAGAGAATGTGATATTTTGTTACCCTGAGTATATTTAAGAATCTTGTTTTCGTGGGAAAACCCCTTTAAAGGAAATATGCATTAAAATCCATCCTGATAAACCAGGGACATTACTCATAGATCCAATCACCGGGACTGTGGTATCTTCTTGACAGTAAGTTATAATATTGCTGCAAACTTACCTGCAGTCCTATGTAAAAGCATAGGGATAGAGAGGCACTGATGTCACATTTAATGGTGCCACATGCTGAAATCTCTTTCCCCAAATTCCTTATTAGTATTGGGATGCAGGGACTGAAACAAAACTGAACAAAACCATCTGCACATGTTCAGTGCATACTGCTATATACTTCCATATACATCTATATACTTCCATATACATCTATATACTTCCATATACTGATATATACATCTATATACTTCCATATACATCTATATACTTCCATATACATCTATATACTGATATACATCTATATACTTCTGTGCTGCACTGGGTACTATACTGTTGTATACCATTTTTTTTGTATACTATTGCTGTATTACAGCCTATTGTTTAACATTTTGCTGTATACTGTTCTACAGGACCCAGAACTGTTCATTGTGGGTAGGAAATGTAACGGACCAGATAACGGAAAAGCAGCTGTGGGATCTGTTCAAATGGTAAGAAAATTATAGCAGTTATATTCCTGTACATAGGGGGCAGTATTATAGTAGTTATATTCTTGTACATAGGGGGCGGTATTATAGTAGTTATATTCTTGTACATAGGGGGCAGTATTATAGTAGTTATATTCCTGTACACAGGGGGCAGTATTATAGTAGTTATATTCCGGGACATAGGGGCAGTATTATAGTAGTTATATTCTTGTACATAGGGGACAGTATTATAGTAGTTATATTCTTGTACATAGGGGACAGTATTATAGTAGTTATATTCCTGTACATAGGGGCAGTATTATAGTAGATATATTCTTGTACATAGGGGGCAGTATTATAGCAGTTATATTCTTGTACATAGGGGGCAGTATTATAGTAGTTATATTCCTGTACATAGGGGGCAGTATTATAGTAGTTATATTCTTGTACATAGGGGGGCAGTATTATAGCAGTTATATTCCTGTACATAGGGGGCAGTATTATAGTAGATATATTCCTGTACATAGGGGGCAGTATTATAGTAGTTATATTCCTGTACATAGGGGGCAGTATTATAGTAGTTATATTCTTGTACATAGGGGGGCAGTATTATAGCAGTTATATTCCTGTACATAGGGGGCAGTATTATAGTAGTTATATTCCTGTATATAGGGGGCAGTATTATAGTAGTTATATTCTTGTACATAGGGGGCAGTATTATAGTAGTTATATTCTTGTACATAGGGGACAGTATTATAGTAGTTATATCCCTGTACATAGGGGGCAGTATTATAGTAGTTATATTCTTGTACATAGGGGACAGTATTATAGTAGTTATATTCTTGTACATAGGGGACAGTATTATAGTAGTTATATCCCTGTACATAGGGGGCAGTATTATAGTAGTTATATTCCGGGACATAGGGGCAGTATTATAGTAGTTATATTCCTGTACATAGGGGGCAGTATTATAGTAGTTATATTCTTGTACATAGGGGACAGTATTATAGTAGTTATATTCTTGTACATAGGGGACAGTATTATAGTAGTTATATTCCTGTACACAGGGGGCAGTATTATAGTAGTTATATTCCGGGACTTAGGGGCAGTATTATAGTAGTTATATTCCTGTACATAGGGGGCAGTATTATAGTAGTTATATTCTTGTACATAGGGGGCAGTATTATAGTAGTTATATTCTTGTACATAGGGGGCAGTATTATAGTAGTTATATTCCTGTACATAGGGGGCAGTATTATAGTAGTTATATTCCTGTACAAAGGGGGCAGTATTATAGTAGTTATATTCTTGTACATAGGGGGCAGTATTATAGTAGTTATATTCTTGTACATAGGGGGCAGTATTATAGTAGTTATATTCCTGTACATAGGGGGCAGTATTATAGTAGTTATATTCCTGTACATAGGGGGCAGTATTATAGTAGTTATATCTTGTACATAGGGGGCAGTATTATAGTAGTTATATTCTTGTACATAGGGGGCAGTATTATAGTAGTTATATTCTTGTACATAGGGGGCAGTATTATAGTAGTTATATTCCTGTACATAGGGGGCAGTATTATAGTAGTTATATTCTTGTACATAGGGGGTAGTATTATAGTAGTTATATTCTTGTACATAGCGGGCAGTATTGTAGTAGTTATATTCTTGTACATAGGGGGCAGTATTATAGTAGTTATATTCTTGTACATAGGGGGCAGTATTATAGTAGATATATTCTTGTACATAGGGGGCAGTATTATAGTAGTTATATTCCTGTACATAGGGGGCAGTATTATAGTAGTTATATCCCTGTACATAGTGGGCAGTATTATAGTAGTTATATTCCTGTACATAGGGGGCAGTATTATAGTAGTTATATCCCTGTACATAGTGGGCAGTATTATAGTAGTTATATACTTGTACATAGGGGGCAGTATTATAGTAGTTATATTCCTGTACATAGGGGGCAGTATTATAGTAGTTATATTCCTGTACATAGGGGGCAGTATTATAGTAGTTATATTCCTGTACACAGGGGGCAGTATTATAGTAGTTATATTCCGGGACATAGGGGCAGTATTATAGTAGTTATATTCCTGTACATAGGGGGCAGTATTATAGTAGTTATATTCCTGTACATAGGGGGCAGTATTATAGTAGTTATATTCTTGTACATAGGGGGCAGTATTATAGTAGTTATATTCCTGTACATAGGGGGCAGTATTACAGTAGTTATATTCCTGTACATAGGGGGCAGTATTATAGTAGTTATATTCCTGTACATAGGGGGCAGTATTATAGTAGTTATATTCCTGTACATAGGGGGCAGTATTATAGTAGTTATATTCTTGTACATAGGGGGCAGTATTATAGTAGTTATATTCTTGTACATAGCGGGCAGTATTATAGTAGTTATATTCTTGTACATAGGGGGCAGTATTATAGTAGATATATTCTTGTACATAGGGGGCAGTATTATAGTAGTTATATTCCTGTACATAGGGGGCAGTATTATAGTAGTTATATCCCTGTACATAGTGGGCAGTATTATAGTAGTTATATACTTGTACATAGGGGGCAGTATTATAGTAGTTATATTCTTGTACATAGCGGGCAGTATTATAGTAGTTATATTCCTGTACATAGGGGGCAGTATTATAGTAGTTATATCTTGTACATAGGGGGCAGTATTATAGTAGTTATATTCCTGTACATAGGGGGCAGTATTATAGTAGTTATATCTTGTACATAGGGGGCAGTATTATAGTAGTTATATTCCTGTAAATAGGGGGCAGTATTATAGTAGTTATATTCTTGTACATAGCGGGCAGTATTATAGTAGTTATATTCCTGTACATAGGGGGCAGTATTATAGTAGTTATATACTTGTACATAGGGGGCAGTATTATAGTAGTTATATTCTTGTACATAGGGGGCAGTATTATAGTAGTTATATTCTTGTACATAGGGGGCAGTATTATAGTAGTTATATCCCTGTACATAGTGGGCAGTATTATAGTAGTTATATTCCTGTACATAGGGGGCAGTATTATAGTAGTTATATCCCTGTACATAGGGGGCAGTATTATAGTAGTTATATCTTGTACATAGGGGGCAGTATTATAGTAGTTATATTCCTGTACATAGGGGGCAGTATTATAGTAGTTATATCTTGTACATAGGGGGCAGTATTATAGTAGTTATATTCTTGTACATAGGGGGCAGTATTATAGTAGTTATATTCCTGTACATAGGGGGCAGTATTATAGTAGTTATATTCTTGTACATAGGGGGCAGTATTATAGTAGTTATATTCTTGTAAATAGAGGGCAGTATTATAGTAGTTATATTCCTGTACATAGGGAGCAGTATTATAGTAGTTATATTCCTGTACATAGGGAGCAGTATTATAGTAGTTATATTCCTTGTACATAGGGGGCAGTATTATAGTAGTTATATTCCTGTACATAGGGGGCAGTATTATAGTAGTTATATTCTTGTACATAGGGGGCAGTATTATAGTAGTTATATTCCTGTACATAGGGGGCAGTATTATAGTAGTTATATTCCTGTACATAGGAGGCAGTATTATAGTAGTTATATTCCTGTACATAGGGGGCAGTATTATAGTAGTTATATTCCTGTACATAGGGGGCAGTATTATAGTAGTTATAGTCTTGTACATAGGGGGCAGTATTATAGTAGTTATATTCCTGTACATAGGGGGCAGTATTATAGTAGTTATATTCTTGTACATAGCGGGCAGTATTATAGTAGTTATATTCCTTTACATAGTTTTTTTTTTTTTTTCTGTTTTACTGATGTCCTTTTTATATCCAGTTCCCTTGCATGCACACACACATATATAAAAAATAATTATAATTTTTCTATATATATTTTTATTTTTTGCTAAATTTTATCTTTATGCTCCATTGCACTAGATGTGTAATTTTCCAGTTAGTGAGGAGATACCTGTAAGCTCCGGGGAGTCTCGGCTCCGTTTCATTAACTCTGTTTGCTTCTGATAATTAGCGGAGTTGTTATGTGATCCTGTGAAGCATCTCTGTGCACCAGCGGTCAGCGGACCCTCGCTGCTAATGGATGGGGACACCTCCGCCCTTCCATAGCGCTGAAGCTGCAATCAAATATAATTCTTGGATTTTAATCCTTCTTACGGTCCTATTGTTGGTTTTAATATGTTGCGTGCTCCTTTGGATCTATACTGCTACCATTGGTGGCCCATACAAGTCAATGGTATAAATGGCTTGGTCCAAGATTACGTGATTCATATGTGCAGCAGTTTTCCAAAAAATAAAAAAATGCACACAAGAGGAGGAAAAAATTAAATCAATAATGTACATGTGTACAATATATTGTATATATTATTGTGTATATGATGAATATTGTGTTTCTAATTTTTAATTTTATTTTTTTTAAAGTTATGGCGAAATTCATAGCATTCGAGTCCTTGCTGAAAGATTTTGCGCGTTTGTTAACTTCACGTGCCCCATCGCGACAGCCCGAGCCCTGGAGGCATTACAGGTAAGATGGGAATCTGTAATACTTCCTGTAGCATATACATAGCCTAATAGCATAACCAGTAAGATCAGAGAATGGGGCGAGCTTAGCTGTTAATGGACCCCCGAGAGGCCGTGGGGGTGGGGGGGGCAGATGTGTGGGACATAGGACCACCTTGGCCAAACCGGCCTCAAAGCTGTGATTCTGATAAAAGGAGGATATTTTACCAGTGAATATTTCGAACGCTTCCAGTTTTATACAATTGTAATAAATTAAAATGTAATAAATATACAGAACAATTTTTATTTTTATTTTCTATTGAATATTATTTTGTTTTATGATTATTAGATACTGCATTAATTTTTTTCCTTATTAATTATAGATATTTTTTCTAAATTTTTTAGTATTTTAATGCCATTTTTTTTTAAAGAATATTTTTATTAAATTCTTCTCAAATGATCAGATTATTACTAATATTCTGTATTTCTAAAAGCCAGAACTGCAGGGAATTTTATTTAGTTTTTTTAGCTGTTATTTTGCCTGCAGATTTTTTTTTTTTTTTTCTAAAAATGGACGGCGGAGATTAGAGTTTGTTTTTTGCTTCCACCAACAGGGAAAAGAAGTGGAGAACACAAAGTTAGTGATTCGGTACCCAGACAAGCCTCATCGCCTCTTGGCTGCCAGCAGCTCAGGAGCACAGAGCAAGGCGGCTGCAGCAAAGTAAGTGTAACCCTGCGAGTACCTACCTGCAGCAGCGCATTCCCCATCTGCGGCACATGGTCTGTCCATTCTTATCTGGGTAAATAAGGAATATCCAACATTGTGAGAATCTAGATTATAAAGGCACATTGTAATTTTAGCTTTACTTGTCCCTTTCTGATTTTGAGAAAGCTGGGTGACCACAAGTGGTTGTCCATTGCTGCTGCCACGAGGGTTGTCATCCATGTTTCCAGGAATCATTAAAAGGGCTTGTCCAGAGGTGAAATAAGAACAGCGCCACTCCTGACCATGGTCCTCGCTGGTATTGCTGCTCAGCTCTTAGAGAGGAATGGGGCTTAGGTGCAATACCACGCACCGCCTAATCTATGTTAACCCCTTCCTATGCCGGTTGCAGTAGTGATGGCGCAACACTTAGTCGTTAGACCTTGAGATGTGACATTTGGAATCGGGCCGCGCCAGTCTGCCCTCTGATTGATTTGTAATTGTCTGTTTCCTGCTGCTGCTAATGACGGCTCCGGAGGTGCGACATCTTCCTCCTAATAATATTAGTATAAGGCGCGTCTCCCCGTGGCCTGCGCCCGGTGCCTGCCATTAATATGCTGCAGTGTAATCATCCACCATGTGTTCCTCATCCTCCCGGCTCGAGCTGATTGCTTTCTCTCCTTAATTCTGCCGCCCGAGCAGTCGGCTCGTGAACCGGCAACTAGAATGTGCCAGGGGGCAGGCGCCCGCTATCAATATTTAATAATCGCTGAACTGCGCCGACCCAAACTGCTGCTGCTGCTGAAACAAAAGAGAGAAGAAACGTTCTCCCCGGCTACAAGCTCAGAGTAACATGGAGAGTATTGTCACTGCATTCATCCATACGGAATCCGAGGACCTTAAAGGGATTTTGTCCCTACAGAATTGCTCTCCTTGTAGGGTAGCAGCCCAAGAGAGCTGTGTAATCTTACCTGTGTGTTGTAGTAGCAGGGCTGGGGGGGTATAGATTCTCTAAATGTTTTGTAGGTGGGTGAGTTGTCCCAGAGCCTCTTCCCTTTTGCTCCAAGTAAGAAGTGTAGAAAGCTTCTGGTTAAGCACTACAGCACTCGTACAGAGTGAAAGCAGTGCAGTGCAGTGGGCTAAGGGCACAGCAGTGTTTTTTTAAGTGCTCTGTGGGTTTGTCCCCACACTGCTGTGTTCTTGGTTCTCTGTATTAAATAGCACCAGGGCTCATTCCTTTTGCTCTGATTACTATTTGTGGAATGCTTCTGGTTAAACACTGCAGCAATCATACTGTGTGAAAGCAGTACAGTGCAGAGGGCTAAGAGCACAGCAGTGATTCTCTTAAGGCTCTGTGGGTTTGTCCACACACTGCTGTGTTCTAGGTTATCTGTATTGTTCTGTAAGTTTGTTTCTGCCTAAATTGCCATGTTGGCACTTTGGGAAAAGCTAATGGTTTTTGGGTCTCACTTTGGGCACTCGATCTCTAAAAGGTTCTCCATCACTGCACTACAGCAATTGTACAGTACAGGATAGTGGGCTAGGAGTGATTCTCTAAAGGCTCTGTGGGTTTGTCCACACGCTGCTGTGTTCTAGGTTATCTGTATTGTTTTGAATGCTTCTGGTTAAACACTACAGCAATCGTACAGTACAGTATAGTGGGCTAGGAGTGATTCTCTAAATGCTCCGTGGATATGTCCTCTGACTGCCGTGTTCTTGGTTCTGTGTTCTGCTGCTTCAGGGCCACTTCCCTTTGTTCTAAGAACCATAAGTTGCAGGCTTATGGTTGAACACTACAGCAGTCATGTAGAGTGAAAGTAGTTCATTGCAGAGAACTAGGAGCACAGCAGTGTGAGGAAGCTACAATCCTGACCGAACACAAAGCTATGATTAAACTGCTCTTATATTTTGCTAAATTTTGCTAATTTGTTTCAATTTTGTAACGAGATGCCGTATCTTAACAATACTCCACCTTTTTTGGAATCTGAGAATCCTACACATGACAACTTCTATTGCATGCAACAAACCCCTCCCCCCACCTTCTCTGACATCACTTCCTGCTCTTCAGCTATTGGCAGAAATCGCTCCTCGAGGATTTCCTGCCTTGTCCGGCCCATTTCCCTGATTATAATTCGGGGTTCACGTCCGCAGTTGCTTTTCTCTCCATCATTTAAAATCCCATAATATAAAGCAATAAAATGATTTTCATTTATATTTTTTTTTACCCTTTTTAAAATTTTTTTAGCACTAAAAAGAAAGTTGCGTCGAAGACCAGGGAATGTTTCTACTGGAGACTGAACGGCTGCAGACTGGGTGACAAATGCTGCTTCCGACACGTCCCAGAGAACAAAGGGGCGGACCGAAAACCACGGAAAAGCTAATCCACGTGACTGGGGAGGAGCAGGAGGCGGAGCTGAAGGAACGTGATCCAAGTGCAATTTATGAAAACCGATGGACAGAAGATATCGGGTTCTACGTCTTGGATGCCTTGTTACTCTGCCGTCTATCATCTCCCGTTTCTCGCTCGGAGTTCTCTTTGGTAAATCATGAGAGCGGCAGATTGAAGCCTGGGGCACGCAGTAGACTCCCCCCCTCCGTGCCAACCGCTACCCACCAGAGGGGGCGGGGTTCTGGGGTAATGCAGACCTGTTACACAGCTCGGCAGCAGTGCAGAGCCTCATGCAGTATTTTACACTGGGGTGGAATTGCATAACTGATAACAAACTAACATAGGCCAATCCCTGAGGACCTTATTGGTCAGTTTAGGGTTTTTAACATTTTTTTTTTGGAAAGCTATAAAAAAAATTTTTTCTTTCCCACAACTAGTATATTGCATAATATAATAATTTTTTGTTTATGCTACTGGATTTTTTTCTTTGAGCATTTGTGGATCTGTTTTGTAAAAAAAAAAAAAAAAAACATTTATATTTAATTATTTTATTTAACAAAAAAAAACGTTTTTGTTCCCACTTTTATGCTTTTTAAAACAATACAAAGGTTGTTCTTTGTTATTTATTTTTTTACGTTCAGGCGTTACCATGAACAGATCACCCCCCCCCCCCCTTTACTTTTTTTACAATTTTTTCTAATTATAGGGTTTTTTTTCTTTTAATTTTTGTGCAGTGAGCCATTATTGTAAGCTATTTTTTTTATTACTAATTTTTTTTTTTTTTTTAATTCTTTCTGCTATTTCACAATTTTATTTTTTTCTATTTTTTTCTACAGCTATTTTATCACCGGTTTTCTCTGATTTACTTTTTTTGCAATTTCTTTTAGGTCACAATTGTGTGTTCAAAGTTTTCTACGATTTATCACTGTTTCTTCGTGTTTTTAATTCTAAACTAATTAGTTAATACTCGCATCCATCATGAGATACCGGTTCTAAATGCTATACGATTCCTTAGGTCAAGGAGGAAACTGAACTTTTGGAGGTTTTGACGATGCGGGCGTACAGGCCACGCACGTTGCACCGCCGATTCTGGGAAGTATGTAAATAATTTTTAAAGTAGGATAAGGAAAACTTTTCCTCAGTGCTGCCTTGTAAGGCAGCTCCCTATACATCAAGCATGACTTCCAAGAAGCCTTATGACTTGATGCGGGAGAACAAACCTAGCCAGTATATCAATTCCAAATGGAACAGTCCTGTTTCACTGTCTTTGCATCTCGTCAGTACAGTGTAGGGAGCTAGTTTAGCTGAGCGAGAGGCTGGAGAAAAGACTTTGGAGTGAGAGTTTGCCTTACGAAGACTTTGTCATTTAATGGCGCCTTGCAGACGTGTGGAGATTTACAACCATTGATGCTCCACTGGAGGATTCTGGGAAATATGCAGATACATTTTGCATGAATGGGATAAGGAAAACATTGCCTCTTGACTTCCTAGAAAGGCAGCTCCCTATACATCAAGCATAGCTTCCAGGAAGCCTAATTAAATTATATGGGATAATAGAGATCCCCAACTGTAGACAGCACTGTATCAATGTGTTATTATCTCATCAGTACAGTGTAGGGAACTGGTTTGCTATGACAGAGGCCGGTGGAAGAAGTTTTTTTCTACCTTTTCAAGGTAACACTCAATTCCTTAGTTATTTATACTAGAAATAAATTGACAGCTGGGTTTAAACAACTCTGGGCGTGTCCTTTTTAATAGTCCAATCACTGAATGACACGCCCATTTGACAGTTTTAATTATATTTGATAAATGTATCATTTTTTTACTAGTATAAAATTAAGGAACGGCGAAGTCTTCTAAGAACTGTTGGAGAAAGCAGGTATCTAGTGAGAAGATGAGGTCCTCCTTGTATACATTGTGGGGTCACCTAGAACTAATCCTCAGTTATGCAATTTCATTGCCTCGGTCTGGAACATGGAGTAAGGAGCCTTAGTCTGCAAGAACTTACCCAATCTCCATATTTGGAAACCGTAGAGCGCTGGATCGGTCACCGGACCTCAGGCGCGGATCTCCTTCTCTGGAATTTAAAAAAAAATTAAAAATAAAGTGTAATTGTTGCGGCCCGGCAAACGCCGCATGTGAACTGCGACTAACCCGGACCAAAAAAAAAAAAGAAAAGTTGTGGACGTTGCTGTCTGGGGAAGGGCTCCCGTCTAGGCCTTCCTGTCCATGTGCCTTATTTTATATTGATTTCCTTCTATTTTTAACCCTTGGAATACTCACACTGTATTACTGACCTGTTTACATGGCTTTGTGGTTTTTGTTTAGGCAATTGGTGAAGATTGTCAAAAAATTTTCAAAAACTGCAGTCTGTGTCGTATAATGTAACGGGATGCGGAGGTTAAACTCTTTTATGTGAAATCTGTTGTTCTTCACGGTATATAATTTATTCTAGAGCCTTTGGTGTCGTTTTATGCATTGTACAAATGGCGCCGATTTACTGTTTTTATTGTATTATTTTAATTCCTTTTATGGCAATTTTAGTCATGATGGACCATAATGCATTGCTCACCGATGTCCAGGAAGTTGAGATATAGGATGCTGTGTGCCTAGGTTCCCATATAGGTGGAGCTTTAATTAAAGGCAATGTCCCTTAGTTTCAATATATAAAAACTGTAATACTCTGACTATAAACACAGGGATGTTGGGAAGAGTATGGGTATGGCATAGAGTATGTACGGAAAGTAGTCACACCCTTTAAATTTTTCACTCTTTGTTTTATTGCAGCAAATTGGTGAGATCCAAAAAAGTTCTATTTTTTGCTCATTAATGTGCTCTCTGCCCGCCAGAAATGTAGACATTTTGCTAATTTATTAAACAAGAAAACCTGAAATATCCCCCCAGTGATAGGATAGATCTTGGGGTTCTGCTTTACCTCTCTCACCAGGGCTCTTCTCCCATGATTGTTTGGTTGGACTGCCAGGTCGAGGAAGCGTGGTGCTCATCACAAACTTCTACCATTTAAGGCCACCGTGCTCTTAGGAACCTTGAGTGTTGCAGAAATTCTTTTTTTAACCTTGGTCAGATCTGTGCCTTGCTACAATTCTGTCTCTGAGCTCCTTGGGCAGTTCCTTAGACCTTGGTGTGAGGTCTTATATAGACAGGTGTGCGCCTTTACTGATCTAGTCCAATAAATATAATTATACACAGCTGGACTCCAGTGAATGAGTAGAACCATCTCAAGGAGGATCAGAATAAAATGGACAGCAAATGGTCTGAATACTTATGACCATGTGATATTTCAGTTTTTCTTGTTTAATAAAGTGTCGGTTAATGAGCAAAAAAAAAAATACTTTTTTGATCTTATGCAATGAAACAAAGAACAAACAATTTAACGGGGGCTGAATATTTTCCATATTTTTTTTTTTCTTTTTTTCAAAAAGCATCATAGATCTCGACTTCCTTTGAATCACAAAGAAACTTCTGCGGTACATTCACACATGGCAGATTTATATATCAGAATTCAGAATTTGCAAAGCATTGGGAATTTTGTTGTTAGGACAAGATTGTTATGAAGATTATTCCATTTTGTGTGTGGGGGGGGGGATGGGTTGTTCGTCAGATTCCGCCCCCTGCTCAAGATGATATACGCTGACTACTTGGAGGTAAGAGAAATGTCTTGACTGTTTTTGGACCCGTCTTGATAAAGTCGTTGGTTATCCATCCATCTTCTGACACCTTTGCTTATTCTCCCACCCAGTTAAGAGCTGCATTCACCTAATTAAGTACATTGTTGCATCTACAAAGTTTGGCCCTGTTTAATTAGTCTCAAAATTATTGTTTTTACTCAGTTATAATGTTTATGGATGAAAAGTTCCCTGATTTGGCTGCAGATTTGTTATATAATGCAGGAACTTGAGTTGGTTTTCTAAGAAAAAAAAAAAAATCCCTTATAACAATTTGCCGCCCCCTAAAAGCCCAGATTATTTATGGCTGTTTGTGTAATAAACCTTTACTATCATATGGACTCCCTACCAATCACCCCCAACTGGGTTTTGGAGACAGTATTTCTGGAGGAATTTTTTAACAATGTTTGGAATTTTTCAGATTTTTAGGGTGTGGACTTTTTTATATGGTAACTTTATGGCAGTATTTAGCATCCATATTATCTGCAATATTCGCCCCTATGTGTCCCTTTAGGACTTTTAAATCCAGGTTTACAATTTTTTTAAAAAAATGTCAAAAATCAAAATTGAATTATATATTTTTTTCTTGAGGACAAACCAAATCCACCCCAGTACTAAATTTAAAAAAAATCTGACTACATCTGACTACATCTGGTCTCTAGCCACAAGCTTGGTACTAATTATATAACCAGTGATCTGTGGGTTGGTGGATAGAGACCTAGTGCTGCTGAGGCTCACTGTTACCCCTCCTCATATAACTTTCTATAACCAGTGATCTATGTATTGGTGGATGGAGACCTAGCGCCACTGTGACTCGCTGCTCTTCCTTCACTTTCCATAAACTTAATGTAAAGTTCTCTATGGAGAGGGGTAGCAGTGAGTCACAGCAGCTAGGACTCTATCCACTAACTCATAGTACACTGATTACATAGTAGTCTATGGAGAGGGAAGGGCAGCAGTGAGTCACAGCAGCTAGATCTACATTCACCAAGTCATAATGCACTGATTAGATAGCAGTCTATGGAGAGGGAAGGGCAGTCACAGCAGCTAGATCTACATTCACCAAGTCATAATGCACTGATTAGATAGCAGTCTATGGAGAGGGAAGGGCAGCAGTGAGTGACAACAGCTAGGTCTACATTCACCAGCTTATAGAGTACTTATTACATGAAGTCTATGGAAAGTGGAGGAGAAGCAGTGAGTCACAGCAGCTTGGTCTTCATTTACCAATTCATAGATCCCTGGTTATATAAAGTTCTATAGACAGGGAAGGGCAGCAGTGAGTCATGGCAGCTAGATCTCCATCCACCAAGTCATAATGCGAGGATTAGATAGCAGACTATGGAGAGGGAAGGGCAGCAGTGGTCACAGCAGCTAGATCTACATTCACCAAGTCATAATGCGCTGATTACATAGAAGTCTATGGAAAAGGAAGGGCAGCAGTGAGTCACAGCAGCTAGATCTACATTCATCAACTTATAGTGCACTGATTTACAGAGCAGTCTATGGAGACAGAAGGGCAGCAGTGAGTCACAGCAGCTAGGTCTCCATCCACCAGTTGATAGAGGACTCAAAATTCTGAATGGTCAGTCTTACTCCTCACATGCGCACCCTTGATTACTGATTATCCAGTGTCTGTTAAGAACACTATAAAGGTCACCTAATTGAATGTTGCTGCCCTGGCTGATACATAACCAGTATGAATGTTAGCATTGTGTTTCCAGGAGTTGCATTCTTCTGAAAACAGCGCCACAGCAGTCCCTGGGTTGTGTCTGGTATTACATCCCATCTTTCTTGAAGTGATTGGAGCTGAGCTTTAATACCATACATCTGCATACATCTGAAGATATAGATGTAGCAGAGCTCAGTATGTCGCAGCAGATTTACACTATAAGGCTTTGAATGCAGTACAATAAAGGGTGCTTGGTACATCCGCTGCATTATTTAAAGGGATTGTGCAGAATTTGAAAAAAACATGGCTGCTTTATTACAAAACAGCGCCACCCCTCGCTATGGGTAGTGTCTGGTATTGCAGCTCAGCTCTAGGTTTTACCATAATCTAGGGACATCTGTGTTGCTGGTTTAAGAACGTGGCCTCCGTGGACATCTGTTCTCCTCCCTGTGGCAGTGTAATCTGTAGTGTTAGTCTCCATCTAATGCAGTGCAGGAGCATCAGCTCAAAAGCCTCCAAGCTCTGTCCCCATTTATATTGTAATGTCATATATTAACTACTATTTTTTTTTGTAGTGGGGGGAAAAATACTATTAGTGGGGGAAAAAAAATTTGGAATTTTTAGGATTGTTTTCCTATACTAGATTTCTCCTGCGCTTTGCCAAGTCACCACTAGATGGCAGAATCACACACTTCTTGAATCATTCAAAAATTCACATAATTTTTCTTTCTGATTCTTGAAAAAAAAAAAAAATGTTGTCACCTGTTTGTCTTCGTGCCATCACTACTGTATGTTCTACCATGGGGGGGGGGGGGGGGGATAGGGGGGCAGCGGACCCTCCAGCTTTATGATGTCACTTGTTGTTTGAGCCTCTGATTGTATTTTTTATGCTATTTGTGTACGGATTGCGAATGTTATTTATACGTCTTCATTCTTGTGATTAGACCTTTCTCGGGAATGAAAGGAATGAGGAATAATAGTGTTTTTTTTTCCTTGTAAATAAATCTTTTACCTGTGACTTTTTATTGTGACAATGTGCAGCACGCGTGGCGGGATATACGTGGCACAGCGGGAGGGGGAACAAGTGTTATAAATAAGTTGTTATTACATCTAGAAATAATAATAATAGTAATAATTGTAACTTTGCAGCTTCTTTGTGAAGGTTACTTTAGGCAGAATTTGTAAAATTGAATCTTATCGGGTAATGTTGGTTTTTTCAGGAGGTTGTTTCGGCGCCAAATACTCACAAGTATTAAATGATAAACTTAGAGTTCCTTTATTGGGTAAGACGCGTTTCTTACCCAATAAAGGAACTCTAAGTTTATCATTTAATACTTGTGAGTATTTGGCGCCGAAACAACCTCCTGAAAAAACCAACATTACCCGATGATGCATGCTCCATAGACGCCTACTGCTACGGAGACCAGGAAGGCTGCCAGACTCCTATTCATATTTCATAACGTCTTTTAACGTGTTGTACCGGACGTACAACCAAAAAAGGTGAGTGGAACTAATCTTGCTAAAAAAACTCACACACCGAAAACAGATCTCACACATGTGGCGCCTGCATTGTCCTTCTTCTTTTTCCTAAAATTGAATCTTAGGCACTTATAGGGCGGTACTTAGTTCCTCGGGGGTGGGGCTTTTCCTGACACTGCTGTGCACTTATCACTCAGCATTGAACCGCACCACAGCCCCTCCCTTCTCTGTGTGACTACTGAGGTATTAAGTCAGAATCATGGAGCAGCTTTTATTCAGTGAGACTTAATGCCAAGTACTGGCTGGACAGAGCACAGCAGTGTGAGGACACACTCCAGTGAACTTGTAAAAGCTACAATCCAAGAATAAAAAAATATATATTTCACAGTCCTGCTGCTACTAACAACATATACAAAGGTATACTAAACCAACATGAGGAGAGAAAAAGAACTGGAGCGCACATGCACACATCACACAACGATCTCCTGCCGCTCGGCGACATTATATAACCAACTCGAAGTTCTTAGTTACATTTTGATCACATTGTATAAGCCACCAACCACTTCACGGTGACCTCTTTATGGTGGGTCCCTGCGCTAATGTGTGCAGCATCACATGGCGTCCACCACTGCCGCAGCACAGCGCCGGCAGGGACCAAGACCTGGTTGCCCCCCGTACTGGCAGGCATAGCCCCCATGGCTCCGGGCCCCCACCAGCACCGCACCACAGAAGCAGCGGACACCATGCAACACCGCACCATGTGAACAGGAAAAAGGCTCACCATGTGTGAACAGGTGTTGAATACTCACTGTTCCATGTGGTCTCAGGCACTAGCTGAGAAGAAGTAGGCGGCCCCTATATGTAGTCTCCTGCTAAGTTAAAAGCACCTGGGTCGCCAGTACGGGTGCTGGGGGGGCAACCAGGTCTTGGTCCCTGCCGGCGCTGTGCTGCAGCGGTGGTAGACACCATGTGATGCCGCACACAATAGCGCAGGGACCCACCATAAAGAGGTCACCGTGAAGTGGTTGGTGGCTTATACAATTTGATCAAAATGTAACTAAGAACCTGGAGTTCATTATATAATGTAGCCGAGCGGCAGGAGATCGTTGTGTCATGTGTGGATGTGCCGTCCAGTTCTTTTTCTCTCCTCATGTTGATATACAAAGGTATTGTTGCACTTCTCTGCAAGGACAATATCGAACGCTGACTGCACAGAGCATAGAGCACAGCAGTGTGAGGACACGCCCCAGTTCACTTTTACAATCCTGGACTATAAATCCGTGTTTCACAGTCCTGCTGCTACTGGTAACAGACACCTCAAGGTCTAATTACACCTCTCACCAGGATCCTTTACATGAAGTAGATTGGGAATCACAAAAAGATTATAGTGTTAGGTGCTGAAGGGGGCATCTGGATGCGGAGACCCTAAAGGTCATGACCCCAGGGTTACAGAAGATGAGATTACAAGCACTTCCCTCACCTTTACAGTGAAGCCGGGCCAGGAATCAATGTCCACCTGTCCTTTTGGTGGTGAGTACCGGACTATCATATTTTTATATTATACTGTACAATTCATATTTTTATGTTTTCTTACTATTTTATGCATTTTTATTTTGGGGGGGGGCGGCGGTGGATTGTTAAACCAATTTATATTTTGTGTTACATTCTAAAAATGAATTGGAACAAAAAGATAAATCCTACTCTTGGTTTTTTGCTTATAAACCCTGCAATACCAGACACGGCCTGTGGACGGATATGGCGCTGTTTTTGGGGAGGTGTAATGAAATAAATGCAAGTTTGTCTTAAATGGCGCCACATTTATTATTGGATTTACTAATCTCCTAAAATTGTGAGCCAGATCATGGCTACTGTTCATGTTTAAAACTTCTTGGGCTTACATTAATGTTATGTGACAATGGGGTGTGGCTTAGCGGTGATTGAGTGGTTAAAATGTCCCAGAATTGTGTGCTATATATAGGTGACGTGTCCATTTCTGGGGCCTGAATGTAAAAATCATTTTATGCAAATGAGATATTTTGTTGCATCATGGGCGTGGCCATGATGGCCAGTGCACCCTCCCTTATTCAGTCCTGCTCCTCCCACTCAGCTCACTGCGAGAGCGCACTGGACGCCCTGACCCCGCCCATGTTGCCCAGAAATACATATTTGCTTTTTAAGAAAACAGTATCACAGGACACTTCACCTACAATGACCGACGATCAGTTTACATGTGACCCAGGAGCTGTCAGGTTCCCTTTAATTCTGCGCCCGGAGCCTCGGTACAGTTTTTGTCGATGTTATTTCTGATTTTATTGCAGAACAACCTGAATAAATCCCTGGATTATATCGCGCTGCTCTTTCCCCAGACGCCGGTTCTGATCCGCCGTAGCCTCCGGGCCATCTGACATCCACTTTACCTTGTTTAACGCTTTCACTATTAAAGGGGAAGTGATAACGCCTGAGCGATCCGTATCGGACATGAAATCACTGGTGTTCATAGACTCATCTCCTCCCTGGCAGCCGGAGATTTCCGTGTTCTCCATTATTCCACTAGAGCCCACGCTTTAAATAATTGTGTCCTCGAGGCATTCGGAGCGATTTCATGTGATACGGGGGGGGGGTAGGGTGGGGGTTTTGGGGGGGTGGGGGACAGTGAGGAAGTAAGCGGAGCCTGGGCAGCAGACAAATAATCATATCCTGGAATAGATTAATTGTGTATGTTGTATCAATGCCGTATATACAGTGGGGGGAGGGGGCTATCTTCCCCTATATCCCTATATGTGGCCAAAAATGGTAATCATGTCCTAAAGACAAGTATCCACAAGAAGTGAGGGCAACACCGATCCTGATTCTATAATTACAGCCTGTAGAGGGTGTCACTAGCACCGCCCCCGCGGAGCTGGGGAGGAGGAGCTACAGTGAGGAACCAATACAAGCAGAGTCGCTCGCTCTAGAGGGGTAATGGAGAGGGTGTCACTAGCATCGCCCCCGCGGAGCTGGGGAGGAGGAGCTACAGTGAGGAACCAATACAAGCAGAGTATGTCCCTCTAGAGGGGTAATGGAGAGGGTGTGGCCACATCTGTTATATAAAAAAAAAAAAAATCCCTCTTTTTAATTGAGGAGGTCACTGTTATAAATGACACTATTGATAAGAATCGGATTGGATAAATCCAACGTTTGCCGCCCCCTCAGATGTTTGAAGCTACAATCCACATTCCGAGATGGTGACATCTCGCGCATTCATCATTTGGCCTCTTTGTAGCTCAGCCCCGTTCAATTAGATGGAACTCAACTGCAATACTGAGCATGGCCACTTTACGATGTGTGGCACTGTTTGTGTTTGTTATTGCAACTGAGGGTGGGGTTTGGGCCTGAATATAGATCTTAAATTTAGTTAGTGATCCCAAAAATAATATAAAAGTTTCTTAAAAAGCATGTAAAGGGGTTGACCTCTCTTCTTGCGATCCACTGGGAACCCCAACATTCACATATCTAACCTTTCCCCTGTGAAGATGCTTTTTTTTTTCAATTATCTTGCCACCACTAGGGGGAGCTCACTGTCTATGGAGTTATACAACACCCAGATGCTATACATATTTATTGTCTCCCTCTAGTGGCAGCTGCAGGTAGTCATAGTGCATTATTTAAAGGAAATCTACAAACCAGGATAAAGAATTGTAAACCAAGCACACTGACATACTGGTGAGTGCCCCCTCTGGCAGGTTCAGCTTTTTTTTTTTAGCTTCTTATGACCTTGTTTTTATAATAAAAAGGTTTCACAAATCATGCAAATGAGCCTCTGGGGCTCCAGACTATAGATGTCAATGGATCTTGGAGCCCCAAAGGCTCATCTGCATAATTTTTCAAACGTCTTTTGCTTACAAACAAAGGCATACGAAGCAGCAAGAAGAGCGGATCCTGCCAGAGGCGGCCCACACCAGTATGTCAGTGTGCTTGGTTTACAATGCTTCATCCTGGTGGTTGATTTCCTTTAACTAGAAGCCAATAGATTCCAACTAAACCCTCTGACATACACAGTAGCGACACAATGGGGGTCATTTACTAAGGGCCCGATTCGCGTTTTCCCGACGTGTTACCCAAATATTTCCAATATGCGCCTTTGTGTCCCGTATTTTTGTCTTTGTATTGCATGATGGAGGCAGCCAACCTATAATGGACATAATGTTACATGGAAATATTGCGCTAGTAACAGTTTTGGGTGATTTTTTTTTATAATTTTGCTCATTTTCTGTTAATGAAATGCAAACAAAATCCACTTTTGGGAGAATGTCTCCTGCGCGTCATTGGTTAAACGAAAGATGAACGCCCCCTCCCGAGGAGAGACCGCGCTGTATTATTTATGTAGGCAGTGATCAGATAAGTCGCTCACAACCAATTAACTGTTCCTTTGGCAACTGAGTTTTATCATCTCTTAAGGCGGAAATCAATAAGGCAAGGAGGGACATAAAGGAGAAGGCACTTAAAGGGGAACACCATAAAAACCATCCTTGGCGGTAGAGGTTAAAGGAACACTCCAGGCACAGCTGATTCATTGTATTATACCTTGTGCAGGACCTGGGGGGAGGAGCTTGACTCCAGGTTCTAGGAGTACAGTGAAAAGGCTCCTCCCCCCAGGCCCTGTGTCATGTATTATTCAATGATTTAGCTGTGACTGGAGTGTTCCTTTAAGTGAATAGGACGGGTCACAGTTTCAGCCTCGCTACCTGCTTTGTAAATGGTGCAGCCACTTCTAGCGGTTAAAGGGGTTTCCCCACCAATCAAGTTTGACCCCTCGTCGTTCCCGGAGACGACCGGAGCTGACGAGGATAGGGCCTAACTTGATTGGTGGGAAAACCCCTTTAAAGAGGTTTCTCTATATATACTATTATGAAATACGGATGTCTTGGAGGAAGGGGATCCACTGCTCATGACCCCCTCCCCCCCCCCCCCTCTAAAAGTCCAGAGAACTGGAGGACTCATGACATGCAATACCACATTCCTCCTGTAGAGGTCACTGCAGGATAAAAGCAGAGCCACCACTTCTTCTCTAGACGATCAGCGAAACCTGATCAGGATTTCCCCCAGTGATTTTTCCCAGGTTTGTTTGCAGTGGTTACAAAGTTTTTCCTATAATGTAAATATTTTGTGTAAAGAACCTTTTCAACGCTCTTGTTTTCCTGCTCTGCTTGCTGTCAGTGAAAGCGGACATTGTTGATTTACATGATTCAGCTGCGGAATAGTAGTAAATGCGGTGCTATACTTCTCACAGCTGAGAGTTTGTTACAGTTGTATGGAAAAAAATCACAGAAAGGTAGAAACATCTAAAAAATAACTTTTAATAAATCCCTTTTAAAAAAGGAGACAAACTATCTCCAAATAGACAACCAACATATACGTAACAACGCTAGTTAAGTCCTGGCACCTGTTAATTATTTATGAAAGGTCTCCATGCCAGGACATAACATGCTCGGTTACACTATTTTCGGTTGTATGGAGTCTAGACCATCCTGAGTGAACGTCACACTGATGCTCTGGCCTTGGGATCGGACCTACCATTAGCCAACCGTATTCTGAATCCTTGGTACTCACCTCTTCAGGTCCAATCTAAGACTCTGGTACCACAAAACATCCCTGTGCACATGAATGTGCTGAGCTGCGGGATGGAGCTGGGTCCAGTACTGCATAGCGGGGGACTAGAGACTATTTAGTGTTTTCTTGGGTTTCCTCCGGTTTCCTCCCACACTCCAAAACATATTTGTAGGTTACGTAGCTTTGTACAGCGCTACGTAATCTGTGTGCGCTATATAAATAAAGGAATTATAATGAATTATTTATAGTGTATTTGGTACTCAAACTACTTTGTTAGTATGCAAATTAGTTCCATGTCCTATGGGTGGTCCTGGACTGGAGCAGGCAATATCTGAAAGAGGGTCCGGAAGGGTTGGAGCTGCAAAGAAGATACCGGAATCTTTGGCACTTTCCCTACTACAGGTTGCAAAGTGTTAGTTTGAAGGTTCAGACTAGAGGAAAATGTATTTACAGTTGGGGTCCCTTGGATCACCAGTTTAGGGGGGTCTCTTGTGCCCTTTATTGAATGTGGGGAACAGGTGATCCCCATGGGTTTCCATAGAAGAGAATGTTCTGTTGGGAGAGGAGAGAGACCCTCATTGTCTTGGTTTGGGGCAAACACTGATCAGCAAGTTTATATCCTGTAAATAGAGGGTCAGTCGCTGTAACTGGAAAACCCCTTTAAATTTAGAGAATTTTCCAGTGGATCAGATTCTTATTTCTAGATTCGCAAGAACTGATCTCTGTCCGATTAGGAAGTTTCTGGACCTTCTCATTACACAATGATGGAGCCTTAGTCCTACAAATCGCCTTTAACGCCTCTTCTTAGTGATGGAGATTTTAGAAGAAGGTTCTCGCTCCTCTCACGTTGTAGGACAAAGTCGTCTGCAAACATCCGGATCCATCCAGAGGTGAAAAGGGATTTATCGGAAATCGCTCTGCGCAGGTGAGTGCCGCCTCATCAGTAGGGGGGATACATACCCCGGCTCCGCTCTGCCACAAATTTATGAGACTCCAATTCTTATTCTCAAAGTGTGAACCCTGAGCAGAATTCTCAATAAAGTGATTACTGCAACTGGTACCAGCACCCAAGACCCAGTATTAAGGGAGTCCCCAGCTCCAATGTATATGGGAAATTGATGCATCCCTCCACCAAGAAGCTCATTTGCATAAATATTTTTTTTTTAAATAAAATGTTCCTGTTTCCCAGGAATTGATTAAACAGAAAACGCAAAAAAAACCCAAAAAACATGTTTTGAGTTTCCAGCTCCTATGCAAACCAATGTATCTCCTTAGTTACAGACTACAATTTCTGTGTAGTCAGATCCTACAGTCGTTTCTGGTTCCCTTCTTTTTCCAAGTCTTCTCTCTACACAGGAGCTGTAGTGTTTTTTTCTTAAAGGCAATAAGGAAAATTAAATAGGGACCTATCACTTAAAGGGAACCTGTCATCAGGGTGGTAATTTTTACCTGATGACCGGTTCCTATAGCCCAGTGGTGGCTAATAGAGATGAGCGAACACTAAAATGCTCGGGTACTCGTTATTCGAGACGAACTTTTCCCGATGCTCGAGTGCTCGTCTCGAATAACGAACCCCATTGAAGTCAATGGGAGACTCGAGCATTTTTCAAGGGGACCAAGGCTCTGCACAGGGAAGCTTGGCCAAACACCTGGGAACCTCAGAAAAGGATGGAAACACCACGGAAATGGACAGGAAACAGCAGGGGCAGCATGCATGGATGCCTCTGAGGCTGCCTAATCGCACCATTATGCCAAAATTATGGGCAACAGCATGGCCATGACAGAGTGACAGAATGAAGCTAGATAGCATCTAAAACATCCAATAATTGACCCTGACACTATAGGGGACGGCATGCAGAGGCAGCGGCAGCAGGCTAGAGAGTGGCATGGCGACATACCCTAAATGGACTCAGGCTTCAAACCAATGGGTGGCAGAGAGGAACCAAAGGAGGTGAGCAAGAAGCGCTCAAATAATATCGGTACATGATAAAAGTTTGCCAGTATATTTTGTGGATTACACAGCAGGGTGGCGACAAAGTTAACATGGAAGCCATGAAAACAACCCAAAATTCTGCCTGACACAGCTCGTTTGATAAGGGGACCATGTATGGAGGCAGTGAACTAGTAGTAGATTAAAGGTGCTGCAGTTAAAACTATGTTAGTTGGATCTTGGCATGGAGCTGGCGCTCCGCTGCCAGGCGAGCTTTCGCCAATCCAAGCCCCTGTCTCTAGGCTACTCCCCAAACAGCACTTCTAAGAACCTTTTGTATAAGATCAAGTGTAGTAGCGTTCTTATAAGTTTAGGATATGGCGGGTGAGGGGAATGTAAACAGATGCGCAAGAAGCGCTGAAATAATATCCCTAAATGGTAAAAGTTTGCCAGTATATTTTGTGGATTACACAGCAGGGTGGCGACAAAGTTAACAACTTTGATGTGGAATGCCCTGTAATAGCTCTTGGGCGGTGTGCCTTTTATCGCCTAGGCTCAGCAGTTTCAGCACCGCCTGCTGTCGCTTAGCGACGGCACTGCTGCTGTGCCTAGAGCTACCGACTGATGGCGCCATGCCCACGGATGGTAATTCGGAGGAGGAGGAGGTGGAGGAGGGGTGGGAGGAGGTATAGTAGGCCTTTGAGACCTGGACCGAGGTAGGCCCCGCAATTCTCTGCGTCGGCAGTATATGACCAGCCCCAGGGTCAGACTCGGTCCCAGCCTGCACCAAGTTAAGTGTAGTAGCGTTCTTATAAGTTTGGGATATGGCGGGTGAGGGGAATGTAAACAGATGCGCAAGAAGCGCATGATGCGCATGGAGCTGGCGTTCCGCTGCCAGGCGAGCTTTCGCCAATCCAAGCCCCTGTCTCTAGGCTACTCCCCAAACAGCACTTCTAAGAACCTTTTGTATAAGATCAAGTGTAGTAGCGTTCTTATAAGTTTAGGATATGCCGGGTGAGGGGAATGTAAACAGATGCGCAAGAAGCGCTGAAATAATATCCCTAAATGGTAAAAGTTTGCCAGTATATTTTGTGGATAACACAGCAGGGTGGCGACAAAGTTAACAACTTTGATGTGGAATCCATGAAAACAACCCAAATTTCTGCCTGACACACCTCGTTTGATAAAGGGACGATGTATGGAGGCAGCTATATGGACGACTTTTGGAGGTAGCAATGGAGACAACGTGTGGAGGCTGCTATGGAGACAATTTAATTTGGATAGTGCCTGTATGTGGCAGTCCCAAACATTTTTCAAACCAGAGGAGCAGGTAGGTGGCCCTCCAGTAAAATGGGATAGATTGAGTGCCTGTATGTGGCAGTCCCAAAAATGTTTCAAACCAGAGGAGCAGGTAGGTGGCCCTCCAGTAAAATGGAATAGATTGAGTGCCTGTATGTGGCAGTCCCAAAAATTCTTCAAACCAGAGGAGCAGGTAGGTGGCCCTCCAGTAAAATGGAATAGATTGAGTGCCTGTATGTGGCAGTCCCAAAAATTGTTCAAACCAGAGGAGCAGGTAGGTGGCCCTGCAGTAAAATGGAATAGATTGAGTGCCTGTATGTGGCAGTCCCAAAAATTGTTCAAACCAGAGGAGCAGGTAGGTGGCCCTCCAGTAAAATGGAATAGATTGAGTGCCTGTATGTGGCAGTCCCAAAAATGTTTCAAACCAGAGGAGCAGGTAGGTGGCCCTGCTGTAAAATGGAATAGATTGAGTGCCTGTATGTGGCAGTCCCAAAAATGTTTCAAACCAGAGGAGCAGGTAGGTGGCCCTCCAGTAAAATGGAATAGATTGAGTGCCTGTATGTGGCAGTCCCAAAAATTCTTCAAACCAGAGGAGCAGGTAGGTGGCCCTGCAGTAAAATGGAATAGATTGAGTGCCTGTATGTGGCAGTCCCAAAAATGTTTCAAACCAGAGGAGCAGGTAGGTGGCCCTCCAGTAAAATGGGATAGATTGAGTGCCTGTATGTGGCAGTCCCAAAAATGTTTCAAACCAGAGGAGCAGGTAGGTGGCCCTCCAGTAAAATGGAATAGATTGAGTGCCTGTATGTGGCAGTCCCAAAAATTCTTCAAACCAGAGGAGCAGGTAGGTGGCCCTGCAGTAAAATGGAATAGATTGAGTGCCTGTATGTGGCAGTCCCAAAAATTGTTCAAACCAGAGGAGCAGGTAGGTGGCCCTGCAGTAAAATGGAATAGATTGAGTGCCTGTATGTGGCAGTCCCAAAAATTTTTTAAAACAGAGGACCGGGTAGGTGGCCCTCCAGAAAAATGGAATAGATTGAGTGCCTGTATGTGGCACTCACAAAAATTGTTTCAAACAGAGGACCGGGTAGGTGGCCCTCCAGAAAAATTAAATGCATGAAGTACTATAGCAAGAGCCAGTGGGCCCTGTCAAAAAATAGCCATTTTCCTCTGCTTTACTGTACAAAGAGGAGGAGAAGGAGGAAAATGAGGAGGAGGAGGAGGAGTGGATCAATTATTCAGGTTGAGCTTCCTTCACCTGGTGGAGATTGGAAATTATGAGAAATCCAGCCTTTATTCATTTTAATAAGCGTCAGCCTGTCAGCGCTGTCAGTCGACAGGCGTGTACGCTTATCGGTGATGATGCCACCAGCTGCACTGAAAACCCGCTCGGACAAGACGCTAGCGGCAGGGCAGGCAAGAACCTCCAAGGCGTACAGCGCCAGTTCGTGCCACATGTCCAGCTTTGAAACCCAGTAGTTGTAGGGAGCTGTGTGATCATTTAGGACGATGGTATGGTCAGCTACGTACTCCCTCACCATCTTTCTGTAAAGATCAGCCCTACTCTGCCGAGACTGGGGACAGGTGACAGTGTCTTGCTGGGGTGACATAAAGCTGGCAAAAGCCTTGTAAAGCGTACCCTTGCCAGTGCTGGACAAGCTGCCTGCTCGCCTACTCTCCCTCGCTACTTGTCCCGCAGAACTACGCACTCTGCCGCTAGCGCTGTCAGAAGGGAAATACTGTTTCAGCTTGTGCACCAGGGCCTGCTGGTATTCATGCATTCTCACACTCCTTTCCTCTCCAGGGATGAGAGTGGGAAGATTTTGCTTGTACCGTGGGTCCAGGAGAGTGAACACCCAGTAATCGGTGCTGGAATAAATTCTTTGAACGCGAGGGTCACGGGATAGGCAGCCTAGCATGAAATCTGCCATATGCGCCAGAGTACCAACGCGTAAGAATTCACTCCCCTCACTGGCCTGACTGTCCATTTCCTCCTCCTCCAACTCCTCCAACTCCTCTTCTTCTGCCCATACACGCTGAACAGTGAAGGACTCAACAATGGTCCCCTCTTGTGTCTCGCCAACATTCTCCTCCTCTTCCTCCTCATCCTCCTCCACCTCCACCTCCTCCGATATGCGCTGAGAAACAGACCTCAGGGTGCTTTGGCTATCAACAAGGGAATATTCTTCCCCCGTCTCTTGTGACGAGCGCAAAGCTTCCGACTTCATGCTGACCAGAGAGTTTTTCAACAGGCCAAGCAGCGGGATGGTGAGGCTGATGATGGCGGCATCGCCACTGACCATCTGTGTTGACTCCTCAAAGTTACTCAGCACCTGACAGATATCAGACATCCACGTCCACTCCTCATTGTAGACTTGAGGAAGCTGACTGACCTGACTACCAGTTCTGGTGGAAGTTGACATCTGGCAGTCTACAATCGCTCTGCGCTGCTGGTAAACTCTGGATAACATGGTCAGTGTTGAATTCCACCTCGTGGGCACGTCGCACAACAGTCGGTGAGCGGGCAGTTGGAGGCGGCGCTGCGCTGCCCTGAGAGTGGCAGCATCTGGGCTGGACTTCCTGAAATGCGCACAGATGCGGCGCACCTTCGTGAGCAAATCAGACAGATTGGGGTATGTCTTGAGGAAACGCTGCACTATCAGATTTAACACATGGGCCAGGCATGGCACATGTGTCAGTCTGCCGAGTTGCAGAGCCGCCACCAGGTTACGGCCGTTGTCACACACAACCATTCCCGGCTTGAGGTTCAGCGGTGCCAGCCACAGATCAGTCTGCGCCGTGATGCCCTGTAATAGCTCTTGGGCGGTGTGCCTTTTGTCGCCTAGGCTCAGCAGTTTGAGCACCGCCTGCTGTCGCTTAGCGACGGCACTGCTGCTGTGCCTAGAGCTACCGACTGATGGCGCCGTGCCCACGGATGGTAGTTCGGAGGAGGAGGTGGAGGAGGGGTGGGAGGAGGAGGAGGCATAGTAGGCCTGAAACACCTGGACCGAGGTAGGCCCCGCAATCCTCGGCGTCGGCAGTATATGAGCAGCCCCAGGGTCAGACTCGGTCCCAGCCTCCACCAAGTTAACCCAATGTGCCGTCAGCGATATATAGTGGCCCTGCCCGGCAGCACTCGTCCACGTGTCCGTGGTCAGGTGGACCTTGTCAGAAACGGCGTTGGTCAGGGCACGGATGATGTTGTCTGACACGTGCTGGTGCAGGGCTGGGACGGCACATCGGGAAAAGTAGTGGCGGCTGGGGACCGAATACCGAGGGGCGGCCGCCGCCATGAGGTTGCGAAAGGCCTCGGTCTCTACTAGCCTATAGGGCAGCATCTCCAGGCTAAGCAATCTGGAGATGTGCACATTAAGGGCTTGGGCGTGCGGGTGGGTTGCACTATATTTGCGTTTCCGCTCCAGCGTCTGGGGTATGGAGAGCTGAACGCTGGTGGATGCTGTGGAGGATCGTGGAGGCGACGATGGGGTTTTTGTGGCAGGGTCCTGGGCAGGGGGCTGACTAGCAGCTGACACAGGGGAAGGAGAAGTGGTGTGCACGGCCGGAGGTGAACGGGCTTGTTGCCACTGAGTGGGGTGCTTAGCATTCATATGCCTGCGCATACTGGTGGTAGTTAAGCTAGTAGTGGTGGAACCCCTGCTGAGCCTGGTTTGGCAAATGTTGCACACCACAGTCCGTCGGTCATCCGGTGTTTCCTTAAAGAACCTCCAGACTTCTGAAGATCTAGCCCTCGCCGCAAGAGCCCTCACCACGGGAGCTTCACTAGTTGACAGTGGCGCTGATGCACCAGCTCTGGCCCTGCCTCTCCGTCTGGCCCCACCACTGCCTCTTCCAACCTGTTCTGGTCGAGGACTCTCCTCTGTCTCAGAAGCACTGTGTTCACCCGGCCTCTCAACCCAGCTTGGGTCTGTCACCTCATCATCCTCCGATCCCTCAGTCTGCTCCCCCCTCGGACTTCCTGCCCTGACAACAACTTCCCCACTGTCTGACAACCGTGTCTCCTCATCGTCGGACACCTCTTTACACACTTCCACTACGTCAAGAAGGTCATCATCACCCACAGACAGTGACTGGTGGAAAACCTGGGCATCGGAAAATTGCTCAGCAGCAACCGGACAAGTGGTTTGTGACTGTGGGAAGGGTCCAGAAAACAGTTCCTCAGAGTATGCCGGTTCAAATGCCAAATTTTCCTGGGAGGGGGCAGACTGGGGGGGGGAGGAGGCTGAGGTGCAGGAGCTGGAGGAGTGGGGATTTCGGTGACATGGGTGGACTGCGTGGAAGACTGACTGGTGGTGGACAAATTGCTCGAAGCATTGTCAGCAATCCACGACATCACCTGTTCGCACTGTTCTGGCCTCAACAGTGCTCTACCACGAGTCCCAGTAACTTCAGACATGAACCTAGGGAGTGTAGCTCTGCGGCGTTCCCCTGCTCCCTCATCAGCAGGTGGTGTCTCACCCCGCCCAGGACCACGGCCTCTGACCCCTGCAGTAGTTGGACGCCCACGTCCCCGCCCTCGTCCTCTACCCCTAGCCCTCGGGTTAAACATTTTTAAAATGAGTTATAACTTTTTTTTTTTTTTTACTTCTTTTTGTTTTTTTTGTGTTTTTTGTTTTTTTTTGAGTTTTTAAAACCAAACAATCCTATCCTATTGCTATGGCTATTTTCTAGCCAAGTATCAAAGGAAGCACACTACTATGCCAGATGAGATGACACTGAGTTATTGCCTAATAGAAATCCAACCCCTACTGAATTTTCCCACTTCAGCCTTTGCTATGGATATGTGCGCCACTAAGCGCAGAACACAGCGGTCGCAAGTCTCACTACAAATTGCTCAGAATTGGCAAGTACATGCACTGCAGAAACTACAGCCACCAGCAGATCAACCAGAAATCAAATATATAGAACGCTACTGTAGGCTTCAAGAAGCTATTTGTATTCTCCTATGGCTATTTTCTAGCCAAGTATCAAAGGAAGCACACTACTATGCCAGATGAGATGACACTGAGTTAGTGCCTAATAGAAATCCAACCCCTACTGAATTTTCCCACTTCAGCCTTTGCTATGGATATGTGCGCCACTAAGCGCAGAACACAGCGGTCGCAAGTCTCACTACAAATTGCTCACAATTGGCTAGTACATGCACTGCAGAAACTACAGCCACCAGCAGATCAACCAGAAATCAAATATATAGAACGCTACTGTAGGCTTCAAGAAGCTATTTGTATTCTCCTATGGCTATTTTCTAGCCAAGTATCAAAGGAAGCACACTACTATGCCAGATGAGATGACACTGAGTTAGTGCCTAATAGAAATCCAACCCCTACTGAATTTTCCCACTTCAGCCTTTGCTATGGATATGTGCGCCACTAAGCGCAGAACACAGCGGTCGCAAGTCTCACTACAAATTGCTCAGAATTGGCAAGTACATGCACTGCAGAAACTACAGCCACCAGCAGATCAACCAGAAATCAAATATATAGAACGCTACTGTAGGCTTCAAGAAGCTCTTTGTATTCTCCTATGGCTATTTTCTAGCCAAGTATCAAAGGAAGCACACTACTATGCCAGATGAGATGACACTGAGTTATTGCCTAATAGAAATCCAACCCCTACTGAATTTTGCCACTTCGGTCTTTGCTATGGATATGTGTGCCACTAAGAGCTAAACACAACGGTAGCAAGTCCCCCTGCTAATTCCTCACAAAATGGTAATAGATGCAAATTAAAATAAAAAAAGTAGAACGTTATTGTAGCCCTAAGAAGGGCTGTTGGGTTCTTTGAGAATCACTCCTGCCTAACAGTAAGCTAATAGAACACCCTAACGCTTTCCCTGACCAGCAGCAGCTCTCTCCCTAGCGGCATCCAGACACAGAATGATCCGAGCAGCGCGGCCAGCGGCTAGTCTATCCCAGGGTCACCTGATCTGGCCAGCCAACCACTGCTATCGACGTGTAAGGGTACCACGTCATGCTGGGTGGAGTGCAGAGTCTCCTGGCTTGTGATTGGCTCTGTTTCTGGCCGCCAAAAAGCAAAACGGCGGGAGCTGCCATTTTCTCGAGCGGGCGAAGTATTCGTCCGAGTAACGAGCAGTTTCGAGTACCCTAATGCTCGACCGAGCATCAAGCTCGGACGAGCATGTTCGCTCATCTCTAGTGGCTAACCTATGGCACTGGTGCCAGAGGTGGCACTCAGGGCCCTTTCTGTGGGCACTCAGGCCATCACCAGAGATGTCTCCAGGTATATTCCTGCAGTCCGAGATAGCCTAGGACTTGCTGTGCACAGAGATATTTTAAAGCGACAGGACCACCTGGACTACAGGAGGAGTGGGAAGGTGTGGACAGACCTGGATTATCATTGTAGCTCCTGCTCCGGCCCTGACAATTCTTCCTGTTTATGGGACCCTGGAGGGAAGCTACAATGATCATCCAAATTTCTTCTATTTTCTGCTTTATTGGTGTCCTCAGGGTGCTGGTATCAATGTAAGCTGGGACAGAGAAGGGAGTATAAATCACAAATTACATTTCTGTGTTGGCACTTTGCGATAAATAAGTGGGTCTTGGTTGTAGTTTGGGCACTCGGTCTCTAAAAGGTTCGCCATCGCTGCTATAGCCTATGACAGTGATGGCTAACCTATGGCACTGGTGCAGGAGGTGGCACTCAGAGTCCTTGCTGTGGGCACTCAGGCCATCACCAGAGATGACTCCAGGTATCTTCCTTCAGTCCCACACAGCCCAGGACTTGCTGTGCACAGAGGTATTTTAAAGTGACAGCTGTACCTGGGACTATTTTCTGCTTTATTGGTGCCTCAGGTGCTGGTATCAATGAAAACTGTGACAGAGTAGGGAGTATAAATCACAAATTACATTTCTGTGTTGGCACTTTGCGATAAATAAGCGGCTCTTTGTTGTAGTTTGGGCACTCGGTCTCTAAAAGGTTTGCCATCACTGCCCTATGACATGTTGATTTTAAACATACCTTTATCGGCTTTCTGAACAATTACACTGCTTTTTAAAACTTTATCTCACATTAGCTGGCTCCCTGCCAGCAGTGTGTGGCGAGTCCCAGCAGTTGTTCCTGTCTTGTCGATGCCTCCTCCCCTTTCCCTCACTCATCCTCCTCTCTCCGCCTCTCCCCTGCTCACTCTTTCTTTAGTTAACCGCTGCAAGGGATGAGTGAGGGGGAGGGGAGGAGGCATAAATGGCGCACAGACATTTGGAGATTTCCCTTTCCCCCGGGACCCTCCATATGCTGCTGGCAGGGAGCCAGGTAATGTGAAATAAAGTTTTATAAAGCAGTTGCAGTGTTTAGAATGCTGATAGACATTTTTAATAATAATAATTCTTTCTTTATATAGTGCACAGAGATTATGCACCGATGCATAGACTTTGCCAAATAGAATCAACATGCCGTGGGCTATTGGAACCTGTCATAAGGTAAAAATTACTTCCCTGATGACCGGTTCCCTTTAAAGGGAATTTCTCATCTCTGAAGTCCTGTATTAACTAGACCTGTTTCCTGTATCATAAATCTGCTTTTCCGGAGATCTTCAATTAGATTTATAATCAAATTAGCGTTTCAGTGCACCATGGGCGTGGCCACAAGTCTAGTTTGCCCAGTTTCATAGGGACTGTAGAGTAGGGACTGTCGATCTTTTACTGGGCAGTGAAATGTGGAGAGGCGGGTGCACCAAATCTCATGGCCACGCCCATAGTGCATAGTGCCCATTTCTCTGCATCGAAGGGCACTGGTTTTGTACGGTTATAATACAGGAGACCTCACCTAGATGGTCATGTGTTCAGTTTATGTGATCCTGGAGATGATTGGTCCCTTTAAACAAAAATTGGGCAATTAAAGGAGTTTTTGTGGCACATAAACTACTGATGACCAATCTCCTAGTAAGTCTGTAAATCTGTAATATACGATTCCCGCATTCTCCACCATTTGTTACTCTGCAATTACCAAGGAAACTACTAACCATAGACCTAGAGAGCCGGCAGTACAGGAATCTCCGGCTCCTCTGTAATTCCTCCTGGTAATATTTCCTCGCATTCTATATTTGTACCTGGCGCTACGATGACCGCGCTGGAGGCGAGGGGGGGGGGGGGGTAATTGTACAGTTTGGATGTGACAGCACGGAGGGGGCTGGGTGCGCCGTGCCTGGCAGTGCTATCACAGAGCCCCATTCAGGTCATGTGCATTCCTGAGACACTGCATGACATCACCGCCTGCTAAAAACATGTTCCCCCTTCACAGGACCGGACTATATTTTGATACCTTTCAACTTTTAGCACAAATTCTAAACTCTCCGCTGTAATTAAAAGGCTTACAATGAACAGTAGGGAGGAAAACACAGCCGCACCTCACACGCTCACAGTCGGCCTTTCATTTCGGGTATAGGAGGTACTGAGGCATCATGGGAAGTGGAAAATTAACTTATTCAGCGCTGTGAAGGAGAGAGAGCTCAGATATATATGGCACCCCTGTGTAGATTGCAGCACAGTTACAGTGTCCCTTGAAGAATTGTATTCATTGTTCATCCAGGACCTCCTGGTTCACAAACAGAAGTAGCGGCGAACATAGACAAAGTAGATAGAGTATAAAATAAACTGACTCTGCTTAAAGTGCAATCCCCAACATCCTTCTATGGGAATTCTGTATCCGTTTACAGGTCATAACCCGGAAGTAGTCTACTGGGTCAGCGCACTTGGTGTCTCCTTCTGCGGATTACCATATACAGACAGTCCCCGGGTTACGTACAGGATAGGTTCCATAGGTTTGTTCTTAAGTAGAATTTGTATATAAGGGGCCACAGGCAGAGGGGTCCGTCTGTAAGTCGGGTGTCCTTAAGTAGGGGACTGCCTGTATATGGATCGGTGATGAATGTAAATGTTGATACACAAAGTCCTTTGTACGGACTGATAGCCGATTGAACAGTAAGTAAATCCATAAAGTATCACATATAATAGTGCCCCCCCCTCGGCCCATGTGCGGCTCCTTGTAAACCACGTTCAGCATAAACTCCGCTCCTCTTTATCACTTTTACAAGTCGGCCATAAAACCTTGCATAAACTTAGAAGAAGAGGAAGAGGAGCTGCGTCCATGTGATGGAGAGGTTCATCCGCTCCTCGCTGCTCGTAAAGTTTATGGCGCTGATCCTCAACGCCAGATCCTGGTACTGAATGGTCATTTAATATATCGAGACCTATAGAAAGGGGAATATTGACCCCATTAACTGGTTGCTCGAGCGCAACGCACGTCAAGACCCTACCGAGCAGTAACCGACCCTATAAATGTCTGTAGGTTTTACATGTCTATATGTTGTGGCCCGAGGCCTAAATATTCATTTTCCATATTCAATCCAAGGAGACCAAGACATGAGCTGCTTCCTCCCTCCCCATTGACATGTGACATATATGGTCACAATAGTTAAAACATAAGGGTTTTGCTCAATTATTAATACCTCTGCTTGTTGTCAGTTCATATTAGGATTAAAGGGGCTCTACAGGAAGCAAGAAAAATGGAAAAAATGTAATAAAAACATCGCTCTCTTCTCCCCACCGTTCCCATGCGGCTGCCCTCCACTTCCTGGGAGTCGCCCTACACTACAGGAAGCACCAGCCTATCGCTGGAGGAGGCGGGGTCAGCAGAGATTGGCGGAGTCCCCACTCTTAGTAGTTCCTATGGGGTCTGGAGACCATCAGTATATGCTGTGCAGTGGGGACCAGTTGTGGTGGTAACAAAGTATCAGAAAATAAGGTTTTATCATATTACTGATATCTTGTACGGAATTTAGATTTATTTTATTCTATTTTAACCAGACATCCCCTTTAAGGAAGACCTGAGCGGATTTAATACTTTAATTCTTAGTGTTGTAGGGTCTGGACAATCCTCTATGAGCTAAACAGCCTGTCCTTCGGAATGATATGTTTTATCTGCGCTGATACATTGTAGCAAACACAAATGAGAGGATCTGTGCTGGTTCTTGTTATTCGCTATGAGCTGTACTATATCCCGGTATGTCCAGTACTATCCGTGTCCATATTCCGGAGCTGTACTATATCCCGGGATGTCCAGTACTATACATGTCCATATTCCGGAGCTGCAGTATGTCCAGTACTATCCGTGTCCATATTCCGGAGCTGTACTATATCCCGGTATGTCCAGTACTATCCGTGTCCATATTCCGGAGCTGTACTATATCCCGGTAAGTCCAGTACTATCCATGTCCATATTCCGGAGCTGTACTATATCCCGGTATGTCCAGTGCTATCCATGTCCATATTCCGGAGCTGTACTATATCCCGGTATGTCCGGTACTATCCGTGTCCATATTCCGGAGCTGTACTATATCCCGGTATGTCCAGTGCTATCCATGTCCATATTCCGGAGCTGTACTATATCCCGGTATGTCCAGTACTATCCGTGTCCATATTCCGGAGCTGTACTATATCCCGGTATGTCCGGTACTATCCGTGTCCATATTCCGGAGCTGTACTATATCCCGGTATGTCCAGTACTATCCATGTCCATATTCCGGAGCTGTACTATATCCCGGTATGTCCAGTACTATCCGTGTCCATATTCCGGAGCTGTACTATATCCCGGTATGTCCAGTGCTATCCGTGTCCATATTCCGGAGCTGTACTATATCCCGGTATGTCCAGTGCTATCCGTGTCCATATTCCGGAGCTGTACTATATCCCGGTATGTCCAGTGCTATCCGTGTCCATATTCCGGAGCTGTACTATATCCCGGGATGTCCAGTGCTATCCGTGTCCATATTCCGGAGCTGTACTATATCCCGGGATGTCCAGAACTATCCGTGTCCATATTCCGGAGCTGTACTATATCCCGGGATGTCCAGAACTATCCGTGTCCATATTCCGGAGCTGTACTATATCCCGGTATGTCCCAGTGCCATCCATGTCCATATTCCAGAGCTGTACTATATCCCGGTATGTCCGGTACTATCCGTGTCCATATTCCGGAGCTGTACTATATCCCGGTATGTCCAGTACTATCCATGTCCATATTCCGGAGCTGTACTATATCCCGGTATGTCCGGTACTATCCGTGTCCATATTCCGGAGCTGTACTATATCCCGGTATGTCCAGAACTATCCGTGTCCATATTCCGGAGCTGTACTATATCCCGGGATGTCCAGTGCTATCCGTGTCCATATTCCGGAGCTGTACTATATCCCGGTAAGTCCAGTACTATCCGTGTCCATATTCCGGAGCTGTACTATATCCCGGGATGTCCAGAACTATCCGTGTCCATATTCCGGAGCTGTACTATATCCCGGGATGTCCAGTACTATCCGTGTCCATATTCCGGAGCTGTACTATATCCCGGGATGTCCAGTGCTATCCGTGTCCATATTCCGGAGCTGTACTATATCCCGGTAAGTCCAGTACTATCCGTGTCCATATTCCGGAGCTGTACTATATCCCGGGATGTCCAGTACTATCCGTGTCCATATTCCAGAGCTGTACTATATCCCGGTATGTCCCAGTGCTATCCGTGTCCATATTCCGGAGCTGTACTATATCCCGGGATGTCCAGAACTATCCGTGTCCATATTCCGGAGCTGTACTATATCCCGGGATGTCCGGTACTATCCATGTCCATATTCCGGAGCTGTACTATATCCCGGTATGTCCAGTACTATCCGTGTCCATATTCCGGAGCTGTACTATATCCCGGTATGTCCAGAACTATCCGTGTCCATATTCCGGAGCTGTACTATATCCCGGTATGTCCCAGTGCCATCCATGTCCATATTCCAGAGCTGTACTATATCCCGGTATGTCCAGTACTATCCGTGTCCATATTCCGGAGCTGTACTATATCCCGGTATGTCCGGTACTATCCGTGTCCATATTCCGGATTTCAGACTGCCGGTCTATGATGGGCTGCGTGGTGCATCCTGTGACCTTTGCACTCTGGCGTTTTGCGATGTCCTTTCCTATTCGCTGGTCATTAATTGTGCTGAGTGAGTAGATGTTTTCTAAGCAGGCGGCTGATTTTCCGGGATAATTGACATTCCGGGAGAAGCCGATGAAGGTAGCCCTCACTGTCACTGTAATCTGACCGGTGTCTTGTATAAATAATGGCCGCGTTCAATCACCACAAACTCCCCGGGTAACACTGACACCGTGTATAGAGACGTATACGGGGATGTGTCGCCTCTCCTGACGTCTCTCTATTAGTAAGTTGTTGCATTTCATCAAAATTCTGAAGCTTCTTCTGCCTAGTGATGTTCCTCTGTTATCCCTCCTGGAAATACTTTCATAAATTGCCGACTGTGTGTTAGAATTTACCTGTCAGAGGACAATAGTACAGTAGTAATAACAGAGGGCAGGTGCCTGGGTGTACACAGGTGATTGTTATGGGGAGTTGGTAAATTTTGGGGTTATCAACCCATTACCCCTGGTTATGCTCACTCCGTTTTGTGTTTCTGCATAGTAGTGCTCCTACTTGTGTACCATGTAGTATACTGTACCCCCTTAGTGATCCCTGCATAGTAGTAGTGCTCCTACTTGTGTACCATGTAGTATACTGTACCCCCTTAGTGATCCCTGCGTAGTAGTAGTGCTCCTACTTGTGTACCATACAGTGTACTGTACCCCCTTAGTGATCCCTGCATAGTAGTAGTGCTCCTACTTGTGTACCATACAGTGTACTGTACCCCCTTAGTGATCCCTGTGTCGTAGTAGTGCTCCTACTTGTGTACCATACAGTGTACTGTACCCCCTTAGTGATCCCTGCGTAGTAGTAGTGCTCCTTCTTGTGTACCATACAGTGTACTGTACCCCCTTAGTGATCCCTGCATAGTAGTAGTGCTCCTTCTTGTGTACCATACAGTGTACTGTACCCCCTTAGTGATCCCTGTGTAGTAGTAGTGCTCCTACTTGTGTACCATACAGTGAACTGTACCCCCTTAGTGATCCCTGCGTAGTAGTAGTGCTCCTTCTTGTGTACCATACAGTGTACTGTACCCCCTTAGTGATCCCTGTGTCGTAGTAGTGCTCCTACTTGTGTACCATACAGTGTACTGTACCCCCTTAGTGATCCCTGTGTAGTAGTAGTGCTCCTACTTGGGTACCATACAGTATACTGTACCCTCAGTGATTCCTGTGTAGTACTAGTGCTCCTACTTGTGTACCATACAGTGTACTGTACCCCGTTAGTGATTCCTGCATAGCAGTAGTGCTCCTACTTGTGTACCATACAGTATACTGTACCCCCTTAGTGATCCCTGCATAGTAGTAGTGCTCCTTCTTGTGTACCATACAGTGTACTGTACCCCCTTAGTGATCCCTGTGTAGTAGTAGTGCTCCTACTTGTGTACCATACAGTGTACTGTACCCCCTTAGTGATCCCTGTGTAGTAGTAGTGCTCCTACTTGTGTACTATACAGTGTACTGTACCCCCTTAGTGATCCCTGTGTAGTAGTAGTGCTCCTACTTGTGTACCATACAGTATACTGTACCCTCAGTGATTCCTGTGTAGTACTAGTGCTCCTACTTGTGTACCATACAGTGTACTGTACCCCCTTACTGATCCCTGCGTAGTAGTAGTGCTCCTACTTGTGTACCACACAGTGTACTGTACCCCCTTAGTGATCCCAGCATAGTAGTAGTGCTCCTACTTGTGTACTATACAGTATACTGTACCCCCTTAGTGATCCCAGCATATCAGTAATGCTCCTACTTGTGTACCATACAGTGTACTGTACCCCCTTAGTGATCCCTGCATAGTAGTAGTGCTCCTACTTGTGTACCATACAGTATACTGTACCCTCCTTAGTGATTCCTGTGTAGTACTAGTGCTCCTACTTGTGTACCATGCAGTGTACTGTACCCCCTTAGTGATTCCTGCATGGTAGTAGTGCTCCTACTTGTGTACCATGTAGAATACTGTACCCCCTTAGTGATCCCAGCATAGTAGTAGTGCTCCTACTTGTGTACCACACAGTATACTGTACCCCCTTAGTGATCCCTGCATAGTAGTAGTGCTCCTACTTGTGTACCATACAGTATACTGTACCCTCCTTAGTGATTCCTGTGTAGTACTAGTGCTCCTACTTGTGTACCATGCAGTGTACTGTACCCCCTTAGTGATTCCTGCATAGTAGTAGTGCTCCTACTTGTGTACCATGTAGAATACTGTACCCCCTTAGTGATCCCAGCATAGTAGTAGTGCTCCTACTTGTGTACCACACAGTATACTGTACCCCCTTAGTGATCCCAGCATAGTAGTAGTGCTCCTACTTGTGTACCCTATAGTATACTGTACCCCCTTAGTGATCCCTGCGTAGTAGTAGTGCTCCTACTTGTGTACCATACAGTGTACTGTGCCCCCTTAGTGATCCCTGCATAGTAGTAGTGCTCCTACTTGTGTACCATACAGTGTACAGTACCCCCTTAGTGATCCATGCATAGTAGTAGTGCTCCTACTTGTGTACCATACCGTGTACTGTACCCCCTTAGTGATCCCTGCATAGTAGTAGCGCTCCTACTTGTGTACCATACAGTATACTGTACCCCCTTAGTGATCCCTGTGTAGTAGTAGTGCTCCTACTTGTGTACGATACAGTATACTGTACCCCCTTAGTGATCTCTGCATAGTAGTAGTGCTCCTACTTGTGTACCATATAGTGTACTGTACCACCTTAGTGATCCTTGCATAGTAGTAGTGCTCCTACTTGTGTACTGTACCCCCTTAGTGATCCCTGCATAGTAGTAGTGTTCCTACTTATGTACTGTACCCCCTTAGTGATCCCTGCATAGTAGTAGTGCTCCTACTTGTGTACGGTACCCCCTTAGTGATCCCTGCATAGTAGTAGTGCTCCTACTTGTGTACTATACAGTATACTGTACCCCCTTAGTGATCCCTGCATAGTAGTAGTGCTCCTACTTGTGTACTATACAGTATACTGTACCCCCTTAGTGATCCCATAATAGTAGTAGTGCTCCTACTTGTGTACTGTACCCTCTTAGTGATCCCTTCATAGTAGTAGTGCTCTTACTTGTGTACCATACAGTGTACTGTACCCCCTTAGTGATCCCTTCATAGTAGTAGTGCTCCTACTTGTGTACCATACAGTATACTGTACCCCCTTAGTGATCCCAGTGTAGTAGTAGTGCTCCTACATGTGTACTATACAGTATACTGTACCCCCTTAGTGATCCCTGCATAGTGGTAGTGCTCCTGCTTGTCTACCATACAGTGTACTGTACCCCCTTAGTGATCCCTGCATAGTAGTAGTGTTCCCACTTGTGTACGATACAGTATACTGTACCCCCTTAGTGATCCCTGCATAGTAGTAGTGCTCCTACTTGTGTACCATACAGTATACTGTACCCCCTTAGTGATCCCTGCATAGTAGTAGTGCTCCTACTTGTGTACCCTACAGTATACTGTACCCTCTTATTGATCCCAGTGTAGTAGTAGTGCTCCTACTTGTGTACTATACAGTATACTGTACCCCCTTAGTGATCCCTGCATAGTGGTAGTGCTCCTGCTTGTCTACCATACAGTGTACTGTACTCCCTTAGTGATCCCTGCATAGTAGTAGTGTTCCTACTTGTGTACAATACAGTATACTGTACCCCCTTAGTGATCCCTGCATAGTAGTAGTGCTCCTACTTGTGTACCATACAGTATACTGTACCCCCTTAGTGATAACTGCATAGTAGTAGTGCTCCTACTTGTTTACCATACAGTATACTGTACCCCCTTAGTGATCCCAGCATAGTAGTAGTACTCCTACTTGTGTACCATACAGTGTACTGTACCCCCTTAGTGATCCCTGCATAGTAGTAGTTCTCCTACTTGTGTAGCATACAGTGTACTGTACCACGTTAGTGATCCTTGCATAGTAGCAGTGCTCTTACTTGTGTACCATACAGTGTACTGTACCCCCTTAGTGATCCTGGCATAGTAGTAGTGCTCTTACTTGTGTACCATACAGTGCATTGTACCCCCCAATATAGTAGTAGTGTTCCTACTTGTGTACTATACAGTATACTGTACCCCCTTAGTGATCCCTGCATAGTAGTAGTGCTCCTACTTGTGTACTGTACCCCCTTAGTGATCCCTGCATAGTAGTAGTGCTCCTAATTGTGTACTGTACCCCCTTAGTGATCCCTGCATAGTAGTAGTGCTCCTACTTGTGTACTGTACCCCCTTAGTGATCCCTGCATAGTAGTAGTGCTCCTACTTGTGTACTATACAGTATACTGTACCCCCTTAGTGATCCCTGCATAGTAGTAGTGCTCCTACTTGTGTACTATACAGTATACTGTACCCCCTTAGTGATCCCTGCATAGTAGTAGTGCTCCTACTTGTGTACTGTACCCCCTTAGTGATTCCTGCATAGTAGTAGTGCTCCTACTTGTGTACTATACAGTATACTGTACCCCCTTAGTGATCCCAGCATAGTAGTAGTGCTCCTACTTGTGTACTATACAGTGTACTGTACCCCCTTAGTGATCCCTGCATAGTAGTAGTGCTCCTACTTGTGTACCATGTAGTATACTGTACTCCCTTAGTGATCCCTGCATAGTAGTAGTGCTCCTACTTGTGTACCATGTAGTATACTGTACTCCCTTAGTGATCCCTGCATAGTAGTAGTGCTCCTACTTGTGTACCATACAGTGTACTGTACCCCCTTAGTGATCCCTGCATAGTAGTAGTGCTCTTACTTGTGTACCATACAGTGTACTGTACCCCCTTAGTGATTCCTGCATAGTAGTAGTGCTCCTACTTGTGTACCATGTAGTATACTGTACCCCCTTAGTGATCCCTGCATAGTAGTAGTGCTCCTACTTGTGTACTATACAGTATACTGTACCCCCTTAGTGATCCCTGCATAGTAGTAGTGCTCCTACTTGTGTACTATACAGTATACTGTGGCCTGTACATCCACTGACCCCCATCGCTGCCCGGGTCCCTCTGAACCTATAACCAGCGGAGGTTGGAATGAAATCCCCAGCTCCGGCCATGAACACGTGTCTGTCCAATGTCTGACTCAGCTTCTGCCGGAGCAAGACACATCTGTGAGTAACATTGTGGACATGTTTGCTCTCAGCACCGGAAAAAGTGGAAAAGATCAGGCTCTGAGCTGCGGAGCATAAACAGGCACTTACCCGGCCCAAACCCAGACAGGTTTTTTTTTTTTTTTTTTTAAAGAAATTTATTTTCCTTCCACACTGGAATGTCTCGGAGGATGTGCGGAGTCACAGAGCGGCCTGTGTGGATTGGCGCGGGAACTTACTGGGTCAAACTTATTTTTAAATCCTTTGAAGAGAAGTGAAAAAAAATCTACATGGGCGGATAAAGTCCTGGGTTTACTTTGGGATGGGCTCCTCGTAGAAGAACCTGGGGTGACATCTGGACCACAAGTGACAATCGGGTGTAACTATGTATCAAAAATGTCAACCTGTAGGTAGAGTTTACAAAAACAAGCCCCCCCACCTTCTCTTGGGGCCAGTCACTTCACCATTCCAGGACTAGGAGTTTGTCGCCACCACTCAAAGTTTTTGAAATCTTCCTCCCATATTGAAATGAGGTTAACGGGGCAAAACCACACACAATTTTTGATTTAAAGGGGTTGGCCACTTTTCGAAAAACATCTCTTAATCTATTAGTCTTCCTTTTGCCCCATTCTCAGCATTGTGCCTCTACATACAGACAGATCTGCTGTTTCTATCTCTGCTCCAGATCATCCATGTGACATCGCCCTCTCACTCTTCTCACAATCTGTCGCAATCTCCATACTGATAAAGGAGAGAGGAGGGGTTATAAGGATGAGCGATACTGTGGTGCTGCAGCTCCTCCTATTCAGCAGAGCTCAGATGTGTAAAGAAAGATGCATGGATGGTCTGCACACAGAACAAAAGTAAGTAGCAGGACTGCTGAATCACTTGATGAACAATCTACGAGGCAAGAAAGGCAATTTTTGTAAAGTAGTGACCAACGTCTTGAAGACTTCTCTAGGGCTTTGGCTGTCACCTTACATGCCGCCAACAATTGGCGAGTGCAGTGCTGAAAAAGATGACCTCATCTAGGCTGTGAGATGCCCCCTTTAATGTAGAGCCTACAGAACATGACGGTTAAATTTTACTTGGCTGTAACAGATGTAAAATGTTTCAGAATGTTGATGAGAGTTGAGTGACCCATCATGAGGCCTAAAGACCACGACTCATTTCCCACCCACTCTCTTTAAGTTTTTCCCCTTCTATTAACCAATAGTTACCCATCTCCTTCATAAATGGTGGATCCAGATCTTGTCCATTTTGCAGCCTGACCCCCCCCCCCCCCCCTCCACCCCCACGAGGCTCCTCTGGGGTAGAGGTACGACCCTTTAATAAGAACGATTGTTGAAGTTTTGGATGGATATAGACGGGTCATGTAAAGCTTTTAGTAGCCTTCCCTCCGAGGCGAAGAAGCAAAGACGCGGAAGTTCGAAATATTCTCTAATTATCGTCTCCTGTCTGTATTTTTCAGTTATCAGCGGCTTCAATGGAATCTTAATGGAAATGTTTTCTGGACTTTCTCATCAGAATCCTCTTATAAATTCTCCTTTATGGCTGCAGGCTACAAAGAACTCTCCGGATGTGAACCGAAACGCGACGGTAAGGAAATCTCGTAACGCCGTTTCCTTTTTTAGGATCTAAATACAGTACATCCGAAATTCATTCCATCATGTAGTGTAATAACCATCGGAGAGGCAGATGGCTCACAAATGACATGAATAAGTGGTATAGGAGGTTCGGGTTGTGTGAGGTGGCAATTTCTTGTCAATTTATCGGTTAGTAAAATTGAGATGTTTAAGGGAACCTGTCACCAGGGACCTCATTTTCACTATAAACAGGTTACAGGAGCCCATTACACCTGCAGTGCACATCTGTCTTTCTGGCTTTTCTCTGCATTTGCATTACAATATAATTGTGTGTTATAACTTCCCTTGCACCCTGACAGAATCCTCTGTGTAGTCCCAGGGGTTGGGCTTTGGTTTGGATGCATTTTAAGAAACAACATATGACTTGTCTGTGCTGCAGACTCCTCAGCTCTCAGCCCTCACAGATGTACAGGAGCACAAAGGTGGGGGCTGAGAGCTGAGGAGTCTGCAGCACAGACAAGTCATATGTTGTTTTCTTGAAATGCATCCAAACCAAAGCCCAACCCCTGCGACTACACAGAGGATTCTGTCAGGGTGCAAGGTAAGTTATAACACACAATTATATTGTAATGCACATGCTTAGAAAAGGCAAAAAGACAGATTTATGATGCAGGTGTGAGGGGCTTCTGTAACCTGTCTTCAGTGAAAATTAGATCCCTGATGACAGGTTCCCTGCTTCTCCCGGACTAATCATGATAAACCCCCCTGGACTCGCTGCACCTATGTAAAGCCGATATCTACCACTATGTGGCCCCTGTGTGTGTGGGGGCCCACTGACATGCTTTACACCGACCTTACCTCCATCCCTCTCTGCCTGGAGTGCTCCTTTAAGCGTTTACCTTTGGTACCAGGCAAGTTTTCGCTTTTGCCTTTATGAACTTTGAAAACACTTTTAGAGGTAAAGGCGCACGGGGAGGCCATATTACACCCGCATTCACGATGCATCGATTTAACACTAAAGGAGGAATAATCATGAAACATGGCGCATGAATTATCACCCCGCAAACCAATCTCTACAACACTTTGCTCTGTGCATTAACCCCTGCTGTGCCACGTTACAGCCTCTTTGTACTGGGGCCTGGCCGGCTTAGATCAACCCCTGCATGACGGGCAAGGGAACCCCACAGAACAGGACAAGACAATATTAATTTCTTCTGGAGTATAAATTTGGGTTCACACGATGGGGGAGTAAACTGCAGAAACCAGGAAACCTGGAGATCGGGAGGGTCCTATTCATAATTTCGGGTCTGTATTTTTCTGGTGGTCTGTGATTACTATAAGGGGTTAGGTCTGACTCTGTATTACTGAGTAGAGATGAGCGAACCCCGAAGTGTCCAGCGTTCTTCCTCTTCCCTCCTGCACACAGCAGTGTGAGAATTTCTGCAGCTTCATCCCCCTCCTCCACGTCTATCATGGCCCTTTGTGGGCGGTTGAATATTAACATAAAGTCTACACACAAAAGAAGAAGTATCATACGAGGTAAGAAAGATGGTAATCAACCCCTATACAGAAATCTATTAATATTTAAAGGGCTATTCCTCCCATGAAGACAAGTTTCTTATATGTACTCAGCACATCAAAATAACATCTTCTCTAATTCACTGTTATTAACAAAATTGCAGCATTTCCCAGATATAAGTACGACCTGTCTCTATTAGTCCTGCTGTACACAATTTCAATTTCCCCTAGACACGACCCAGTAACTTCAGACTTGGGGTCCGGCGCCATCTTGGATTTTTATGTGAGATTGTGCAGATGAGATTTCAGTGTCTTGTTCCTGTAGCCCCGCCCCCTGCACGGAGCTCAGAGACACAGAGACTGATACACTTCCTGGCAGGAGATTGTGAGTAGAGATGAGCTGCAAACTACAAGCTACAAGGAGATAAGTGATCCTGGGGAAGGGGGAGGCAGGCACATGTCAGTGAGACTGTGAACAGAGATGTAGCAGTGCTGACTCTGTAATAGGCATCTAATGGATCTCCTGCATCTCTGATCTGTCTCATCTCTCTTTCTATGTGTCAGTGTGTTTGTACAATGCCAGAAACCAGATGAAAGTGTATATACACCCTGTACCCTGATAATGTAACCACATTGTCAGCCCACAGAACTAGATGGATTATAATGTGTCTGCTTAGAGAGGCCCTGCCAACACCCTGGGATTTTGCACTGAGCAGCCTAGAGAGTGATGGGGACTAAAACAGCAATACAACTGAGTAAAATTGTAAGGTAAAGGGTTAAAATTATATTTATTGTGTTAACATCACTTGGGGATTGAGATGTGAGAATTTTCTTTCAGGGTAAAACTGATAATTAAAAAAATTATTATGGATAAATCTAAAGGATTTTGTCTACAAAGGAAACCAATAGCCTATCCACAGGTTAGGAGATATGTGTCTGGTCACTGAGAATCTACTACTGGGACCCTCCGAGAATCCTGAAAATGAGGGTCCCCTGTGCTGAGACAGTGATCTGCTAACCCCATAGAGATGAAGGGAGCAGCATAACCTGCATGAACTATGGATAGGTTCATTTACAGTTTTTGATATATTTTGATCCTAATATTGGGAAGTCCTGTAGTGCTTGGACACTTGGAGGTCTTTGAGGACTTTGGGGTCCTCCTAGTCCTCAGACCTCTGTTTCCATGTACTACATGCCTTCCCAATATTAGGGTCAAAATATATCAGACAATAAAGCGACCCACCCATTGGTCATGCAGGGGGTCTCTGCCGCTTTGGCTGGGTGGGTTTCATGGCTTTTGGAATAGGAGTGACAGAATTGAGCATAGAACAGATGATCATATGACTGTACGTTACATCGGGGAGTCGGCTCTCACATTGTGTCTTCATAGCGCCTAGATCTCATTTAATTGCTATTCCCATAATAACGGAGGTTAATGAATATGGCATCAAATAATTACCGCACATCCCGGAGCTTTCCCAATATAAAGTCAGCTCAACATGTGTTTATTAAGAAATGTAAATGTTGCTGAATCCGAAGTCTCCTGTACAAGCCGATGCGGCCACATCTCCATATTACAAGCCGCTTCCTATTTCTCAGGGACAATTTGCATTTTATGACATGGGACGCAGTGGTGTAACTAGGAGAGGCAGGGCCCCCTAGCAGGCTACTGAACGGGACTCCCCTCCCACTTAAAAAATATACATATTAGTATACTCACAGATATAAATACACTCATGTGCATATACACATACATACAGTGCCATATACAACATATACACATCACAGTGTATGTTATATACTGGACAATGTGCAGTGCAATATAGATATAATAGTGCACATCCTCCAATCTTTATTGTGTCAGGTCGGATGACGGGGCCCCCTGACACTGAGGGCCCCATAGCGGCTGCTATGGCTGCTACCGCTGTAGTTACGCCCCTGATGGGACGTCCAGTCTGGGTTGTGGATCTTTGTTCCAAGATGCAGTGTTGTTGGTTCTTACTGCTAAGACTTAAAGGGGTTGTCCCGAGGTTGGAAAAACATTGCTGATTTCTTCCAAAAACAGCGCCACTCTCTGTACAGAGATGAAGAAACTCTTTTTGCAATCGGTGGTTTCCATCCTCAAAAAATCTCCCGTCTTGGTAGTTTACGATTGTAGGTCGCCCCTTTAAGCTTTGTATATTAATATAGGCCTTCGGCTACATGCACACTGCCGTTGCCCGCCGTACCGTAGCACGGTGGGCACACGGCGGCGCACGGGGAAAAGGAGTAGGAGCGCTGCTCACCCCAGCCCCTCTCCATAGGAATATATGGCCCACACCGCCGTATTCCGTAGGAAGATAGGACATCTGCTATTTTTCTACGGGGTACGGTGCCGCACGTGTGATGCACCGTACCGTTCCCGTATGGCGCCGTGAGCCCACAGCGATGTATGGGGGACGCATATCGGCCGTATATATGTCCCCCATACGTTCGTGTGAATACGTTAAAGAGACCAGTCTACTCCACAAATTTGACAATTAGGCCTAAATAATTAAATAATTTATGCCTACCCGACAATACCTTGTGCCCCCCATTATGCTCTATATTGCTTTATTATCCCCTGTCTGGTCTCTTGTACAATGGACACTGATTTCTTTAAGGGAATCTTCCTGTAAGTCGCAGACACACCTACAGTGCAGTTCAGTCAGCTGGGGCCTACTTGTAATTTGGATGTCAGAAGCCATTTTGGGAAGTAAATAAAGCAATGGAGAAGGGAGGACTCCAGATATGATCCTGATCTCTGCTTAAAGGAAACCTAGCACTTGAAGTGGCAGGTTTCAGATGGAAATACAGAGCACCAGCTCAGGGTGAGCTCAGGGTGAGCTGGTGCCGGAGCTTATTTTTGTTAGTGTTTTAAACCGCTGTATTGCGGTTTAAAACACTTTTTAAACTTTATAGCCGGCGCAGGGAGGTACGCACTCGGCGCTTACCATGCGCGCGACCGTGCGCGCGGCTACATAGGAAGTGAAGGAGAGCCGTGCGCATGGTAAGCGCCGAGTGCGTACCTCCCTGCACCGGCTATAAAATTTAAAAAGTGTTTTAAACCGCAATACAGCGGTTTAAAACACTAACAAAAATAAGCTCCGGCACCAGCTCACCCTGAGCTCACCCTGAGCTGGTGCCCGGTATTTCCATCTGAAACCTGCCACTTCAAGTGCTAGGTTTCCTTTAATGTATAGTTATATTTGTTTTTCCAGGATTGTTCTTTGTCCTCCCCCTTCCTGTACATCATTTATGTTACACTAGTCCAATAATAACTGTGACAGTGAATTTCCAGAGCCCTCCATGATACCTCTCTATGGTCTATGAGGCGCCTCCTCCTCCATTCTGTCTTCTCTACGTCTGATGCCGCTTCTATTACGGCCTGTACCTTGTTGTCATGATCTGGGCCGCTGTATTTTTATGTGGAGTAGCTGCACTGAGGTGATTTTAGGCAAATAATGTCTCTAGGATACAAGGTACACAAAATTTTTATTCAGAAAGAAGCTGAGAAAAAAAATTTACCTCACGAAAAGGGGATAAACAAGAAAAAAGGATCCATAGAAATGTTTACATGTGTAGATGCTGCACGTCTCTCTCCCCGATTCTTCTCGCTCGTTTAGTAAATGTAGGTGCTCTCTGCCCTGTGCGAGATCCTGACAATAGACGGCTCCTTAGAGAAGGCACATCCTCAACCCGACGTGTCGATGGAAAATAACGAAACGCGTCCTCCTCAGATTTACCGCACTTAGAGGAGCCGGCTTAGGCCTTGTAGGCCCATTGATTTTCCCTGTGTCGGAGTAGGCGCTTTTTTCCTCATGTACTGATTACACCCGCTTGCTGTTGCGGCAGGTTTCACAGTCAAAGATCAGTCCGGCTTAGACGTAACGTGTCGTCAGCAGGAACATCCGCCGCGTGTTCAGTAGATATGTGCAGAGTTTTATAACGAGGGTCAATACACAAGTTCCTTTGGGTGGAGGAGGGGATCCAAGGCAACAACGGAGGACTCCATTCCCTCTACAGGCGGTCTCCTACTTAAGGACACCCGACTTACAGACGACCCCTAGTTACAGACGGACCCCTATCCCCTCTGTGACCTCTGGTGAAGCTCTACGAATGCTTTACTATAGTCCCAGACTGCAATGATCTGCTATAAGGAGTCAATAATGAAGCATTATTGATAATCCTTGGTCCCATTACAGCAAAAAATTTGGAAACTCCAAAGAAGTTTTTTGTTTGGAACTACAATTGTAAGATATACAGTTCCGACTTGCATACAAATTCAACTTAAGAACAAACCCAAGGGGACTGCCTGTATAGGGTCTCCTCCTTACACGTCTGTATGTGTCATGACTTTGGGACTGTACGTGACTGCTCCAGACTTACTGTAACATCTCCCCCTCCCATCTCTGACCTTCACCTAACCCCATAGGTAGCTCCAATTTAACCCCTTGTCATGCCGCCATTGCGTTACATTGCATTCACTTCATTGCTCCTTTTCATGTGTGACCACTGCTATCCATGTATTTTATGGAATTATATGGTGGTCCCCAAAACAGGAAGTAAAGACAACCCAACCGTGGCACTGCAAGAAGTTCAGCAAACATCTATGTTACTAATAAAGCTGGGTGTTCAAGGCTTCCACAGAGGGCAGGGCTGACGCCATTACCCACAAAAAACTGGGCAAGTGCCGGGGCCCAGAGCTGCTAAAGGGGCCCACATGGCCCAGTCCCCAACAGCCTATGTGGGGGCTTTATATAAAATTATCCAAGAGGGGGCTCTTGGGGAATATTTAGAGAACAAAACTTGGATAATCTTTTTATTGTTCTATGTATTGTGGTCATAATGGGACTTAGACCTTAAAGGGGATGTCTGGGTTAACTGGGGAACTTACTGTATTCTCGTCTATTGATCTCACTGTTGACCAGATGTGACCGTTGAGGCCAGTGAATATCTGAAGCAGTCACTCTAGCCTCAACATTTCTGGAGGTCTGGTGGGGCCAGGAGAGGAGGATTAGGGGGCTCTATCACGGGACTGGAACTTGCCTCCTTCTTATTTCAATCCATCCCAGCTGCTAGTGGGGGGGCCTTAGTTTAGGTGTAGAACCCCTTTTAAAGGGATTTTTTTGGGGTTATAGATCCTAACAACTGGACAACCTGTCTCAGTAGAACTTCCGTTGGTAGAACTACCACAGCTCCATTCCCTTCTTAGTGGCCATGCATGGTACTGCAGCTCCTCAGCCATTCAGGCTCCTTTGTTCAAAGTAAATGTACCAATCCAACATCGATGGTCTACGATATGGCTTATCCATTAATATTGCAACTTTATTAAATTCTATTTTATGATTTTTGTATTTTTATTGACTTGCCTCCACATTTCCGGTCTCTGTGTGTTACTATGAGAGTTAGGAGTTCCCGTTTTCCTAGACGGTGATAAGTCAGGCTAATAGAAGACCCTGTCTGTAACATTTGTATCAATGACAAAACATTCTTTAGATGAATTCATGTGAATTTTTTTCTTCTGTCCATAGAAAACCCCAGCAGCGACGGCTGGTACTTGTCATTGTGTCTTCCTGGCTCCAATCTGTCAATAGCGTCCATAAAGAATGGCGCTGACTACACCTTGTGTCTAGAAACCAATAGCTGTAAATCCTGTTTATTAGAGTTTGTATCAAGGCGCTGATATGTTAAGTCCGTTGTTATGAGCGACGCTTTATCTGGTATCCAGGAATATTCCAAGTTATTCATAACGTCACTCCACCTCCTGACATCTGTGTCATATCCAAATCTGATGTATTAAGGTGGTCAGCTGTAAGGTATGGGGAGGCCAGGCTGCAAAAGTTTTCTGCAGCGCTTCCAGTGGAGGAATGAAGTATTGCATGTGCCTATCTATATTAGTTGATTGGCTGTTCAATGCAGGAAGGGCAGGTCCTCCCAAGCCGGAGACGGCAGCTGCTCTTCACTCAAATTTACTAATCTGAAATGGATTACTGTTACAAATTGACTGGCTAGTCCAGTTTTAGTCCAATTTTTTTCTTACTGATCTCATTTTTGGCTGGTATCTTTTAAAGTGCTGAAGTACAGGATTGGAGGTTCCCTAACCTTTGGTCTTGCCAACCTGTGGTGGATGGGATTTTTTTCATTTAAAATGGTATAAACACTGTAATGGGGACACTGGAGTCAGGGTTCATGGTCCTATCTGTCATTGCTAATACTCCAGCCCCACAACAGCACTGCTGGCTTGCCTTTTGCAGATTCAAGGCGATAAGGGACAACCACCCCCCTGTACCAAAGTGTGGACACTTAACAAGACCGACAAACAAATGACACAAAGGAGGTCAACAAATGGGTCACATCTAAGATGGCATATAAAGTACAAAATTGTATACACAGAAGAATAGTCAAGAACGTAAGCCAATTATCAGAAAAACAGAAGTACAAACTACTGACCCTTGCTGGTTCAGAGTAAGAATTGCATAAGAGAGCCAGCAGCCCAGCCAATAGAGCAATGTTCAGACAGCCGACTGAAAAGAACCACATAACTTCAGTGACAGCACCAACTGCAGAAGACCCAGACCCAGATGTAACAAGCGCAATGACAAATAGACTTGATAAACCTTCAACAGGCAGTCACAAGTAATGGCAAATTAGAGTAAAATGCTATTACATTTGGTGAATCGTACATTATTTTAGATGAAATATTTTATACAGACCGGGAACATTATACAGATACATGTAGAGGTCTCGAGGACTTTGAGGAGCACCTGTCAGACCTTCTGATATTATTGTCGTAGTTAACACTTCCCCATAATATAACGTTCCTTGATCATCTTTGTTGTCCTAGTCCCCTATTAAACCTCCCAAAAATACATTACAAAATTGTGTTTTAGCCCAAATAATCGCACAGGACTATTATGATGTGAATTGGAAGGAACTGGCAACTCTTGTTATATTATGATCTGATAAAATTTTTACATTTTTGAATTGGAGATATGTAACCCTGGAGTCTACTTGAAGACCACTGTCCACCAGGAGATGTGTGTTTGTATGAAAAGCCATGGTGCCATGAAGTAGCCTGGGACAACATGAAGGAATCTGCAGGATGCTCTCATCTGTGTTTTCATAACCTCAACCTCCAAGGTCACAGAGAAGACATGGGATCCATATGTGGACAAGCAGAAGACCCTGTCCCACAATAAGAACCTTAAAGAACATTTGTCCAGCTGGTCCCTGATGAATAAACTACAACTCCTCTACCCCAGGAGATCCTTCTACTGCTACAGTATGTTTGATGACTCTGTAAGACTGCTGGGACCACCTTCTGAGGACAATAAAGACAAACAAGGAACCTTTTAATTTCACTCAATGAGTCAAGTAGACATTGAGGACAATGGAATTAAGACATGGGGGAAAAAACACAAATTGTAGAGGAACGAAGTCCAGAAGGTCAAACGAGAAAATAAAGACCGTATCAGAGAATGTAACAAACATATAAGGAAATCTAATTTATTTACTCATTTATGTGTGTAATAAGATTTTTGGAGAAATTGTATCTCTTGGTTGTCAAAGCTTCTGGGTTTTCATAAAATATTGAAAAAAAAAATAGAGAAGAAAAAAACAGATTGCCATAAATATAGGTTTTTAAGTAAAAAAAAAAAGGTAATTTTAGTTTAGGTTTGTGTTTGTGAAAGAGATTGCACCGCGTTTAGTTGGAGAATACCTTTTTGATTTGTTCCCAGTCACAAGTTTATTTTAGAACATTTTTGAAACTTTTTCAATTTGTTGTGTTTTTTTAAAATTTTATTTAATCCGGAATTATTGGTGGTGTGCATTATGATGTCATATATTGTACATATTTATTCTGAAATATCTTATTTGGAATTATGTGGATTACAGTTGGCCTTCTAGTTCCATCCCAAAGTTGATACTTCCGAGAGATGTGGTCTCCAAACCAGGGGCGTTGCTAGGATGGCAAAAGATCTGGGGCACGGGCCCCAATGCATTTGTATTAAATTGACAGTGGTGACCATTTTTGTACATGACCCCCTCAAATGAGTTTCCCGCCAAAACCAATTCCATCCATTGCCTGCAGGTGATGTGTCCTCGGACTGTAGTTGTTCTCTATCTTCTCCATTAGCCCCAGCATCACCAAGTCTCCTCCCTGTAAAGTTTACCACACAGGCATCTTATGTTCTTCATTGTTCCTATATCTTGGTCCCCTAACACAGTTATCCTTCTGCTACCCCTACATTGTCCCCATTGTGGCCCCCACAATAACTGACCCTCCACAATACATTGGCCCCATACTTTACATTACACCCTCATTGTGCCACCTACCTGATAATGTTCCCTAAACATGGCCTAACATGTAATAATGCACTTAATACCTCTCACCTTGATAATGCCCCTGCCAAGTGACCCTTTCTAATTATCTAATTAGTAGCCGCCGAAAAATCCCCACACTAAATAATGCCCCCCACCCACCGAATAATTCTCCCACATGAAATAAGCTCACCAATAAGGGATGTCCCCACAACTCTCCAGTATATAATGTTATATATATAATGGGCAATTAACAATCCCCAAAGAAATTCATATTCTCTGCAGCCCCCACAACAATGGATGTCCCTCCTGCCCCTCACACTTATTGATGCCATCCCATCACATCCCAGTAATTGGTGTCCCCCAAAGCCCCCCCCCCCCCGCAATTGATGTACCCCTTCAAAAAGGTATATGCCCCCAAAACCCCAACAATGAATACCCCCCAGCCCCTCAGAAATGGTTGTCCCCACCCCTAGCAATGCATGTGCCCCATAGACACCCAGCAATTGACGTTTCCCCCCTCTAAGCAATTGATGTCTCCCATAAACCCCCCCAGAAATGAATGTTCCCATTAGCTCCCCATCAATGTATGTCATATATAGCCCCCCCAGAAATTAATATTTCCCCCCCCCCCCGAGGAACAGATGTCCCCCCCCATCCCCTCTGCAATAGATGTACCCTCATCAGCCCCTCTCAGCATTTGATGTTGTCTTCAGCCCCACCCCCAGCAAGCAATGGATGTGCCCCATAGATCCTCAGCAATTGATACGCCCCCCACTCAGCAAATGATGTGTCCCACAAACCCCCCAGAAATTAATGTTACCATTACCTCCCAAGCAATGGATATCATCCACAGCCTCCCCTGCCTCACAAAATTAATATTCCATGCCAGCCTCCAAGCACGGATGCCCCCCCAGCAATGGAATTTTCCCCAACCAGCCCCTCTCAGCAATTGATGGCCCCCTCCACCAGCTATTGATATCCCCCACAAGCCCCCCCCACAAGAAATTAATGTTTCCATTAGCTCCCCAGTAATGGATTCCCCCTGACAATGGATAATATCCCCCACATAAATTAATATACCCCTCCTTGAGAAATGGTCCATACACCCACATAAATTAAATTAATGTCCCCATAGCATTCCAGAAATTATGACCCCGGTCATTTAATGTCCCCCAGCCCCTGTCCCCCGAGCAAACTGGGCACCCCCTAGCAAATTCCTACACTGTGAATTAAAAAAAAAAACAACTTAATGCTCACCTGTCTTCTTCTTGCCTCTCTCCTCTTCTCGCTGTGCGGGAATGAGTCGCGGTGACGTCATCACACCGCGTCTCCGGCTCCCAGCGCTTTAGTCAGCTGGTAGAAGCAGGAGACGCGGTTTAATGACGTCACCGTGTCTCCTGCTATGTGTAGTGAAGGACGGAGCTTATAGCTCCATTCTTCACTGCAGCGCTCGCCTCTATCTGTGCAGATAGAAGTGAGAGAGGGGTGAGGACCCGGACAGTGGGACAAGAGTGCCGCTGATCCGGGGCACAGGCCAAAAGATCCGGGGAACGAGCCCCGGATCTTTTAGCCTAGCGACGCCCCTGCTCCAAACTCTTGTTTCTCCAGCTGTATGGTGTTTGAAAGATGTGAGGAATTTCTGTGACTCAAACTATGCGATTCTAGATCATCACCACCTTCTTTGGTTCATGTAGGCTTGTGATTTTTTTTCGGGAGGAGAAACCTAGATTTTACTTGTCAACCAATAACCGTTTCGCATGAGTGGTCAGTGGAAAACAATCTTGGTTTTTCTATAGTTGGTTTTGTCTTTTTTTGTAGAACATATAAATTGTGTTGTGCTAACTTTACCCTGAAAGAGGTCACTGGGGACCACGATGGATTGGGCATGATGAGTTCTACCACGCCTGGTCCTTTGTTCTCATATTAGACAAGGTCCCAGCTTAGACCCTTCCCATCAGAAATATACACAAGCTTCGCCTCTGGCCCATAGCTCAACTACTTTTCACTTTATTGGTCTAGTAGGTGTTCTGTTGGCCATAGATAACAGATTCTGGAAGTTGGGTGAGCCTACCGGTGACATGGCCGGCCTTCCATGTATAGAAACAATGGGGCTCATTTACTAAGGGCTCCGTGGCCGCACTTTCGTCGGGTCTCCCGAATTTTTCCGTTTTGTGACGAATTCCGCCGGGATTTTGGCACACGCGATCAGATTTCAGCGCAATTGCACCGGCTTTCACGCGACAGAAATAGGGGGGGCCTGGCCATCAGACAACCCGACGGATTCGGAAAAAAAGCGGAATTTAAAAAACTAAAAGTGTCGCAAGGTCAAGTGCTCACATGCACCAGGAAGAAGAAGGTGAACTCAACCTTAGTGAATCCCTGCAGAACCTGAATCCTTGTCAGAGAACGCGGCGCTGGATCGCGACTGGACCGGGTGAGTAAATGAGCCGCAATGTGCTTGGTTGACACTTGTTCGAAGTGAAAACCTATACCTCCTCATCTGTACCAATTGGGAATGTGCGTTGGACAGTCACGAGGACTACCGGGAAGCCAAAGAAGCCATCAGCTACGGAAGGTATATGGGCAACGATACGTAAGCTGCTTCCGAGATAATTTTCCAGTATAAGCCGGATGGGAATTCTTTAACTCTGATTGCAATTCCGCTCTCTTGTATAGAATTGAGTTTTTGTATTGTTTTACGTCTGTTCTAAACTATTCATTAGACGGAGCTTTAGTCAAAAAGTTACATTGTGAAGAGTCCTCGTTATACAACGTCTTACAGAACAGAACAAGGAAGCATAATGCATTTTCTCCTAATGACAAGTGTTGCTATTCTTCCTTGTTCTTCCGCACATTCCCTTCTCCCTTTACTCTACATCTCTTATATTATAGGGGTTTTTTTTATGGCTAAAAGACTTAATTGTCTAAGTTTTTACTTTTATGTTTTTGCCTTTTTTGTTTCTCCTCTAGGTCTCAACTTTTAAGGATTCACCCAAGACATTCTTTCATTTACCTTCTACTCAGCCTCCGATAATTGCTTTGTTCTTATAAATGTTTGTAAAGGTCCGACAATCGGGGAGGGAGGTCTGCGAGATTTTAGACGTCTTATTGTTGGTTTAGTTTTGTTTTAGACTATAGTTAGTAAAATGGCTTAAGATCTCTGTGGTGGATGAGGTTACGTTCCACATTTCTGAAAATTGGACTGGTGGAGTAAAAAGGTTTGCAAAAGTTCTTTTTGTAAAAAGTTGGATCTTGATTGAATTGTCCAGAATATCTGTACAACGTTGCTATAAGTGAGGATTTTCTACTTGTAATGTTTGCCATATCTTTGAGTTTCCTGCTTAGCACTCTAAGCACTCTGCTCCTCCTCCCCTCTCACAGCATGCACACACAGAGTAAGAAGGAAGCTACAGCTTTTGTAGTAGTTTAGTTGTAACTCGCCCTCTCCAGAATGCTTATGGTACTACATGCTGTAAGTGGAGATTTTTTGGGAAAGTTAACTTTTCATACAGCTGGAGATTACAGTTATCGTGACTCCACATGATGGTGGAAAATTGTAACAGATCATATGCAAAAACACTTTATACTGCCATACTGTAGAATGCAGTACATGGATCAGTTATAGGATCAGTTAAAGTACTCCAAGGGCCTAAAATATACTAAAAAAATTTTTTTTTATTTCAAATCCTTTTTTTTTAGCAAACATATAAACATAAATAGTAAAAATTGCTTAGTGCCAGTGCCTGATCTAATAACATACAAAAACGGTTAATCCCAATGCAAAAAAATTGTTTTGAAATGTCCGAAACCCCACTTTTTGTCATTTTGCAACTCAAAGATTTAAATAATTGATCAAAGGTCATATTAGTCCCACAAATGGTATTAATATAAATGTCATCACATCCGGCAAAAATGACACCACACACAGCCCTATATGCTAATAATTGCCCCATGATTGCACCGACCCAGAAAATAAAGGGGATACATCGTGAAAGCCAAAAAAAAAGTTTTTTCCATAAAGTTTGTTGCATTTGAATTGTTTCCCCCGCTTCCCAGTACAGGGTGTGATAAATTGAACACTGGAAGTACAATATGTAGTACACAAAAAACAAACCCTAATAAAGCTTTTTACACAAAAAATAAAAAGGTTTTGGATTTTTAAAGAAGGGGAGCAAAAAACTAAAACTGTGAAAGTCTGCTCCTCCTCCTCCCCCTCTCACAGCATACACTCCCAGCAAGAGACTGGGAGCTGCAGCTTTTGTTGTGATTTATTGTTACTTACATTGTCTCAAACATTAACAGAGGTTTGATGTTTCTGAAACAAATTGGTTCTCTTACAGTTAGAGTTAATTTTTAGAGTTAATTTTTAGCTATATATATATATCTTCACGGAATGTGTGTTTTGACCTGATTTGTGTAGAGTTTCCTGCACTTGTGCTGCTCCTTCTCCCCTCTCACAGCATACACAGAGAGCACCTGGAGGTCCAGCACCTCCTCCACCTTTTTGCAGATAGAAGGTAAAGTTTATACATGGCTGATGTATGTGTGATTCTGGGCAACGTACAATAGCATTATAATCTCCATGCTTAGGCAAGCCCTCAGGCCATCTGAAGAAGCCAAATGTCAGTGGTGTCTGAGACGCTATCCAGGCTCGCTGACCTGAGATAACGCAGCTCGCAGATATTATCTCAAAGTTTACATTAGTCCTTGGCCTCAGGCCCTTGGACAAGGTGTTTCTCAGCAGTGACCTTGTTTCTGGCTACAGGCTTGTATACAACATAGTTCATTCTGCAAACCGATTTTAATACAAGATTTGGCTCAATAAGGGTAAAGTTGCAAAATCTCAACCTAAAGTAGGCGTTTCTAGGTTGGTGTGGGGGGGGGGGGGGTATTCCTGTGGTAAGAGTAGGGCCACATTCACACAACTGCATAGGGGCTGGTGATACGGCCGTACAATTTGCAGCCAGATCATGGCCCCCATAGAGGTCTATGGCACCCAGTCACGGTGCTGTGGGCACACGATGACTGAGCTGGGCCGCTCGGTTTCCTATGGAGAGGAGAGGTGTGAGGAACGCTCATGGGCAAGTTGAAGGGGCCAATTAACAAAAATGAATGTAGGTAAGCCCCAAAAATCAATATTAAGAAGTTACCATACAATTGGGGTAATTTCCAACTCTTCATAGGCATGTACCTGTTTCTACCATAATTGCATCTTCGCCCTGTTCCCCATTGACTTCTCCTGGACTTCCACACCAGGACACCTTGACTTCTCCTGGACTTCCACACCAGGACACCTTGACTTCTCCTGGACTTCCACACCAGGACACCTTGACTTCTCCTGGACTTCCACACCAGGACGCCTTGACTTCTTGCTGGCGGGGAGCCGGTTAGGTGAATTGTGGTCCTATGTTTTGCCGCCCATGGGGGTTGGGAGTCTCCTCTGTTTGCACCACTGGGATCATACATTTATACCTCATCCGGGGAATAGGAGGTAAATGTTGATCTTGACACATCCCCTTTAACTCCTTTTCTTATGATTGTTAATTTTCAGTAACCCGTAGACCATCCACGTAGCTCGACCTGCGTAGTATTATTTATGGCGTCGTCTGTAGTGCGGCTATTTGCATTATGTGTACCATTAGATTTTAATAACTCGTTGCGTTGTTACATTGCAATTCAATTAAAATTCCTCAGAACATTAATGTAACACAAGGACTTGAAGCCTGATCGCCCCTCGCGCAGAGCGCCGTCCTTCAAGCGATGTTGGTTTTCCATTAGTCACATTAAGTGCTGCTATGAACGGGGGTGAAGAGTCTTCAACATTCAACTACTTGTGAAAGGAATCCACAGAGACACATCTTTTCTAAGCTCTCTGACCGATGAGATACAACCTGGGCTGCAAAAAAAAAAAATACTCAAAAGACCCGGGATTCTCGTTATGCCTGCAAGTGGCCTTTGTATTTCTGCTGAGATCCAAATTCTGATGGGGTGAAACCTAATGAGGTGCGGTGGGACTGAATTATCAATATACTAGAAGATCCTCTGATGGGTCAAGGTTCAGGCTCAATAAGAGGTCCCCAATCATGAGGTCCAACAAAAGCCACCACGACTGAAATGGATTGCGTCTAAATGGATTTACTGAATATGTGGCTCAGTGGCTATTAAAAAGCCAAGTAGGGGAGTTAAGCTCAATATCAGTTGGCCAAGTGCGGAGATGTATGTTGGGTTTGGTTTGGAGGCCACAGCCAAACATCTCTGTGTAAAATAAAGGATCAGATATGATAAAATTCACCTCCAATTTTTGATCGGTGACGAATTGAAACCATTGTTGGGTTGGGATGACGTTCTTCTATTCGGCACTCTTTTTAAGATGTTTCAAATGGAGACGACTGCTGTAGGTCACAGAATATGTGGAGATGTCCAAAAATCTAGCACACAGATCTGTCAAGCTTCCAAATTGTGAACCACAAGAAATCGACCTCATTCAGACATGTTCTATATTACTCTGTGCACGGTCATGGTGACCAGGTGCCATCGGCGGCAATGGGGATCGATATCGGCCCCCACTACATTCGTGTGTAAGAGCCCTACACCTTCTTACACGCAAACTTTTTTTTGGAAGTGTTGGCCATTATTTCAACTGATAACTCACACCCCCATGTTTTATGGGATGAATCACCTGGCCGACAACTTTAAATTTTCATATGTCCATTAATGGACCTATAGCTTTGGATTCAACACCGATGACGTGTTGACAAGGCACCATCCAGCCTTGGGTTTTCACTGGTGAAATGTCCCTTTTACCCTTTGCTCTTGAATTGATGTCCTATACGAAGACTGGAATACTCAGCACCACCATGTTCCCCATCACAGGTTGAGGGAATCTTCTTACTTTCACTCTTCCTAGCTGTGATGAAGTCATATGTGCTACCTAAAACAATTCCACCATTGTGCGTCAGTCTCGGGAGTATCAATAAATCTTTCTTTTAATGTTGTGAGGATAACCATGCACGCCTGACATACTTCTGGTATGTAGAACAGGCCATGTCCCTGTAGTCCTTGGGAATACAAAGTGATTATGTATTTCTGAGCTTGTAGACATCTAACAGTAGTAAATGAGTAGCAGTTAGTAAGTACAGAAATCTATGGAATTACTCAGGGTACCAGTCATTAGGTTATCTAGAAACTCCTGATCTTCTCCAGTGGATGTTTGGTCTCTTGAGGTCCACGATGACTGGAAGAAAAGCATTTGTGTGAGGAACACAGGTCATTATTGACCAATCCTTAGAGGAAAATGGCCAGATGGGTTCAAGCTGACACAAAGGGAACAATAACTAAATAGTGATTGAGCGTTGTTGACATACTACAGCCGGAGTGTTGGGGCTGACCACATGGATCCTTTTATGGCCAAGGTCTACACATTTTGTAGTCGTCGCCTTCAGCAGAAATTGCCTTCCCATTCTTCATCTACCCTTTCCAAGGAAGTCTACTTTTTCCCTATTTTTACTGTGTTGCTTTCCATGGGGGTGGTTGTCCTGAAACTATAGTGTAATTTGGAATTTGACAAATTGGAGGATGAGAAGAAGACTGAAGATGTATCCACTAAAAATGGGAGACTTCCTGGAGTTCTGGAGAAGCTGGTCATATCCACCTGGCTCTTGGTGATCTCTTATTGACTTGGACATGTTATGTATCATGTGCCATGACCGGCATCCTGCGCTAATTTTCATGGATTTTTAAGGAGGCTTCAGCATAAAAGGGAGTCCTGGAGGAGTGGTCCAAGCTCCAAGACATTTTTCAGAGGTTCTGGGCACTTTTTGTGCTGGACACATCCCGAAAAGTATTGTGTATGACTATATTTCTCCACACCTCCTAGAAGAAGGTGTGGCCATTGCTGAAAATCGGGTAGGTACCATATTATGTGCATGGTGTTATGTATGATGAATGTATTATGGTAGATTGTTGAGAATTATGTTCTCGAGAGGATCATCATAGACTGTGATATTCTGATGGATTTTATTTGTTTTTGTTATTTTTTTACCTTCTGTTCTCCAGCCATGGGGTCGGTGGGTGGTCCCGAGTCCTCGTTCTCTATGGCAGACTCTTTCGCCTATATGAAGTGTTGCTATGTGGGTGTTTTCTAAGAGCATTACTTACATGTGTAGCTTTTTGCTTTTTGTGGTTTCTCCTGAAAAAAAAAACAGGAATCGGATTCAAAACACAAAAACTTCATCTCTGTCAATGCAATAAAAAAAAAAGTATCAAATCTGTTATCTGCCGGGACGTGTATGAATGCGGGACTGTTCATTATGGGATTTGTATAGGGGGATGTTTATGAGACCTCCGAGTCGGTGCTAACCACAGGCCTGCCAGAGGAAGGTGCATCTGGTGTGATTTCCCCTCCATTCATCCCTTCCGGCACGTGTCGCACGTACAGGGCAGGCGCCGCGAGCGTGATACTTGTTTTTATACTGAAGTGTAAGGATTTTTTTCTGGCAGTCTGCTGATACTTTACATCCAATACATTTTAGTGGATTTCATGTAATGTTTCTTTTCACCTGTGGGGGCACTGTAGGGAAATGAAACACTTCCTTTAACTCAAACCTATCAGTAAAAATTGATCCAACAAACCACTACCAGTATGTAGCTTCTAGAACACCTTCCAGAACTTGCTTCTTTCATGGCCCAGTTTGGTGGCATCACCAGAAATTCTTCTTTGATCTGAGATGTAAACTTTTTGTATAGAGTCATGGAGGTGGAGAGTTTAAAGCTGAAGTCAAGCTCTCCCCACCTCAAAAACCTCCTTAGTTGTATTTGATGCCTTTATGCCTAGGATCATCACTGCCTGGCGCTCCTGAAGGCCGGTGCTTGATGTCAATCACAGCAGAGGGGAGGTTCTGAGTTGGGAGAGCTTGACTTCAGAACTTTTTGCCTCTGTGACTTTAAACAACCAATTCACATCTAATTTTAAAGTTTATTTTCCTGTGTGATTCTACCATTCTTTGCCATTAAAAAAATTATCTGGAAGGGGTTAATAACAAACTGGTAGCTGTTTATTAGGTCACTTTCTGCTGATGGGTTCCCTTTAAAGGTATTCTCTCAGCAGATTTGACACTGCACAACTACATACTCGGAGTTCACCTTCTTCTTCCTGGTGCATGTAAGTGCATTGTCCGTGTATAATGCGCTGTGCGGGGAGTCACTAAGATCCTGCGCCCGATATCCTGCATGTGTCGCTTCCCCGCTCAGGTCCCCAGAGTTCACCTTCTTCTTCCTGGTGCATGTAAGTGCATTGTCCGTGTATAATGCGCTGTGCAGGGAGTCACTAAGATCCTGCACCCGATATCCTGCATGTGTCGCTTCCCTGCTCAGGTCCCCGGAGTTCACCTCCTTCTTCCTGGTGCATGTAAGTGCATTGTCCGTGTATAATGCGCTGTGCGCGGAGTCACTAAGATCGTGCCCCCGATATCCTGCATGTGTCGCTTCCCTGCTCAGGTCCCCGGAGTTCACCTTCTTCTTCCTGGTGCATGTAAGTGCATTGTCCGTGTATAATGTGCTGTGCGGGGAGTCACTAAGATCCTGCGCCCGATATCCTGCATGTGTCGCTTCCCCGCTCAGGTCCCCAGAGTTCACCTTCTTCTTCCTGGTGCATGTAAGTGCATTGTCCGTGTATAATGCGCTGTGCAGGGAGTCACTAAGATCCTGCACCCGATATCCTGCATGTGTCGCTTCCCTGCTCAGGTCCCCGGAGTTCACCTCCTTCTTCCTGGTGCATGTAAGTGCATTGTCCGTGTATAATGCGCTGTGCGCGGAGTCACTAAGATCGTGCCCCCGATATCCTGCATGTGTCGCTTCCCTGCTCAGGTCCCCGGAGTTCACCTTCTTCTTCCTGGTGCATGTAAGTGCATTGTCCGTGTATAATGTGCTGTGCGGGGAGTCACTAAGATCCTGCGGCCGATATCCTGCATGTGTCGCTTCCCCGCTCAGGTCCCCGGAGTTCACCTTCTTCTTCCTGGTGCATGTAAGTGCATTGTCCGTGTATAATGCGCTGTGCGGGGAGTCACTAAGATCGTGCACCCGATAGCCTGCATGTGTCACTTCCCGCTCAGGTCCCCGGAGTAAACCTTCTTCTTCCTGGTGCATGTAAGTGCATTGTCCGTGTATAATGCGCTGTGCGGGGAGTCACTAAGATCCTGTGCCCAATATCCTGCATGTGTCGCTTCCCTGATCAGGTCCCCGGAGTTCACCTTCTTCTTCCTGGTGCATGTAAGTGCATTGTCCGTGTATAATGCACTGTGCGGGGAGTCACTAAGATCGTGCGCCCGATATCCTGCATGTGTCGCTTCCCTGATCAGGTCCCCGGAGTTCACCTTCTTCTTCCTGGTGCATGTAAGTGCATTGTCCGTGTATAATGCGCTGTGCGGGGAGTCACTAAGATGGTGCGCCCGATATCCTGCATGTGTCGCTTCACCGCTCAGGTCCCCGGAGTTCACCTTCTTCTTCCTGGTGCATGTAAGTGCATTGTCCGTGTATAATGCGCTGTGCGGGGAGTCACTAAGATCGTGCACCCGATATCCTGCATGTGTCGCTTCCCCGCTCAGGTCCCCGGAGTTCACCTTCTTCTTCCTGGTGCATGTAAGTGCATTGTCCATGTATAATGCGCTGTGCAGGGAGTCACTAAGATCCTGCGCCCGATATCCTGCATGTGTCACTTCCCCGCTCAGGTCCCCGGAGTTCACCTTCTTCTTCCTGGTGCATGTAAGTGCATTGTCCATGTATAATGCGCTGTGCAGGGAGTCACTAAGATCCTGCGCCCGATATCCTGCATGTGTCGCTTCCCCGCTCAGGTCCCAGGAGTTCACCTTCTTCTTTCTGGTGCATGTAAGTGCATTGTCCCTGTATAATGTGCTGTGCGGGGAGTCACTAAGATCGTGCGCCCGATATCCTGCATGTGTCGCCTCCCCGCTCAGGTCCCCGGAGTTCACCTTCTTCTTCCTGGTACATGTAAGTGCATTGTCCGTGTATAATGCGCTGTGCGGGGAGTCACTAAGATCGTGCGCCCGATATCCTGCATGTGTCACTTCCCCGCTCAGGTCCCCGGAGTTCACCTTCTTCTTCCTGGTGCATGTAAGTGCATTGCCCGTGTATAATGCGCTGTGCAGGGAGTCACTAATATCGTGCGCCCGATATCCTGCATGTGTCACTTCCCCGCTCAGGTCCCCGGAGTTCACCTTCTTCTTCCTGGTGCATGTAAGTGCGTCGGAAAACCCGCGGGACCCTTAGTAATTAAGCCCCATTGTCTTACTTATTGTATCCAGTGTTGGACTGAGGTTCCGGGGGCCCAGAACTTGATTGTATCAGTGGTCTCCAGGGATCACTGCCAGATCAGATGTAGCAGAGCCAAATGTGTCACTTTGCAGTTATGTTGTGGAAGAATAAGAAATTGTAAAGTATTTCAGGACTGAAGCTCAGAGTGCGATAAAATGAAGAAGTTTACACCTGACAAACTCGGCTCTGCTACATCCATAGCTGTTGTGTCCTACATATTACATAGAAGAGGGCGATAGTCTGCTACATCCATAGCCATTGTGTCCTATATATTACATAGAAGAGGGCGATAGTCTGCTACATCCATAGCTGCTGTGTCCTATATATTACATAGAAGAGGGCGATAGTCTGCTACATCCATAGCTGTTGTGTCCTACATATTACATAGAAGAGGGCGATAGTCTGCTACATCCATAGCCGTTGTGTCCTATATATTACATAGAAGAGGGCGATAGTCTGCTGCATCCATAGCTGTTGTGTCCTATATATTACATAGAAGAGGGCGATAGTCTCTGATACATCCATAGATGCTGTGTCCTATATATTACATAGAAGAGGGCGATAGTCTGCTACATCCATAGCTGCTGTGTCCTATATATTACATAGAAGAGGGCGATAGTCTGCTACATCCATAGCTGTTGTGTCCTATATATTACATAGTAGAGGGCGATAGTCTGCTGCATCCATAGCTGTTGTGTCCTATATATTACATAGTAGAGGGCGATAGTCTGCTACATCCATAGCTGCTGTGTCCTATATATTACATAGAAGAGGGCGATAGTCTGCTACATCCATAGCTACTGTGTCCTATATATTACATAGTAGAGGGCGATAGTCGGCTACATCCATAGCCGTTGTGTCCTATATATTACATAGTAGAGGGCGATAGTCTGCTGCATCCATAGATGCTGTGTCCTATATATTACATAGAAGAGGGCGATAGTCTCTGATACATCCATAGATGCTGTGTCCTATATATTACATAGAAGAGGGCGATAGTCTGCTACATCCATAGCTGCTGTGTCCTATATATTACATAGAAGAGGGCGATAGTCTGCTACATCCATAGCTGCTGTGTCCTATATATTACATAGAAGAGGGCGATAGTCTGCTACATCCATAGCCGTTGTGTCCTATATATTACATAGAAGAGGGCGATAGTCTCTGCTACATCCATAGCTGTTATGTCCTATATATTACATAGAAGAGGGCGATAGTCTGCTACATCTATAGCTGCTGTGTCCTATATATTACATAGAAGAGGGCGATAGTCTGCTACATCCATAGCTGTTATGTCCTATATATTACATAGAAGAGGGCGATAGTCTGCTACATCCATAGCTGCTGTGTCCTATATATTACATAGAAGAGGGCGATAGTCTGCTACATCCATAGCCGCTGTGTCCTATATATTACATAGAAGAGGGCGATAGTCTGCTACATCCATAGCTGCTGTGTCCTATATATTACATAGAAGAGGGCGATAGTCTGCTACATCCATAGCTGCTGTGTCCTATATATTACATAGAAGAGGGCGATAGTCTGCTACATCCATAGCCGCTGTGTCCTATATATTACATAGAAGAGGGCGATAGTCTGCTACATCCATAGCTGCTGTGTCCTATATATTACATAGAAGAGGGCGATAGTCTGCTACATCCATAGCTGTTATGTCCTATATATTACATAGAAGAGGGCGATAGTCTGCTACATCCATAGCTGCTGTGTCCTATATATTACATAGAAGAGGGCGATAGTCTGCTACATCCATAGCCGCTGTGTCCTATATATTACATAGAAGAGGGCGATAGTCTGCTACATCCATAGCTGCTGTGTCCTATATATTACATAGAAGAGGGCGATAGTCTGCTACATCCATAGCCGCTGTGTCCTATATATTACATAGAAGAGGGCGATAGTCTGCTACATCCATAGCTGCTGTGTCCTATATATTACATAGAAGAGGGCGATAGTCTGCTACATCCATAGCTGCTGTGTCCTATATATTACATAGAAGAGGGCGATAGTCTGCTACATCCATAGCTGTTGTGTCCTATATATTACATAGAAGAGGGCGATAGTCTGCTACATCCATAGCTGTTGTGTCCTATATATTACATAGAAGAGGGCGATAGTCTCTGCTACATCCATAGCTGCTGTGTCCTATATATTACATAGAAGAGGGCGATAGTCTCGGAATATATGTGTCACAGGGTGTTGGACCTTGAGGGGGCAATACGAGGCTGTGGAATACCTTTCTATGGAAGTTCTGACCGTCTACCTTGAATTAAGTGGGAGGGTCCGGAGCGCTGCCTGTAGGAACAAACACCCCTGTGAGAGCCGCCAGTCACCCGGCTGCCAGTGTATATTTGAGGAAGAGGGAACCGAGCTGGAATTTTGGCATCCAGCAGGAATCTGCGCTGCTCCTAACCACTGCATGTGAGTCTTTACACTCGATTTATAGAATTTTTTTAATATATGTTTTTGTAACTTTTTGTGACTTCTGTCTTCAGCTTCTTGTGTGAGGGTCTTCCTATCCCAGACACGATCCTTGGGGAATTTTTTTTTTCCCGTAGTAAATGAAGTTTTTGAGCTATTTTGCATGTGTGAATTAGGGGAAAAAATTTGTGCAAAAATAGTTTGGGGAGTGAATGAGGCGACGTCTTGTTGGGAAAATATGTTCCTAATAACCACATGAAAGGATTTTATACCCGTCACATTCCAGGTCACTATAGAATATAGAAAATTTTAAAGAAAATGTATAAAAACTTAAAAAAAAAATTTTTTTAATTTGTTTATAAGAAGTTTGGTCGGCTGTAGTTTTGTTTTTTTCTACCTACGTGGTGTTTGATGGGTTAATACATCATTTCAAATAGAATAGAATCATTTAGAATTCTAAACACTTTTAATTGATAAATGTACTGAAAATATTTTATTGAAACTGGCAAATTTTGGGGAAATCCCTTTCTTATGGCAGGTCCCTTAATGAATAAGCGGATTACATGAGTTGCTATTAGTTAGACCCTCATTGATCGCCTACAATCACAATTTGGAAGCTTAGTAGTATGTGTTCCATTTTTCTGCACTGCCCCCGCAGGTGAACAGAGGTATAACACAGTCTTCATTGACATTAATTAATTGCATGGATAAGCTGGGTCCTCCAAATCTAATTGTAGCTGTATTCAATGTCCTGCATAGGGAGGAGGTTTAAGCCCCCCCTCTTAAAGGGGTTGTCTAGGAGTTATAAAAAAAAGACATGGCTGCTCTCTACAAAACAGCAATATACCTACCCACAAGTTCTGTGATGAATTACAAAATTTCCCCAATTTTTCTTATCAGAGCTGAGCTATAATGTCAGACACAACCTAAAGACAGCAGAGTCACTGTTTTGAGGTAGAAAGCAGCCATGTTTCTCTAATCCTGGACAATCCCTTTAAGGGCTCTATCTTAAAGAAAAAGTCCAGGATAGGATTTGTCTTGATAACTTGGCTCCTCCGAATGGTCTTTCAAACATCTCTGTACAGCTATAGGGAAACTACAACTCCCATAATGCTTGAAGTTTAGTTTTTTAACTGCTAGAAAGTTTTAAGTTGGAGATTTCTACCTAAAAAAATCTTCATTACATGCAGGTATATCAGTATTTGGTGGAGCCTGAGGGTTGTTCAGTAGGACACACAAGTGTATGGACCTCTCCTAACCTCTGACTCATCACTCCTGTGTCCTGCTGCTCTGTACTGGAGGAAGCTTTCCAGCAGCAGACGGAGGTTGTGCAGCTCGCTCCTAGGACGTCCTGTATCCTCTGTGCACTACATGGGAATGTACAAAGGATTGTGTTCTGTCCAGTAGATAATTACTCACTGACATAAGTCTCTGATCCTGACCCCATGACCTGCGGCGCGTTCTTGTCCGTTATTGCGCCTCGCATGCACAGTCACGCCAGGACTGGATCCAGGACTGGATCTGTCTTATATTATTACTAATGGAGTTGCTGACAGGTCCTCATTGTCTTGCAGATCCTGTGTAGATCATACGTGTGCACGAGCTCCCCTATAATACAACACACGGATGTCACTAGGATTATCGGAAATTTATAAAGGATCCAAGAAATCCTTCCCAGACGCTGCATCCTATTGTCTAACACTGAAGAGCCCCCCAAGGAGCGACAGAGGCCGCGCAGGTAGGTTCTACAATATATCCTTTATGTCCTGATATGATGTTCCCCACTATAATGGGGGTCACTATACTAATACTGTGGTCCCTTCTTTCTTAAAGGGAACTTGTCACGGCAATTTGGGACACTAAACTATACAAGTTCAGTTTCCAAAATCTGGCATAGTAAAGCCCAACTTATCTGCGCATGCGCCAGAAGATGTGGGTGGTTTATGTCCAAAATCGCCCTATAACGTCTCTACATACCCTGGTCCAAAACTCCCGGCACCTGAGTGTTCACCAAGTGCAAAATCTGTATCAGGCTCCAAACTAGAGTACAGAACCTTTTGGACCACCTGAGGCTCCTGGACCCCTTGCTGTAATTTGGGTCATGGGAAGCTTCCACAGATGTCCACTCCATTTCTGGTGGTCCAACACTGTAACGGTTCTGCAGCTCCTCCTTTATTCCCCCAGACAAGATGCAAATGTTGGGGGTGTACATAACACCCTTGGGAACGCCCACATTGTAGTTCTCCAAATTTCTGAAGCTTGGGTTCACCCAACATTTTGGAGACATTTTGAGAAACCAGTCTTGCCCCCAAATAATTGGTAGAGTTAATCTACTTCTCACACATGGACCTTCCTGGGTCTGAGAATGAATTGCCCCCCGGTATTGCATAACTCCTGGGGCAATATTTAGGATGGGGGATAATCTCTTGGCCATGTGGACATTAGAGATTTTAGAGATCTAAGGGGAAGTAGTGGTTTATCAAACCTGATTTAAACCTTCAGGTGTGATTATGTCTTAAGACCCTACTGGGGATTTCATAGCAATCATGGATCCCTCTATTGTAGGGACTTGTCCCCCTCCCCACTCCTTACCAGTACAGAGCCGCATAGTATCCTGATGGTCTACCTGATGTAAGACAATCCTGAGAGAGGTGTGTGACCCAGGAAGTTGTCCGTATTGTCTTCCACTACTAGTCAGTCACTTATCCTCACGCTGGTTATAATAGTAGTTACCCGTAGATCACCCCCCATCATGCACGTGGCTTGTATATGGCGGCGTCCTGCCCTCCATCCATATCCCTGTCTGATCCATAATTCAGGACCCGATCTGCACATCATGAATCATAGAACAGTTGGGATAAGCCGATACTTCTCCTACCTGAGGCTGAGCAGCTGCTGCAGAACTACAACAACCAGCAGGCAGCACTATGCTGGGGGTAGTAGTCTCACAGCAGCTGCAGGACCCCAGGTAGGAGACCACAGTCCCACCATTGAGGACATCTTGGTTACTTTATAATGGATGAACGCGCTCTCCGTGTTTCTGGATGGCTTCCAGTTTTGTCTTGTGAGATGAATCTGTTTCAAAACTGTGGATTTTTATTCCTAATTGAACATATCCGCCATAAAAATCCCATTTTTTTCCACTCTCCCTCAATGCGAGGCTGTTATTACTCTGCAGGACCCTTAACTATCTGAATGCTGTCTTTGATTAGGGAGACCCAGACACAGGCAATGCTTTATGGGTATTGTATGCAAATTCCATATTTAGCTTTTGTGTTTACCGTACAAACTAATAGGGTCCATAGAAATAATTGCTACATGAAGCCACCGCCTGAAATACTCTGTGCTGCTGTGCATATTCATAGGTGTCATCAATGTAACATTGTATCCTTCATTTCTCTTCTCTGTAGGTACAAAGTCACGAATTGTCCCTCCACTACTCGCTGTGAGACATGAAGATGCCCCAGATCCTCTTATTATTTATTACATCCCTCATAGACTTGTGCTGGCAGCAGCTCCAGGCAGGGGCTCCCCAAATCCAGCTGCGACTAGCGGGGACCTCCAGGCTGCCGAATGAGGGGCGGCTGGAGGTCCTGTACAACGGCCAATGGGGAACCGTGTGTGACGACGACTTCAACATAGAAGTGGCTCATGTCGTCTGCAAACAGCTGGGATATGAAATAGCAATGAACTGGGCGCATAGTGCGAAGTATGGACCAGGAGAAGGTAAGTACATTATTCAGATACCTACATGTATATTACATAATCTATCCTGTATTATACTCCACAGCTGTAACTCAGGATCAGTACAGGATAAGTAATGTCATGTATGTACACAGTGACTGCACCAGCAGCAGAATAGTGAGTGCAGCTCTGGTGTATAATACAGCATGTAACTCAGGATCAGTACAGGATAAGTAATGTCATGTATGTACACAGTGACTGCACCAGCAGCAGAATAGTGAGTGCAGCTCTGGGGTATAATACAGGATGTAACTCAGGATCAGTACAGGATAAGTAATGTCATGTATGTACAGTGACTGCACCAGCAGCAGAATAGTGAGTGCAGCTCTGGGGTATAATACAGGATGTAACTCGGGATCAGTACAGGATAAGTAATGTCATGTATGTACACAGTGACTGCACCAGCAGCAGAATAGTGAGTGCAGCTCTGGAGTATAATACAGGATGTAACTCAGGATCAGTACAGGATAAGTAATGCCATGTATGTACACAGTGACTGCACCAGCAGAATAGTGAGTGCAGCTCTGGGGTATAATACAGGATGTAACTCAGGATCAGTACAGGATAAGTAATGTCATGTATGTACATAGTGACTGCACCAGCAGAATAGTGAGTGCAGCTCTGGAGTATAATACAGGATGTAACTCAGGATCAGTACAGGATAAGTAATGTCATGTATGTACACAGTGACTGCACCAGCAGCAGAATAGTGAGTGCAGCTCTGTAGTATAATACAAGATGTAACTCAGGGTCAGTACAGGATAAGTAATGTCATGTATGTACACAGTGACTGCACCAGCAGCAGAATAGTGAGTGCAGCTCTGGAGTATAATACAGGATGTAACTCAGGATCAGTACAGGATAAGTAATGTCATGTATGTACACAGTGACTGCACCAGCAGCAGAATAGTGAGTGCAGCTCTGGGGTATAATACAGGATGTAACTCAGGATCAGTACAGGATAAGTAATGTCATGTATGCACAGTGACTGCACCAGCAGCAGAATAGTGAGTGCAGCTCTGGGGTATAATACAGGATGTAACTCGGGATCAGTACAGGATAAGTAATGTCATGTATGTACACAGTGACTGCACCAGCAGCAGAATAGTGAGTGCAGCTCTGGAGTATAATACAGGATGTAACTCAGGATCAGTACAGGATAAGTAATGTCATGTATGTACACAGTGACTGCACCAGCAGCAGAATAGTGAGTGCAGCTCTGGGGTATAATACAGGATGTAACTCAGGATCAGTACAGGATAAGTAATGTCATGTATGTACACAGTGACTGCACCAGCAGAATAGTGAGTGCAGCTCTGGGGTATAATACAGGATGTAACTCAGGATCAGTACAGGATAAGTAATGTCATGTATGTACATAGTGACTGCACCAGCAGAATAGTGAGTGCAGCTCTGGAGTATAATACAGGATGTAACTCAGGATCAGTACAGGATAAGTAATGTCATGTATGTACACAGTGACTGCACCAGCAGCAGAATAGTGAGTGCAGCTCTGTAGTATAATACAGGATGTAACTCAGGATCAGTACAGGATAAGTAATGTCATGTATGCACAGTGACTGCACCAGCAGCAGAATAGTGAGTGCAGCTCTGTAGTATAATACAGGATGTAACTCAGGATCAGTACAGGATAAGTAATGTCATGTATGTACATAGTGACTGCACCAGCAGAATAGTGAGTGCAGCTCTGGAGTATAATACAGGATGTAACTCAGGGTCAGTACAGGATAAGTAATGTCATGTATGTACACAGTGACTGCACCAGCAGCAGAATAGTGAGTGCAGCTCTGGGGTATAATACAGGATGTAACTCAGGATCAGTACAGGATAAGTAATGTCATGTATGCACAGTGACTGCACCAGCAGCAGAATAGTGAGTGCAGCTCTGGGGTATAATACAGGATGTAACTCGGGATCAGTACAGGATAAGTAATGTCATGTATGTACACAGTGACTGCACCAGCAGCAGAATAGTGAGTGCAGCTCTGGGGTATAATACAGGATGTAACTCAGGATCAATACAGGATAAGTAATGTCATGTATATACACAGTGACTGCTCCAGCAGCAGAATAGTGAGTGCAGCTCTGGAGTATAATACAGGATTTAACTCAGGATCAGTACAGGATAAGTAATGTCATGTATATACATAGTGACTGCACCAGCAGAATAGTGAGTGCAGCTCTGGAGTATAATACAGGATGTAACTCAGGATCAGTACAGGATAAGTAATGTCATGTATATACACAGTGACTGCACCAGCAGCAGATAGTGAGTGCAGCTCTGGGGTATAATACAGGATGTAACTCAGGATCAGTACAGGATAAGTAATGTCATGTATGTACACAGTGACTGCACCAGCAGCAGAATAGTGAGTGCAGCTCTGGGGTATAATACAGGAGGTAACTCAGGATCAGTACAGGATAAGTAATGTCATGTATGTACACAGTGACTGCACCAGCAGCAGAATAGTGAGTGCAGCTCTGAGGTATAATACAGGATGTAACTCAGGATCAGTACAGGATAAGTAATGTCATGTATGTACACAGTGACTGCACCAGCAGCAGATAGTGAGTGCAGCTCTGGTGTATCTCGTTAGCTCGTTAGCTGTCTGTTGCTGTGAGAGGCTGTGTGCTGCTGCTGCTCTGAGCTCCAGGGAAAACCACCTCCACCTGGGGCCTGCTCTCTCCTCTCCCAGGGAGGGAGTGGGTTTCCAGGCATGAGCCAGAGCGGCAAGCCCCAGGCTCCTGCTTCCCGGTCTAGGCCGGCGGGAGGCAGGGGTAGCCAGGAACCGGCCAGCGCTGCGGAAGCCTTGGGGGTGAGAAGATCTGCAAGGAACAGCAGCAATGCTGCTCCAAACCCCCCCAGGCCAGCTAAGGCTTCAAAAAGCGCCAAAACCCCAGGGAAGCTGGGTACCTCGGAAAAGCTGGGTACCTCGGAAAAGCTGGATACCACGGGAAAGCTGAGTGCTCAGAGAGGTGAGGCTGACCTCAGTGAAGAGGGCTGGGGAATGCTGAGGACCCGGGAGTCTATTTCCACCTATGCCTCCCGGGCTCTGGGCCACCTCTCTGAGTACGAAGAAGCCAGCAAGACGGTGAGGAGGCTGCGGGAGGAGCTGTGGTGCGCCCATGCCAGGGCAAACTCTGCCCCAAAGAGGAAGAAGGAGCAGATTATGGCAGAGATTTCCAGGCTCCAGACTAACATCTTGGAGGAGAGGAAAGCTTATCTGCTGGAGAGGAGTGGTCCGTTTAAAGAAAAAATTCTTAAAACGGTTCCGGGAGATGGAGGAGGAGAAGCAGAGGCGGCTGATGGGGCTTCAGCCTGAGAGTCAGACGGAGGAGGAAAGTCCGGTGCCGTGCAGTGGGCCCCCTGCAGGACAAGCGGCCATGTCATCTGGCTGCTGTAGTGACAGCCACCAGGGAGGGGCGCTGATGGAGGAGATCAGACGGCTCGAGTCCCCTGTGCACCTCCAGGACTTTACTTTTGGAGACGATCTGCCGGAGGATGCACCGGGGGGCAGCAAACCACGAAAGAAGAAGACCAAATCCGTGGAAGTGGTGAGTCTAGTCTACAGCCCCCTCCCCGTAAAACCTGAGTCGGCCGCAGGGTCAGCTCACTGTGCGAGCTCCGTTACCCAGCCCAGCGCGGGTCCTGCAGTGGACTCAGTGCCAGGGAGCGGGGAGATTACAGGTGTGACATCTGATGTGGCGATGGGCTCCGTCTCTGTTTGTGGTAACAGTGGGGGAGCAGGGGAGACATCGGCCGCAAGGCCGGACAGTCAGGGCGGCTCGGCAGTGGCGATACCATCCAAATCCAGTGCTGTGGTGCGTCCCCCAGTGGGAGGGGGGATAGCCCGGCACTGGTGGCAGCTACCGGTGCCTCGGCGCCTCTTCATGCTGTTGCCGCTGATCACTTGGTTATGGGGCGGCGGCAGCGTGGAGGGGTCGCTGAGGCTGAGGGCTCCGGACCTCCCAAGCCTAAAGTTCTGTTTTGCGTAGGAGTTGGAGATAATCTGCAGAGAAGTGCTGAGGAAGGTGGGGATCAGCGGCGCCTCACACCGGCCAAAGATCACCGGCGACTCTTACCTTCCCCTAAGAAAAGTAAAATAACATCTGCTACCGATGATGCGGAGGGCACAAGTGTGACACAAGTCGGGGTCCCCTCTGGGCGATGCTCTGCGGGGGGATCCCCGTCCCTTGTGCCTGAAGATGCGGAGGTGGTCATGTCCCCTAATGTTGTTGCTGGTCCAGCCAGTGTGAGTGGAGTCAGTAATGTTGTGGTGGATAATGTGAATGGTGTGAGTGGTGCTGAATCTTTTCCAGCTTTGGGGGTGAGTGATGGAGTGACTGGTGGTGTGGGTGGCGCGGTTGAGGTGGGTAGTGTTAATGTGGTGGGTGCAGGGGTTGGTCCGGTTGCTCCCCCAGTGGCGGCCCCTATTAAGAGCTATGCCAGTGTCGCTGCTGGGGGAAGTAGGGTTCCATCATCCTCGTCTCTGGGCTCTGGGGACGGCTTTTTGCAACGGCGCCTCCTGCAGGCCTTAAAGAAAGGAGAAAGGACGATCAATGTAGCGGGGCAGGAGGTTGATTTGTCGTTTTGGATAGAGAGGCACGGCCTGTGTGCCTTTCGAGAGCAAAGAGGCAGGGAGACATCATGGTCTCTCCCGACAACCGGGCCGGGTGCTAACCGTAGGAATGTGGTCCGTCTTCGGTGGCGTGGCAGTGATGTGTGTCCCCCTCGGGCACGGGTAGTTGAGCTGCTGCTGAAGATGGACTTCAAGGCGGCTGACATCTTTGCCTTGATCCATCCCTATGGTACATCTGAGTTTGATATCAGCTTTGTTCGGCCGGAGGGGCTTGAGCTCTTCTGGTCCAACTATGAGCTGAGACACAACGAGCCCGAGTGGCGGGACTTTGCTGTGCAAGCAGTGTCCCGCCAGAGCGAACTTAAGAAAGTGACCGTTCTTACCCGTAACGAATCACTATCTTGCTTTGACATCATGACCTGGATGAATCGCTACGGAGAGGTACTGGGAGTACCGGAAAAAAATCGTGATGAGTATGGTATCTGGTCAGGGGCCTGGACCTTCATGGTGAAGTTGAGGCGTTCAGGTAACTCAGTCGCCCACATCCCTTCATCAGCCTTCCTGGGGAGGGATCGGATCCTGATCTTCTACTGGGGGCAGCCTAAGCTGTGTCACAGTTGCGGCGGGGGTGTCGGCCATCTCGCTGCATCCTGTACAGGGCAGATTAGGTGTAACCTGTGTGGTGATCTCGGTCACCCGTACAGTCGTTGTCCTCTTTCCTTCGCTAATGCGGGCTCAGCCTCAGCGGATGAAAGCCATGAGGCTGAATCTGCTGGGGAGGGGACTAGCAGAGGCGGAGGAGTGGAGGGGCCAGGGAAGAAAGACAGGAAAAAGACGCCTGCCCAGCTAAGGCGTCTAGAGAAGCGTCAACAGGAGAGAGAGCGGGGGGAGTCTCGGGCTGCTGGGACAACCTCTGGCGCTCTCCTGGAGACCACACCTGTCGCTGAGGCCCCTGGGGATGATGTACTGGATGAGGAGGTCAGGAGGATTGAGAGAGAGGAAGGTGCCACGTCCTCAGACTCCTCCCATTATGAGAGTATGGATGAGGATAATAGGGCGTGGCTAGAGGAAAAGCGTAAGCGTGGCGCCAAAAAGAAGAAAAAGGGTAAAAAGAAGGGAGGTGTAAAATCTTCTCCCTCCCTGACTAAGGTACCCAAGGAAGGTGCAGCCGACCCCCCGCTGGTCGAACTTTCAAATCGATTCCTGGCCCTGGATGGAGCCTCTCCTGCCAATGGAGGGGCTGAGGGTGAAGGGCCAGAGGTGGCGGAGGGGCCTGCAGGGGGTGCCGAGTCTCCCCCTGGGGAGTCAGGGTCCTCAGAAGGGGAGACTGGCCCAGAGTCTGGAGACGAGGATGAGGAGGCAGGTCCTGGATCTGCCCCTGAAGCATCAGAGGTGCGGGAGATGGACACCACAATATGTCTAAAAAGGGGGTGTTCATTTCCCGAGGGTGGTGGTAAGATGGGTAAAAAGAAAGCCGTCTAACTCAATCACTCATGATGGCGGCACCCACTCCGTTGACGCTGGCGTCCATTAATGTCGCCAGCATTAAGTCTGATGCGGCTAGATTTGCGGCCTTTGATTTTCTCGGCCGCGTTGAAGCCGACATTTTATTTTTGCAGGAGACCAGGCTGCCAGATTTGGCGGCCGTGTATAAAGCTAAGAGGGAATGGAGACACGGGCCTTCCTATTGGTCTCTTGCGGCCGAGCCGTATAGCGGAGTGGCGGTCCTTTTTACCGCACCGGTAGAATGCCGACGAGTTATTGAGTTAGAAATGGGGAGGTGCCTGATCCTGGATGTCCTCATGAAGGGACAAGAACTTCGTCTTATTAACATCTATGGTCCCCAGTCCAAGTGGGACAGGAAGTGTCTCTTTATGAGGATCAAGCCCTACCTTTTTACAAGTCGGCAGGTGGTCTTTGGAGGGGACTTCAATGCTGTCATGAGGTCCCAGGATAGGGGAGGTTCCAGAGACAAGCTGACTTATGATAGCGTCGCTCTTAATAGCATAGCCAGTGAGGCTCGCCTGGTGGATGTCCACATCCGGCACACCCCAGGCCACGCGGGGTTCACCTATTATAGGGCTAGCTGCAGGTCTAGAATAGACAGGTTTTATTTAAAGGAGGAAGCCATTTCTTCAGCAGTTTCTGTTGTTGAGGTGGAGTTCTCCGACCACTGTCTAATTTTGTTTTCTCTGAATGTTACAGAGACCCCCCGGATGGGAAGAGGCTACTGGAAGCTCAATTCGTCTCTCCTGGAAGAAGCGGAGATCAGACAATCCTTTGAGGACTTTCTTCAGAGCCAGGTACCATTGCTGGGCCTTTGTAGCAGTAAGTCAGAGTGGTGGGAGATGCTCAAGAAAAGGGTGGCGAGATTCTTCCGCCAGCTCTCGAGCCTCAGGAGCCTGGACAGGTACCGCCTGTATCAGGGCCTGAGGAGGAAACTCGAGCGTCTCGTCTCGACTGGAGGTAGTCGTGAGGACATCTCCAGAGTGAAATCCTTGCTGAAGAGGTGTCAGTACGATAGACACGCATCTTTGGTTTTTGAGAGGGATTACGGGAAATACCGCTCGCCCGACCCTTACAGAAACTGCAAGATGTCAGTGAATGGTAAAGTTGTCACGGGACTGGTTGACAGTACGGGATCCCTGAAAAGGTCCAGATCAGGGATTCTGGAGGTCGTCAGATTCTTCTACTCGCACCTCTTGGGCAGGAAGGATCTAGATCGGGATGTGATGTCGGCTTTCCTGGCTGAAACTGTCCCTGAGCCAGGAGTAGACCCCTCTCTTGATGTTTTGACAGAGATGATCAGGGAAGAGGAAGTCAGCCGGGCGATTGAAGGGCTCGCCCTCAAGAAATCGCCGGGTCCGGATGGCTTAACATCCGAGTTTTATAAGACCTTTAAGGACGCCTTGGTTCCCCTCTTGACTGAGGTATTCAATGAGTGTCTTTCCTCGGGCGCTCTGCCGAAGTCAATGAGGAGGTCTGCCCTGATCATCCTGTCAAAGGGTAAGGACCGATCTCGTATTGAGAACTGGCGTCCCATAGCGCTTCTCAATGCGGACAGAAAGGTTTTGGCAAAGGTGCTGTTTAATCGGCTGGTGCAGTTTGCGCCCCGGCTCCTTTCGGGGACCCAGCACTGCTCTGTTCCAGGCCGCAGTACATTTAGTGCTGTGCTTTGTGTTCGGGAGGCAGTGGAGCAGGGCAGGGCTGGTAACTGGAAGGGGTACTTGCTGTCCTTGGATCAGGCAAAAGCGTTTGATCGGGTTAACCGCGAGTACCTCTGGTCTGTCCTTCTGAGGTATGGCCTGCCGGGGGAGTTTGTCAATTGGCTAAAGGTTTTGTACGCAGGGGCAGAGAGTTTCCCGCTTGTGAACGGTTGGATTGGCCGCTCTTTTGAGGTTGGGTCTGGTGTTCGCCAGGGTTGTCCTCTGAGCCCACTTTTATACGTGTTCGCGATTGACCCATTCCTTAGGAGGGTTGATCGTGGGCCGTTGGTGGGAGTCGGGATGGACCAGGCGGCACCGGAAGCCACTCTAAGGGTGGTAGCGTATGCCGATGATGTCACCGTTTTTGTGTCCTCGAGAGGGGAGGCGCAATGGGTGATGTCGGAGGTTGACCGCTACTCAGAGGCTTCTGGGTCCAAGATCAACCGGGATAAGTGTGAGAGTCTCTGGCTGGGAGAGGGGGATCCAGGCTTTGATCTCCCGGACACTCTTCCAGGGCCCCAAGACTCTGCCAAAGTTCTCGGCATCGAATTTGGCCAGGGGGATTACCCCATGCAAAACTGGGACAACAGGCTTAAGATCGCCGCCCAGAAGGTGGACCAGTGGAAGGGTTGGTCTTTGACCCTCAGGGAAAGGGTGAACTTGATTAAAACTTACCTGCTCCCATTGCTGATATATCTGGGCAGTGTGTGCATGTTGCCAGAACCCCTCTGGACTCGGGTCTACAGTCTGTTCTTCCAGCTGTTATGGGGGAATAGGCTGAACCTTATCAAGAGGGAGGTTACTTACCGCACGAGGAGACAAGGAGGGTTGTGTATGGTCAACCCTGTGGTGTTCCTAGTGAATACCTTTCTTAAGATCAATGTAGCAAACCTCTGGAAAGAGAGGGCTCCTCCGTGGGTATACTCCTGTAGGGGATGGGCTCCTCCGTGGGTATACTCCTGCAGGGGATGGGCTCCTCCGTGGGTATACTCCTGCAGGGGATGGGCTCCTCCGTGGGTATACTCCTGTAGGGGATGGTTTCGGCCTTTCTTCCAGGAATGGGAGACAGGAGGACAAGTGAAGGATCTCCGTACACCGCATGGGCATCTTCCGGCTTACGCTACCCCGGTTCTGAAGGTGATTCGCCGGTGGGGTCTGGGAATGTGGGAGATCAGGACCATTTTGAGGAAACTCCTTGACAAGAGGGTTCTGTTGACCCATTTCCAGAAGCCTCTGGCCCTCAGGGATTGCCCAAGTCGGGATCTGGGGGTGGGTTTGAGTTTATTGAATTCCATCAGGATCCCCTTGAAGTTTTGGGACGTGACTTGGCGCTGCTTCCATGGAAAGCTGTGTGTGAGGGATAATCTGAAGTGTAGGAGCTCTGAGGAAAGGGGCTGTCCCCGGGAGGAGTGCGGTGGCCTGCTGGAGAGCATGGACCACTTCCTGCTTCAGTGCCCCTTTAACACAGAGGTGTACAACCGGGTGGGCGCTTCCATCCATTGGCCCGGGTTGGCCGGTCTCTCCTATGCGGAGTGGGCCTATGGATCATTCAGAGGCCTGGGTGGCCGGGACCGATGCACGTTATTCCTAGTTAGTCTAGTGGTCAGGTACCACACGTGGAACGCACAGTGTTTAGTATCGACGCAGCGTAAAATCCTCCCGGTGGATGAGGTGGTTAGGAACATTCTGGGTGACCTGGTGAAGGTGCGCTCTCTGGAGTATGAGAGGCTGGGCACGGGGAGGGCCTCTCTCCTTTGGAGGGGGTTCTCCTTTAGTGTCCCTTAGTCTGTCATCTCCGCTCCTGGTGTTGGGCTGATGCTGCACTGTAGATTTTTGTTTTGTGTTCTGGGCATGTAGTGATGTGGGGCTGCAGGCGCCGAACCTGGGCTTTATGTGGTTTTGATTGATGTTGTTGAGATTTTAATTGTATTCTGTTTTCTTTATGTTATGTTGTAAATACTGTATATATATTGTATATATTGTATATAGTGGGGTTTGGGACACAGTGTTAGGTTGGGAGGGGGGTGATGGTGGTGGGATTTACGAACTGACCTTGGACTCTATGACCCTGGGCACTGGTCTGGACTACTTAACGCAAACTTTGGACGTTAGACCAGTGTCTGGGGGGAAGGGGAGGGTGCGGGCGAGGGATCTAGTTTAGTGTAGTGTTATGTGTATTTGTTATTATATATTAAAAAAAAACGGGTGTGGGATGTGATCTGTGTGGGGTGGTTTGTTATTAGAGGGTGTGGGGTGGGTTTATGTATATTTATAGTCATTTATGTTTATTTGTGGGTGTGGCTTGTCTTATTGTTTATTGGTTTGGTTGAGGATGTGACAATCGGTTGGGTGGGGGTTGTAGTATTTGGTGTTATTCATTTCGGTGTATTGTAAGTTAATGTTTTGCTAGGAGTGAATGTGGCTGGACCAGCAGGTAAGATATTGTATATATTGTATATTATGTTTGGTTTGTGTTGTTATGTTTTTTTACTTTTATATAAAATAAAAGATCTACAGGATGTAACTCAGGATCAGTACAGGATAAGTAATGTCATGTATGTACACAGTGACTGCACCAGCAGCAGAATAGTGAGTGCAGCTCTGGAGTATAATACAGGATGTAACTCAGGATCAGTACAGGATAAGTAATGTCATGTATATACACAGTGACTGCACCAGCAGCAGAATAGTGAGTGCAGCTCTGCGGTATAATACAGGATGTAACTCAGGATCAGTACAGGATAAGTAATGTCATGTATGTACACAGTGACTGCACCAGCAGCAGCAGAATAGTGAGTGCAGCTCTGGGGTATAATACAGGATGTAACTCAGGATCAGTACAGGATAAGTAATGTCATGTATGTACACAGTGACTGCACCAGCAGCAGCAGAATAGTGAGTGCAGCTCTGGGGTATAATACAGGATATAACTCAGGATCAGTACAGGATAAGTAATGTCATGTATGTACACAGTGACTGCACCAGCAGCAGAATAGTGAGTGCAGTTCTGGAGTATAATACAGGATGTAACTCGGGATCAGTACAGGATAAGTAATGTCATGTATGTACACAGTGACTGCACCAGCAGCAGAATAGTGAGTGCAGCTCTGGGGTATAATACAGGATGTAACTCAGGACCAGTACAGAATAAGTAATGTCATGTATGTACACAGTGACTGCACCAGCAGCAGAATAGTGAGTGCAGCTCTGGAGTATAATACAGGATGTAACTCAGGACCAGTACAGAATAAGTAATGTCATGTATGTACACAGTGACTGCACCAGCAGCAGAATAGTGAGTGCAGCTCTGGGGTATAATACAGGATGTAACTCAGGATCAGTACAGGATAAGTAATGTCATGTATGTACACAGTGACTACACCAGCAGCAGAATAGTGAGTGCAGCTCTGGGGTATAATACAGGATGTAACTCAGGATCAGTACAGGATAAGTAATGTCATGTATGTACACAGTGACTACACCAGCAGCAGAATAGTGAGTGCAGCTCTGGGGTATAATACAGGATGTAACTCAGGATCAGTACAGGATAAGAAATGTCATGTATGTACACAGTGACTGCACCAGCAGCAGAATAGTGAGTGCAGCTCTGGAGTATAATACAGGATGTAACTCAGGGTCAGTACAGGATAAGTAATGTCATGTATGTACACAGTGACTGCACCAGCAGCAGAATAGTGAGTGCAGCTCTGGAGTATAATACAGGATGTAACTCAGGATCAGTACAGGATAAGTAATGTCATGTATGTACATAGTGACTGCACCAGCAGAATAGTGAGTGCAACTCTGGGGTATAATACAGGATGTAACTCAGGATCAGTACAGGATAAGTAATGTCATGTATGTACAGTGACTGCACCAGCAGCAGAATAGTGAGTGCAGCTCTGGGGTATAATACAGGATGTAACTCAGGATCAGTACAGGATAAGTAATGTCATGTATGCACACAGTGACTGCACCAGCAGCAGAATAGTGAGTGCTGCTCTGGGGTATAATACATGATGTAACTCAGGATCAGTACAGGATACGTAATGTCATGTATGTACACATTGACTGCACCAGCAGCAGAATAGTGAGTGCAGCTCTGGGGTATAATACAGGATGTAACTCAGGATCAGTACAGGATACGTAATGTCATGTATGTACACAGTGACTGCACCAGCAGCAGCAGAATAGTGAGTGCAGCTCTGGGGTATAATACAGGATGTAACTCAGGATCAGTACAGGATAAGTAATGTCATGTATGTACACAGTGACTGCACCAGCAGCAGAATAGTGAGTGCAGCTCTGGAGTATAATACAGGATGTAACTCAGGATCAGTACAGGATAAGTAATGTCATGTATGTACACAGTGACTGCACCAGCAGCAGAATAGTGAGTGCAGCTCTAGAGTATTATACAGGATGTAACTCAGGATCAGTACAGGATACGTAATGTCATGTATGTACACATTGACTGCACCAGCAGCAGAATAGTGAGTGCAGCTCTGGGGTATAATACAGGATGTAACTCAGGATCAGTACAGGATACGTAATGTCATGTATGTACACAGTGACTGCACCAGCAGCAGCAGAATAGTGAGTGCAGCTCTGGGGTATAATACAGGATGTAACTCAGGATCAGTACAGGATAAGTAATGTCATGTATGCACACAGTGACTGCACCAGCAGCAGAATAGTGAGTGCTGCTCTGGGGTATAATACATGATGTAACTCAGGATCAGTACAGGATACGTAATGTCATGTATGTACACATTGACTGCACCAGCAGCAGAATAGTGAGTGCAGCTCTGGGGTATAATACAGGATGTAACTCAGGATCAGTACAGGATACGTAATGTCATGTATGTACACAGTGACTGCACCAGCAGCAGCAGAATAGTGAGTGCAGCTCTGGGGTATAATACAGGATGTAACTCAGGATCAGTACAGGATAAGTAATGTCATGTATGTACACAGTGACTGCACCAGCAGCAGAATAGTGAGTGCAGCTCTGGAGTATAATACAGGATGTAACTCAGGATCAGTACAGGATAAGTAATGTCATGTATGTACACAGTGACTGCACCAGCAGCAGAATAGTGAGTGCAGCTCTAGAGTATTATACAGGATGTAACTCAGGATCAGTACAGGATACGTAATGTCATGTATGTACACATTGACTGCACCAGCAGCAGAATAGTGAGTGCTGGATCATTCTGCTGTGAACTGCTGACGGGTGTGGTTGTGTTCTGCTGAGCTCCTGCACCACCTGGAGCAAACCCAATCCACCCAGGCCTGCTCTCTCCTCCCCAGGGAGGGAGTGGGTTCTGTGGGATGAATCCTGCAGGAAAATCCCAGGCTCCTGTCTCCCGGACCAGGCCGGCGGGGGGCAGGAGAAGCCAGTTACCGGCCAAATCGGAGGGTGTAAGAAGATCTGCCCGGAGCCAAGGACGCAGCGATGTGACCTCGGCTGCCACCCCCAAGACCCAGGGAAGCCGCAAGGTCTCCGGAACACAGAAGATCAAGGCAAGTGACATCAGCCTGAGTGCTCCTCCTGGAAAGCTGGATGTATGTGCGGGAAAGCTGGGTGGTTCAGCTGGAAAGCTGGGTGCTCACGGAGGTGTGCAAAAAGCATGGGGACATCTAAAGGCCCGGGAGTCTGCTACCATCTATGGCTCCCGGATTGCTGAGCACCTCCGTGAGTACGAGGAAGCTGGCAAGGCGCTGAGGAGGCTCCAGGAGGAGATACGGGAGACCTTGGCCCTAGCGGGGGTGGCTACGCAGAGAAAGAAAAAGTCTGATCTACTTACCACCATAGACAGACTAAAAGCCGAGGTCACCGCTCTGCAGGAGAAGCGACATCTAATCCGCGAGCACAGCGGTCCGTTCCGTGAAAAGTTGGAGAATGATGCCCGGTTTGATGACATGCGCCAGGAGCAGTTAAGAAAACTGAAGGGGCTTCAGATCCAGGCGGATGATAGCGATGATGAGGAGGATGAGGAAGACCTGCCGTGTCCGTCTGGTGGCCTGCACCAACATCAGCAGGCCTCGCACGACAGGCTGCCTGCGGAGCAAGCGCCATTACCATCAGGCTGCGGCTCTGCCAACCTGGAGGAGGAAAGTGATGACAGCGGCCAGGGGGGGGCGCTAATGGCTCAGATACGCCAGCTTGAGTCTCCAGTTCACCTCCAGAACTTCTCCTTCGGCGATGATATGCCAGATGACGACCAAAAGAGGAAGAAGACGAGACCCAAGAAGACCAAGGCGTCTCAGGAGGTGAATCTGGTGTTTCGTCCCCTCCCTGTTTCCTCCGGGCGGGCAGCAGTGTCAGCCTGTCGTGTAGGCCCCGTAACCCAGCCCAGCACGAATCCTGCAGTGGACTCGGTGCCAGGGTGCGGGGAGAGTGCAAAGCCACGTTCCATCATGGCGCAGAGCACCAGCCTTGTTTGTAGTAGCAAGGATGGTGCAGGGAAGGCATCGGCCGAAAGGCCGGACAGTGAGGGCGATCCGGCAGGTCCTGGTACTGTGCGCTGCCCCCTAGTGGGAGGGGGGGGTGGCCCGGTGCCAGGGGCAGTGGCGGTGGCTCCTGTGGCCCCTAGCACTGTGGCTGCATCTAGCTCCGGTGAGCAGCGGCAGTGTGATGGGGCTGCTGGGGCTTGTGGTGCGGCGCCTCCCAAGCATCCCGAACAGCCTGCAGAGAAAGGCGCAGGAAAAGTGTTGTTTTGCATTGGATCATCTGACCCTGGAGAGGGCACAAAAAGACTGTCCGGAGTCTGCAAGGGCAAGTGGCCTCTTGCATCCAGCGAGCAGCAGAGCAGAAATATTAAAAAAACTACTGGACAACAAGGGGTTAATGCCAATGAGGCAGAGGGCACCTTTAAGATCGGGGTTGGAGCTGCCTCTTCTCAGGCTGTATCAGCTATGGAGGTGGCTCTACCCCCAGTGCCCAGTGACGCCGAGGCAACCCCAGGTCCTCCTGGCCCAGCTGGTGTGAGTGATGCAAGGAAGCGAGGCAGTAATGCACATAGTGTGGTGAATGTGGGAGTGGTGAATGGTGCTGAGGGGGGTGATCCTGTTGTGCGTGCTGGACCATCTGCACCCCCAGTGGTGGCCGCTCCCATAAGGAGCTATGCGAGTGTCACCGCTGGGGCAAGTGGGGTTAACTCCTTGTCTCCTGACTCTGGGAATAGCGTTTTGCAAAGGCGTCTTCTGGAGGCTCTCAGGAGAGGGGAAAAGTCAATCACTGTAGAGGGGAGAGATGTTGATCTGTCCTTCTGGACAGACAGGCATGGCCTGGCAGCCTTCCAAGAGAAAAGGGGGGGAGAGACTGTATGGTCTTTACCCACAAGTGGGCCCGGAGCTTCCCGTAGGAATGTGGTTCGTCTTCGCTGGAGGGGCAGTGACGCATGCCCACCCAGGTCAAGGGTGGTGGAGCTCCTCCTGAAGATGAACTTCAGGGCTAGTGACATCTTTGCCCTGATACATCCTTATGGTACTCCGGAGTTCGATGTCAGCTTTGTTCGGCCGGAGGGCTTAGAGCTCTTCTGGTCGAATTATGAGCTGGCAAAGAACGAGCCCGCATGGCGAGACTTTGCTGTGCAAGCAGTGTCTCGACAAAACGCAGTCAAGAAGGTGACCGTTTTGACCCGTAACGAGTCACTTTCTTGCATGGACATCATGACTTGGCTCAGTCGTTATGGTGAGGTTGTACAGGTACCTCAGAAAAACCGCGATGAATTTGGCATTTGGTCTGGAGCCTGGACCTTCATGATGAAGTTGAAGTGTTCAGGCGGCACAGTCGCCCACATTCCTTCTTCAGCCTTTCTTGGACGGGACAGAATCCTGATTTTCTACCAGGGGCAGCCGAAGGTCTGTCACAGGTGCGGTGACCCCACACACTTTAGCGCCAGCTGCCAAGTGCAGAAGTGCGCTTTGTGTGGTGGGCTAGGTCATCTCGCTGCATCCTGTAAGGACATTAGGTGTAACCTGTGTGGTGAGCTCGGTCACCCTTTCAGCCGTTGTCCTCGCTCCTTTGCCAATGCGGTTGTGACCCCAGTGGAGGAGAGCCATGTGGTTGCTTCTGCTGGGGAAGGTACCAGCAGAGGTGGAGGAGCTGAGGGGCCTGTGAAGAAAAGCAAGAATAAGTCACCTTCTCAGTTGAGGCGGCTTGAAGCCAGACAAAAAGGGAGAGAACTGGGGAAGCCTCAGGTTGCTGGGGTGACCCTGGGTCCTTCCTCAGAGGCTGGTCATGCTACTGAGGCCCTGAGGGATGATGAGTTGGATGAGGAGGTCAGGAGGATGGAGCGCGAGAAAGGTGCCATGTCCTCCACGTCCTCCCATTATGAGAGTATGGATGAGGATAACAGGATTTGGCTAGAAAATAAGCGCAAGCAGAAAAAGAAAAAGCGCGGCGTATCTAAGGTACCTAAGGAAGGGAAAACTTCCTCCCCTCTGGTTGAGCTTTCCAACCGGTTCCTCACCCTCGATGAGATCGCCTCCTCGGAAGGAGAGGCTGAGGGTGGGGTTCTGGAGGTGGCGGCGGAGCAGCCTGCAGGGGGCGCCGAGTCTCTATCCTCTGGGGAAGCCGGGTCCTCAGAGTGGGAGACTGACTCAGAGTCAGGAGACAAGGACGAAGGAGAGGGTGGTCCGGGTGGGTCCTTGGGGTCCAATAATAACATGGACACCACAATTTCATTAAAAAGAAGTTGCCCTAAATCTGATGGGAAAAAAGAAAGGGGATCATCGTCAGAGGAGAGTCGGGGGAGGGGAAGCAATAAGAAAAAAGCCGTCTAACTCAATCACTCATGATGGCGGCACCCACTCCGTTGACGCTGGCGTCCATTAATGTCGCCAGCATTAAGTCTGATGCGGCTAGATTTGCAGCCTTTGATTTTCTCGGCCGTGTTGAAGCCGACATTTTATTTTTGCAGGAGACCAGGTTGCCAGATTTGGCGGCCGTGTTTAAAGCTAAGAGGGAATGGAGACACGGGCCTTCCTATTGGTCTCTTGCGGCCGAGCCGTATAGCGGAGTGGCGGTCCTCTTTACCGCACCGGTAGAATGCCGACGAGTTATTGAGTTAGAAATGGGGAGGTGCCTGATCCTGGATGTCCTCATGAAGGGACAAGAACTTCGCCTAATTAATATCTATGGTCCCCAGTCCAAGTGGGACAGGAAGTGTCTCTTTATGAGGATCAAGCCCTACCTTTTTACTAGTCGGCAGGTGGTCTTTGGAGGGGACTTCAATGCTGTCACGAGGTCCCAGGATAGGGGAGGTTCCAGAGACAAGCTGACTTATGATAGCGTCGCTCTTAATAGCATAGCCAGTGAGGCTCGCCTGGTGGATGTCCACATCCGGCACACCCCAGGCCACGCGGGGTTCACCTATTATAGGGGTAGCTGTAGGTCTAGAATAGACAGGTTTTATTTAAAGGAGGAAGCCATTTCTTCAGCAGTGTCCGTTGTTGAGGTGGAGTTCTCCGACCACTGTCTAATTTTGTTTTCTCTGAATGTTACAGAGACCCCCCGGATGGGAAGAGGCTACTGGAAGCTCAATTCGTCTCTCCTGGAAGAAGCGGAGATCAGACAATCCTTTGAGGACTTTCTTCAGAGCCAGGTACCATTGCTGGGCCTTTGTAGCAGTAAGTCAGAGTGGTGGGAGATGCTCAAGAAAAGGGTGGCGAGATTCTTCCGCCAGCTCTCGAGCCTCAGGAGCCTGGACAGGTACCGCCTGTATCAGGGCCTGAGGAGGAAACTCGAGCATCTCGGGAAATACCGCTCGCCCGACCCTTACAGAAACTGCAAGATGTCAGTGAATGGTAAAGTTGTCACAGGACTGGTTGACAGTACGGGATCCCTGAAAAGGTCCAGATCAGGGATTCTGGAGGTCGTCAGATCCTTCTACTCGCACCTCTTGGGCAGGAAGGATCTAGATCGGGATGTGATATCGGCTTTTCTGGCTGAAACTGTCCCTGAGCCAGGAGTAGACCCCTCTCTTGATGTTTTGACAGAGATGATCAGGGAAGAGGAAGTCAGCCGGGCGATTGAAGGGCTCGCCCTCAAGAAATCGCCAGGTCCGGATGGCTTAACATCTGAGTTTTATAAAACCTTTAAGGACGCCTTGGTTCCCCTCTTGACTGAGGTATTCAATGAGTGTCTTTCCTCGGGCGCTCTGCCGAAGTCAATGAGGAGGTCAGCCCTGATCATTCTGTCAAAGGGTAAGGACCGATCTCGTATTGAGAACTGGCGTCCCATAGCGCTTCTCAATACGGACAGAAAGGTTTTGGCAAAGGTGCTGTTTAATCGGCTGGTGCAGTTTGCGCCCCGGCTCCTTTCGGGGACCCAGCACTGCTCTGTTCCAGGCCGCAGTACATTTAGTGCTGTGCTTTGTGTTCGGGAGGCAGTGGAGCAGGGCAGGGCTGGTAACTGGAAGGGGTACTTGCTGTCCTTGGATCAGGCAAAAGCGTTTGATCGGGTTGACCACGAGTACCTCTGGTCTGTCCTTCTGAGGTATGGCCTGCCGGGGGAGTTTGTCAATTGGCTGAAAGTTTTGTATGCAGGGGCAGAGAGTTTCCCGCTTGTGAACGGTTGGATTGGCCGCTCTTTTGAGGTCGGGTCTGGTGTTCGCCAGGGTTGTCCTCTGAGCCCACTTTTATACGTGTTCGCGATTGACCCATTCCTTAGGAGGGTTGATCGTGGGCCGTTGGTGGGAGTCGGGATGGACCAGGCGGCACCGGAAGCCACTCTAAGGGTGGTAGCGTACGCTGATGATGTCACCGTTTTTGTGTCCTCGAGAGGGGAGGCGCAATGGGTGATGTCAGAGGTTGACCGCTACTCAGAGGCTTCTGGGTCCAAGATCAACCGGGATAAGTGTGAGAGTCTCTGGCTGGGAGAGGGGGATCCAGGCTTTGATCTCCCGGACACTCTTCCAGGGCCCCAAGACTCTGCCAAAGTTCTCGGCATCGAATTTGGCCAGGGGGATTACCCCATGCAAAACTGGGATGGCAGGCTTAAGATCGCCGCTCAGAGGGTGGACCAGTGGAAGGGTTGGTCTTTGACCCTCAGGGAAAGGGTGAACTTGATTAAAACTTACCTGCTCCCATTGCTGATATATCTGGGCAGTGTGTGCATGTTGCCAGAACCCCTCTGGACTCGGGTGTACAGTCTGTTCTTCCAGCTGTTATGGGGGAATAGGCTGAACCTAATCAAGAGGGAGGTTACTTACCGCACGAGGAGACAAGGAGGGTTGTGTATGGTCAACCCTGTGGTGTTCCTAGTGAATACCTTTCTTAAGATCAATGTAGCAAACCTCTGGAAAGAGAGGGCTCCTCCGTGGGTATACTCCTGCAGGGGATGGTTTCGGCCTTTCTTCCAGGAATGGGAGACAGGAGGGCGAGTGAAGGATCTCCGTACACCACATGGGCATCTTCCGGCTTACGCTACCCCGGTTCTGAAGGTGATTCGCCGGTGGGGTCTGGGAATGTGGGAGATCAGGACCATGTCGAGGAAACTCCTTGACAAAAGGGTTCTGTTGACCCATTTCCAGAAGCCTCTGGCCCTCAGGGATTGCCCAAGTCGGATCTGGGGGTGGGTTTAGGTCTTTTGAATTCCATCAGGATCCCCTTGAAGTTTTGGGACTTGACTTGGCGCTGCTTCCATGGAAAGCTGTGTGTGAGGGACAATCTGAAGTGTAGGAGCTCTGAGGAAAGGGGTTGTCCCCGGGAGGAGTGCGGTGGCCTGCTGGAGAGCATGGACCACTTCCTGCTTCAGTGCCCCTTTAACACAGAGGTGTACAGCCGGGTGGGCGCTTCCATCCATTGGCCCGGGTTGGCCGGTCTCTCCTATGCGGAGTGGGCCTATGGAGCATTCAGAGGCCTGGGTGGCCGGGACCGATGCACGTTATTCCTAGTCAGTCTAGTGGTCAGGTACCACACGTGGAACGCACGGTGTTTAGTATCGACGCAGCGTAAAATCCTCCCGGTGGATGAGGTGGTTAGGAACATTCTGGGTGACCTGGTGAAGGTGCGCTCTCTGGAGTATGAGAGGCTGGGCACGGGGAGGGCCTCTCTCCTTTGGAGGGGGTTCTCCTTTAGTGTCCCTTAGTCTGTCATCTCCTCTCCTGGTGTTGGGCTGAAGCTGACACTGTAGATTTTTGTTTTGTATCTGAGGTTATAGAGATGTAGGGGCTTGCAGGCGCCGAACCTGGGCTTTATGTGGTTGGTTTGTTATATGTTGATATGTTTAATGTGTTTGTATTTTGTGTACAGTGTGTATTTATGTAGTTATAGTTAATGTGTATATAGCTTGGTTGGTTTTGGGGTGTTGGTGTTAGGGTGTTAGGTTGGGAGGGGGGTGGACGGGATTTGGACAGTATGATCCTGGGCACTGGTCTGGACTATATAGCCTGTATATATATGTCTGGGTGGGAGGGTGATGGGCGTGGGATTTAGTTAGTTATATTTAATGTTTTTATTTCCTGTTTGTCTTTTTTTTGCTGTGTATTCTTTAGTTATTTATGGAAAAAAAAAAAAAAAAAAAAATTATTATAAAAAATTATATAAAAAAAAAAAAAAAATTAGGTGGTGGGATTGGGTGAAGGTTTTGTTTTATAATGCTGATTGTGTGGTGTGTGTGTGGCTGGGCCAGGAGATTTTTGTAAGTCTCTTTTAGTTTGTATTATTGTTTTGTTATTATTATTATTATTGTTTTGTTTTGCCAGAAGTTATGGCTTGATTTATGTTTATTGTTGTAATGTTTTTCATTTTTATATATAAAATAAAAGATTTACAGGATGTAACTCAGGATCAGTACAGGATAAGTAATGTCATGTATGTACACAGTGACTGCACCAGCAGCAGTATAGTGAGTGCAGCTCTGGAGTATAATACAGGATGTAACTCAGGATCAGTACAGGATAAGTAATGTCATGTATGTACACAGTGACTGCACCAGCAGCAGAATAGTGAGTGCAGCTCTGGGGTATAATACAGGATGTAACTCAGGATCAGTACAGGATAAGTAATGTCATGTATGTACAGAGTGACTGCACCAGCAGCAGCAGAATAGTGAGTGCAGCTCTGGAGTATAATACAGGATGTAACTCAGGATCAGTACAGGATAAGTAATGTCATGTATGTACACAGTGACTGCACCAGCAGCAGAATAGTGAGTGCAGCTCTGGGGTATAATACAGGATGTAACTCAGGATCAGTACAGGATAAGTAATGTCATGTATGTACACAGTGACTGCACCAGCAGCAGAATAGTGAGTGCAGCTCTGGAGTATAATACAGGATGTAACTCAGGATCAGTACAGGATAAGTAATGTCATGTATGTACACAGTGACTGCACCAGCAGCAGAATAGTGAGTACAGCTCTGGGGTATAATACAGGATGTAACTCAGGATCAGTACAGGATAAGTAATGTCATGTATGTACACAGTGACTGCACCAGCAGCAGAATAGTGAGTGCAGCTCTGGAGTATAATACAGGATGTAACTCAGGATCAGTGCAGGATTCATTATATAACATATTAAGTTAATTCATATTTCTAAGGTTTGGAAAGCTAAGATACTGAGAAACAAGTGAAGATAACGTTTTCTAGCTACATAGTAAATAGTTCTATGAGAAGTTGTGAGTGTTCTCCATACGTTGTAGACTCGCTGTACTCTGGAGGGTGACGGTGGTGTCTTGTCTCCCTGCAGGTCCCATCTGGTTGGATAACGTTCGCTGCTCCGGGGCTGAGATCTCTCTGGCAGAATGTGAGTCTAATGGTTGGGGCGTCACTGACTGTAAGCACTCGGAGGATGTGGGGATCCTCTGCTCAGCCGCGCGGCTCCGACCATCAGAACAGCCTCAAGCCATCGCTGCACAGGTGAGCACCGCGCTGCCGCACCTGCTCTACAAGACTCCATGACGTCACTCTCTGCAAAACTAAACTTTACTAGGGGAACACTTGTATCATACACATCACTGCACGTGTATCATACACATCACTGCACGTGTATCATACACATCACTGCACATGTATCATACACATCACTGCACATGTATCATACACATCGCTGCACATGTATCATACACATCACTGCACATGTATCATACACATCACTGCACGTGTATCATACACATCACTGCACGTGTATCATACACATCACTGCACATGTATCATACACATCACTGCACATGTATCATACACATCACTGCACATGTATCATACACATCACTGCACATGTATCATACACATCACTGCACATGTATCATACACATCACTGCACATGTATCATACACATCACTGCACGTGTATCATACACATCACTGCACGTGTATCATACACATCACTGCACATGTATCATACACATCACTGCACATGTATCATACACATCACTGCACATGTATCATACACATCACTGCACATGTATCATACACATCGCTGCACGTGTATCATACACATCGCTGCACGTGTATCATACACATCACTGCACATGTATCATACACATCACTGCACGTGTATCATACACATCACTGCACATGTATCATACACATCACTGCACGTGTATCATACACATCACTGCACATGTATCATACACATCACTGCACATGTATCATACACATCACTGCACATGTATCATACACATCACTGCACATGTATCATACACATCACTGCACATGTATCATACACATCACTGCACATGTATCATACACATCACTGCACGTGTATCATACACATCACTGCACATGTATCATACACATCACTGCACATGTATCATACACATCACTGCACATGTATCATACACATCACTGCACATGTATCATACACATCACTGCACATGTATCATACACATCGCTGCACATGTATCATACACATCGCTGCACATGTATCATACACATCGCTGCACATGTATCATACACATCACTGCACATGTATCATACACATCACTGCACATGTATCATACACATCGCTGCACATGTATCATACACATCGCTGCACATGTATCATACACATCACTGCACGTGTATCGTACACATCACTGCACGTGTATCGTACACATCACTGCACGTGTATCATACACATCACTGCACGTGTATCATACACATCGCTGCACATGTATCATACACATCACTGCACATGTATCATACACATCACTGCACATGTATCATACACATCACTGCACATGTATCATACACATCACTGCACATGTATCATACACATCACTGCACATGTATCATACACATCACTGCACATGTATCATACACATCACTGCACATGTATCATACACATCACTGCACATGTATCATACACATCACTGCACATGTATCATACACATCACTGCACATGTATCATACACATCACTGCACATGTATCATATACATCACTGCACATGTATCATACACATCACTGCACGTGTATCATACACATCGCTGCACATGTATCATACACATCACTGCACGTGTATCATACACATCACTGCACATGTATCATACACGTCACTGGTGGAGGATTTATAGCAAATACTTTAATAATATCAGAATTCTGCATTGTTCTATTCCTCTGTTATTCCTCTGGGGAATGTATGAATCATTGGACGGCCATGGATATCCCTCCGCACCAGTGTGTACAGTACTGCAGCCCCCCTTATATAGCAGGAGGGTCTCAGACCCCACAGCCTGGGCCTATGGGCAATCTCTCCATAAGGAGAACACCTACTGTCTGACCATTCCTGTAACCTGATCATCCAGATTCTCCGGATCTTTCCTCTGAAGCTTCTCTGTACTTACAAGTGTGTTTCCTATAGTTTATATGGAATAGTTATAATAACATGTTCATGCATTTCCAGGAGGATTAACAGAGGCATAAAACCGGATACTGCCTTATATTATACTACTGTAACGAAAATGTTCTGCTATGCCAATAGATGAGCCTCATCCCCCCCCTGCACAGCGCCTGCCAGAAAGCGAGACAAGTAGGAGGAGCCACCGTGATGCGTTTAGCCTGAGGTTATAGGATGGTTTATACAGATGGAGCAACGTTTAACTTGACATCTTTCTAGATAGATACTTTGTTTCCATGGTTTTTGTTGTCTCAATATAAGGTTTGATGTAACTAGTTAAAGGGGTCGTCCACTCTCAGCAAATAATATTCTTGGGAGGGGGAGGGTGTTACCAGAGCCCTTCCATGCTGCGTTACACTATGTAGGAGCACATGCCTACTCTCACAGCAGGCAGATGGAGGGGGGAGTGGAGCTGGGGTAGGAGGACACAGTGTAACAACCTATGAAGCTGCTGCATGGAGGGGCACTGGTAACATTTGCATAATTTTAAAAGTTGATTTATGAAGAAGGAGGCCATGGATAACAAATATAAGAAGATACCACAGTCCCGGTGCCTAAATGAGATACATGATCCATCTCTCAGCATTCAGTAGCGGCTTGTGCCTGGGTAACCCCCCCCCCCCCCTCACGTCTGGAGCATTGGGTGCCATCACAATGGGTGCAGCTCCGGGTGCAGAGATCACAAGCGCTAAATGTCAGCAGTGCAATTATTCGCTAGTAATGAGACTAATGTGTAATATATAAGCGGCGGCTCGTCATCTCCTGATGCACTAATTGTCCTCGTTATCACAGTAGTAATTGTCACAATGTTCCCAGCAATTCGTTAGTTTTGTGACTTCCCTATAAAGCTGAATGCTGGGGTCTGTGTAATATACAGAGGGGGGGGGGGGGGGGGAGGATTCACACCCTTTACATTTCTCGCTCTTTCACTGAAGCCAATTGGTAAAATCAATCTACTCATTAATGTGCCCCCTGCCCCCCCCCAGTAATTTGCCCTCTGCCCCCTCCCAGTATTGTGCGTTCTGCCCCCCCAGTAATGTGCCCTCTGCACCCCTCCCAGTAATGTGCCCTCTGCACCCCTCCCAGTAATGTGCCCTCTGCCCCCTCCCAGTAATAACTCTTCCCCCCTCCCAGTAATGTGCCCTCTGCCCCCCCCCAGTAATTTGCCCTCTGCCCCCTCCCAGTAATGTGCCCTCTGCCCCCTCCCAGTAATGTGCCCTCTGCCCCCTCCCAGTAATGTGCCCTCTGCCCCCTCCCAGTAATAACTCTTCCCCCCTCCCAGTAATGTGCCCTCTGCCCCCCCCTAGTAATGTGCCCTCTGCACCCCTCCCAGTAATGTGCCCTCTGCCCCCTCCCAGTAATGTGAACTCTTCCCCCCTCCCAGTAATGTGCCCTCTGCCCCCCCCCAGTAATTTGCCCTCTGCCCCCTCCCAGTAATGTGCCCTCTGCCCCCTCCCAGTAATGTGCCCTCTGCCCCCTCCCAGTAATGTGCCCACTGCCCCCTCCCAGTAATAACTCTTCCCCCCTCCCAGTAATGTGCCCTCTGCCCCCCCTAGTAATGTGCCCTCTGCCCCCCCTAGTAATGTGCCCTCTGCCCCCCGCAGTAATGTGCACTCTGCCCCCCGCAGGAATGTGCACTCTGCCCCCCGCAGTAATGTGCCCTCCCCCCCCCCAGTAATGTGCCCTCTCCCCCCCCCAGTAATGTGCCCTCTCCCCCCCAGTAATGTGCCCTCTGCCCCCCCCCCCAGTAATGTGTGCTCTGCCCCCCCCCCCCAGTAATGTGAATTCTGAATTCTGCAGAGTGCACATTACTGGGGGGGATCAGAGCTCACATTACTGGGGGGGGGCAGAGCGCACATTACTGGGGGGGGGGGCAGAGTGCACATTACTGGGGGGGATCAGAGCGCTCATTACTGGGGGGGGCAGAGCGCACACTACTGGGGGGCAGAGCGCACATTACTGGGGGGCAGAGCGCACATCACTGGGGGGATCAGATCGCACATTACTGGGGGGGGCAGAGCGCACATTACTGGGGGGGGGGGTCAGAGCGCACATTACTGGGGGGGCAGAGCGCACATTACTGGGGGGGTCAGAGCGCACATTACTGGGGGGGGGCAGAGCGCACATTACTGGGGGGGGGGCAGAGCGCACATTACTGGGGGGGAAGAGCGCACATTACTGGGGGGGGCAGAGCGCACATTACTGGGGCGGATCAGAGCGCACATTACTGGGGGGGCAGAGTGCACATTACTGGGGCGGATCAGAGCGCACATTACTGGGGGGGGATCAGAGCGCACATTACTGGGGGGGGCAGAGCGCACATTACTGGGGGGGATCAGAGCGCACATTACTGGGGGGGGCAGAGCGCACATTACTGGGGGGGATCAGAGCGCACATTACTGGGGGGGATCAGAGCGCACATTACTGGGGGGGCAGAGCGCACATTACTGGGGGGGATCAGAGCGCACATTACTGGGGGGGATCAGAGCGCACATTACTGGGGGGGGCAGAGCGCACATTACTGGGGGGGATCAGAGCGCACATTACTGGGGGGGGATCAGAGCGCACATTACTGGTGGAGGATCAGAGCGCACATTACTGGGGGGGGGATCAGAGCGCACATTACTGGGGGGGATCAGAGCGCACATTACTGGGGGGGGGTTCAGAGCGCACATTACTGGGGGGTCAGAGCGCACATTACGGGGGGGTCAGAGCGCACATTACTGGGGGGGCAGAGCGCACATTACTTGGGGGGGGCAGAGCGCACATTACTGGGGGTGGCAGAGCGCACATTACTGGGGGGGGGATCAGAGCGCACATTACTGTTGGGGGGTCAGAGCGCACATTACTGGGGGGGGGCAGAGCGCACATTACTGGGGGGGGCAGAGCGCACATTACTGGGGGGGCAGAGCGCACATTACTGGGGGGGGCAGAGCGCACATTACTGGGGGGGGCAGAGCGCACATTACTGGGGGGGATCAGAGCGCACATTACTGGGGGGGGGGGTCAGAGCGCACATTACTGGGGGGGGGCAGAGCACACATTACTGGGGGTGGCAGAGCGCACATTACTGGGGGGGGATCAGAGCGCACATTACTGTTAGGGGGTCAGAGCGCACATTACTGGGGGGGGCAGAGCGCACATTACTGGGGGGGGCAGAGCGCACATTACTGGGGGGGGCAGAGCGCACATTACTGGGGGGGGGGGTCAGAGCGCACATTACTGGGGGGGGGGTCAGAGCGCACATTACTGGGGGGGGGCGGTCACAGCGCACATTACTGGGGGGGAGTCAGAGCGCACATTACTGGGTGGGGGGTCAGAGCGCACATTACTGGGGGGGGGTCAGAGCGCACATTACTGGGGGGGGGGGCAGAGCGCACACTACTGGGGGGGGTGTCAGAGTGCACATTATTGGGGGGGTTGTCAGAGTGCACATTATTGGGGGCGGATCAGAGCGCACATTACTGGGGGCGGATCAGAGCGCACATTACTGGGGGCGGATCAGAGCGCACATTACTGGGGGGGATCAGAGCGCACATTACTGGGGGGGATCAGAGGGCACATTACTGGGGGGGGGTCAGAGTGCAGATTACTGGGGGCGGATCAGAGTGCAGATTACTGGGGGCGGATCAGAGAGCAGATTACTGGGGGCGGATCAGAGTGCAGATTACTGGGGGCGGATCAGAGCGCAGATTACTGGGGGCGGATCAGAGCGCAGATTACTGGGGGCGGATCAGAGTGCACACTACTGGGGGGGGATCAGAGGGCACACTACTGGGGGGGGATCAGAGGGCACACTACTGGGGGGGGATCAGAGGGCACACTACTGGGGGGGGATCAGAGGGCACACTACTGGGGGGGGATCAGAGGGCACACTACTGGGGGGGGATCAGAGGGCACACTACTGGGGGGGGATCAGAGGGCACACTACTGGGGGGGGATCAGAGGGCACACTACTGGGGGGGGATCAGAGGGCACACTACTGGGGGGGGATCAGAGGGCACACTACTGGGGGGGGATCAGAGGGCACACTACTGGGGGGGGATCAGAGTGAACATTACTGGGGGGGGATCAGAGTGAACATTACTGGGGGGGGATCAGGGTGAACATTACTGGGGGGGGATCAGAGCGAGCATTACTGGGGGGGGGGATCAGAGCGAACATTACTGGGGGGGGATCAGAGCGAACATTACTGGGGGGGGATCAGAGCGCACATTACTGGGGGGGGGATCAGAGTGCACATTACTGTGGGGTATTATAGATAATTTTGCCGTTTAACTTTCATAGAAGACTGTTGTATAAAGACAAGATAATTCCACTATATACAACCAGATAAAACCATCACGTAGCGCTGAACTACTATCCTCTGTTTGCATTATACCGCCATATCGTACCCAGCTTATACAACACCATTTGTTAATAAAGGATATATACTCATAATCTGAGTATTAATATATGGCAGTATTATTAACCCTGAGACACTATCCTTCATTAGGAAACTGAGTACGATATGGCGGTATCACTGTATATTATTCCAGCTCTATATGGCGGTTTTATGTGGGCCGTATATAGCAGTATTATCTTGGCACAATGTGGTGGTATTAGGCGGAGATCATTATTTATCCATTGTTTGTAAACTGAAGGGCAGCATTACCTGGGTACCATATGGCGGTATATTTTATTTCAGCACTATATAAAGTGGTCTTGTGTGAGCAGTATATGGCAGTTTTATCTACAGGGTGGTATTATTAAGTCTGATATAAAAAGCCCACAAAAAAACCACTATATAGTGCTAAAATAATATGCTCTGTTTAAACTATTCCGCCATATTGTACCCAGGAAATACTGCACTTACGTTACAAACAATGGATAAATAATGATCTCCACCTAATACCACCACATGGTGCCAAGATAATACTGCTATATACAGCCCACAGGACAGAAGTAATATGTTGTGCATAAATAATACTGCAATATAGAGCCCACATAATACCGCCATATCATACCCAGTTCATATTCTAATAATAATAATAATAATAATAATAATAATCTGTTAAATAAAACCGCCATGAAGTGCAAAGCTCATACTGACATAATAAGTAACTGTCCATAGTAGAACACACATATTACCGCCATACTGTGCATGAAGGGGTGACATTTACAGTATTTTTCAATGCAGTGAAGCGCACGGGACATGTCACCAGCATTTGCCTTTTTGGCACAGTGTGTCGGTTGTGGCTCAAATGAAAATAGAAACCTAGAAATTTGGCCGAGCGCCAAAAGCAACAAGTGCGCGGCGAGCGGTGGTATGAATAGTGTCATAGTGCATCGTCCTGCATTACCTCACTGCACCCCTGCCCCGTACATGGCAGCCGTGTCCCCCCCAAATCTGAGCCGTGTCCCCCCCGGTTCTGAGCGCAGGATACAGTGTGTGACACATCATACAGATCTATGGAGATGTAGCAGAGCCGGGCGCGTTACCTGCTCATTACATCACCTCACTAACACGCTCAGCTCTGCTACATCTCTGCAGGATTCCATTGGCGGTCATGGGATTACATGAACAGACGCTTTTGGCGGCACAAAAGTTTAACCCCTAATTACCCCCAAAGCAATAAAACCGTAAGCGTCGCTATTTATCTGCAGAACGCGACGCGTTTCTCCTAAATCGTGGATTGTATATTCCATAATATTCCCGTCATTTCTCTCCTGTGTCGGTCTCCGCTGTCGTCCCGGCATTGTATTCCTGACCGTTACTATGGCCTCCGGTGATTTCGCTGATTTAACTCTTTCAGCACACGAAGAAGATGGAGGAGGTCCGGATCAAGCCCATCTCTGCCCGCGCCAAGGCCAGCCTCCCCGTCACAGAGGGCATCGTGGAAGTGAAGCATCATGGGCGCTGGCGGCAGGTGTGTGACCAGGGCTGGACCATGGATAACAGCCGCGTGGTGTGCGGGATGCTGGGATTCCCCGGAGAAGTACAACCCAACATTCAGTTCTACAGGTAAAACCTCACCTGGTACACGAAGTGTTAAATGCAGTAATACCGCCATAGCATGCTGTAATAATACCGCACTGTATGGCTCGCCATCCTGGCACCATGAGGATTGTGACCCTCATCTAATAAAGAAGGATTGGACATGCGTGTGGACATGCCTGATCCTAAGCCAGGAGTGCATGTGTATCGGGGGATGAGAGGAATAGCTGCGGTCAGTATAGGGTCTCGTGAGGACACCCGCCCACGGTGTGAGGTGCCACGTTTGTGTCGTGGTCCTGCCAGCGCTGAGGATAATTACATTGTATCTGCGGTCCCGGCCTCGGCTATTCTTACTCCAGTCCTGTGTAATTACTTGTCTCTTACTTCTTGGACGCCGGATGTTTACCGGTTACATCTGCGGCGTCTTATTGTCACATTCCGTACACACAGAACATGTCTGTAACCCAGGGCCCAAGCCAGGGGCGGAACCGGTACCAGGGGACCCACAACCACATGAGGCCACAGCATCTACAGCAACACATTCATATAAAGCTTATGGTGGAGATAATACACACAGTGATGTCACAGTACAGGGATAATACACACAGTGATGTCACAGTACAGGGATAATATACACAGTGATGTCACAGTACAGGAATAATACACACAGTGATGTCACAGTACAGGGATAATACACACAGTGATGTCACAGTACAGGGATAATACACACAGTGATGTCACAGTACAGGGATAATACACACAGTGATGTCACAGTACAGGGATAATACACACAGTGATGTCACAGTACAGGGATAATATACACAGTGATGTCACAGTACAGGGATAATACACACAGTGATGTCACAGTACAGGGATAATACACACAGTGATGTCACAGTACAGGGATAATACACACAGTGATGTCACAGTACAGGGATAATATACACAGTGATGTCACAGTACAGGGATAATACACACAGTGATGTCACAGTACAGGGATAATACACACAGTGATGTCACAGTACAGGGATAATACACACAGTGATGTCACAGTACAGGGATAATACACACAGTGATGTCACAGTACAGGGATAATACACACAGTGATGTCACAGTACAGGGAGAATACACACAGTGATGTCACAGTACAGAGATAATACACACAGTGATGTCACAGTACAGGGATAATACACACAGTGATGTCACAGTACAGAGATAATACACACAGTGATGTCACAGTACAGGGATAATACACACAGTGATGTCACAGTACAGGGATAATACACACAGTGATGCCACAGTACAGGGATAATACACACAGTGATGTCACAGTACAGGGATAATACACACAGTGATGTCACAGTACAAGGATAATACACACAGTGATGTCACATTACAGGCATAATACACACAGTGATGTCACAGTACAGGGATAATACACACAGTGATGTCACAGTACAGGGAGAATACACACAGCGATGTCACAGTACAGAGATAATACACACAGTGATGTCACAGTACAGGGATAATACACACAGTGATGTCACAGTACAGGGATAATACACACAGCGATGTCACAGTACAGGGATAACACACACAGTGATGTCACAGTACAGAGATAATAAACAGTGATGTCACAGTACAGGGATAATACACACAGTGATGTCACAGTACAGAGATAATAAACAGTGATGTCAGAGTACAGGGATAATACACACAGCGATGTCACAGTACAGGGATAACACACACAGTGATGTCACAGTACAGAGATAATAAACAGTGATGTCACAGTACAGGCATAATACACACAGCGATGTCACAGTACAGAGATAATACACGCAGTGATGTCACAGTACAGGGATAATACACACAGTGATGACACAGTACAGGGATAATACACACAGTGATGTCATAGTACAGGGATAATACACATAGTGATGTCACAGTACAGGGATAATACACACAGTGATGACACAGTACAGGGAGAATGCACACAGTGATGTCATAGTACAGGGATAATACACATAGTGATGTCACAGTACAGGGATAATACACACAGCGATGTCACAGTACAGGGGATAACACACACAGTGATGTCACAGTACAGAGATAATAAACAGTGATGTCAGAGTACAGGGATAATACACACAGCGATGTCACAGTACAGGGAGAATACACACAGCGATGTCACAGTACAGAGATAATACACACAGTGATGTCACAGTACAGAGATAATACACACAGTGATGTCACAGTACAGGGATAATACACACAGTGATGTCACAGTACAAGGATAATACACACAGTGATGTCACAGTACAGGGATAATACACACAGCGATGTCACAGTACAGGGATAATACACACAGCGATGTCACAGTACAGAGATAATACACACAGCGATGTCACAGTACAGAGATAATACACACAGCGATGTCACAGTACAGGGATAATACACACAGTGATGTCACAGTACAGGGATAATACACACAGTGATGTCACAGTACAAGGATAATACACACAGTGATGTCACAGTACAGGATAATACACACAGTGATGTCACAGTACAGGGATAATACACACAGCGATGTCACAGTACAGAGATAATACACACAGTGATGCCACAGTACAGGGGTAATACACCCAGTGATGTCACAGTACAGGGATAATACACACAGTGATGTCACAGTACAGGGATAATACACATAGTGATGTCACAGTACAGGGATAATACACACAGTGCTGTCACAGTACAGGGATAATACACACAGTGATGTCACAGTACAGAGGTAATACACACAGCGATGTCACAGTACAGAGGTAATACACCCAGCGATGTCACAGTACAGAGATAATACACCCAGTGATGCCACAGTACAGGGGTAATACACCCAGTGATGTCACAGTACAGGGATAATACACACAGTGATGTCACAGTACAGGGATAATACACACAGTGATGTCACAGTACAGGGATAATACACACAGTGATGTCACAGTACAGGGGTAATACACAGTGATGTCACAGTACAGGGATAATACACACAGTGATGTCACAGTACAGAGATAATACACACAGTGATGTCACAGTACAGGGATAATACACATAGTGATGTCACAGTACAGGGATAATACACACAGTGCTGTCACAGTACAGGGATAATACACACAGTGATGTCACAGTACAGAGATAATACACATAGTGATGTCACAGTACAGGGATAATACACACAGTGCTGTCACAGTACAGGGATAATACACACAGTGATGTCACAGTACAGAGGTAATACACACAGCGATGTCACAGTACAGCGGTAATACACCCAGCGATGTCACAGTACAGAGATAATACACACAGTGATGCCACAGTACAGGGGTAATACACCCAGTGATGTCACAGTACAGGGATAATACACACAGTGATGTCACAGTACAGGGGTAATACACAGTGATGTCACAGTACAGGGATAATACACACAGTGATGTCACAGTACAGAGATAATACACACAGTGATGTCACAGTACAGAGATAATACACACAGTGATGTCACAGTACAGGGATAATACACACAGTGATGTCACAGTACAGGGATAATACACACAGTGATGTCACAGTACAGGGATAATACACACAGTGATGTCACAGTACAGAGATAATACACACAGTGATGTCATAGTACAGGGATAATACACACAGTGATGTCACAGTACTGGGATAATACACACAGTGATGTCACAGTACAGGGATAATACACACAGTGATGTCACAGTACAGGGGTAATACACAGTGATGTCACAGTACTGGGATAATACACACAGTGATGTCACAGTACTGGGATAATACACACAGTGATGTCACAGTACAGGGATAATACACACAGTGATGTCACAGTACAGGGGTAATACACAGTGATGTCACAGTACTGGGATAATACACACAGTGATGTCACAGTACTGGGATAATACACACAGTGATGTCACAGTACAGGAATTAATTTTTATGTCCTCCTGTGGTTAAAATTTTTTTTTTTTCATCTTGGAGCATTTTTCATTATTATTTAATTCCTAGTTTTGGCTTTGTGCTGCAGCCACTAGGTGGAGCTCTTTCCTGTATAATGGTGCAGTTAGTTATTATAGTCTCGGTCCGTCTCTCCGGGTGGATCCATCTCTGGATTTATATTAGTCTCTGGGGGTCAGGCTGGAGTTCTGTTATCTCGCCCCATTTGTGGAGCCTGGAGGCAGCAGGAAGATGAGGACACGCTAATCCAGAAATGTTAATGAGTGATCTCCTCGCCGCTCGCCTCCTGGTGACATTGAAGCAATTAGTCATTTCTCACTTCTTATAGGTGGAACATTCACCTGCCGCGACCTCACACTCAGCGGTCACCACGGGGTTAATGTGAAATTACAATCAATCAATAATTAAAATCTCTTAATCCTTCCTCCGCTCTAATGGCTAGAATTGCTGAAGGAAAACATGGACTAATAGCATCTAGCAAGGCTTTCAATTCTGGAACCTGGGAAAGCTGGGTGCCAGCCCTCTGACCACCTACGTGCCACTCCACATGTCACCACCTGAGTACCAAAGGCAAAAGGCTCCGAAATTGTTATTTTATAGGGAAAACACATATTTGGTAAAACAGCGACGTCGGGAGAGATGCCCGGCCACTTCTTTTGCCCTTTAACTTGTTTCATTTGCTTTTGTTCCTCTCCATCCTCCTGGATGTCTTGCCGCAAGGAAGCATGCAGTCGGCGTGTGCCGGAGATGTAGCGTGTAGTCGGCGTGTGCCGGAAATGTAGCATGTAGTCGGCGTGTGCCGCAGATGTAGCGTGTAGTCGGCGTGTGCCGGAGATGTAGCATGTAGTTTGCAGCTATCGTGTGCCGGAGATGTCGCATGTAGTTTGCAGCTATCGTGTGCCGGAGATGTAGCGTGTAGTCGGCGTGTGCCGGAGATGTAGCATGTAGTCGGCGTGTGCCGGAGATGTAGCGTGCAGTTGGCATGTGCCAGAGATGTAGCATGTAGTCGGTGTGTGCCGGAGATGTAGCATGTAGTCGGTGTGTGCCGGAGATGTAGTATGTAGTCGGCGTGTGCCGGAGATGTAGCGTGTAGTCGGTGTGTGCCGGAGATGTAGCATGTAGTCGGTGTGTGCCGGAGATGTAGCATGTAGTCGGCGTGTGCCGGAGATGTAGCGTGCAGTTGGCATGTGCCAGAGATGTAGCATGTAGTCGGTGTGTGCCGGAGATGTAGCATGTAGTCGGTGTGTGCCGGAGATGTAGTATGTAGTCGGCGTGTGCCGGAGATGTAGCGTGTAGTCGGTGTGTGCCGGAGATGTAGCATGTAGTCGGTGTGTGCCGGAGATGTAGTATGTAGTCGGCGTGTGCCGGAGATGTAGCGTGTAGTCGGTGTGTGCCGAAGATGTAGCATGTAGTCGGTGTGTGCCGGAGATGTAGCGTGTAGTCGGTGTGTGCCGGAGATGTAGCGTGTAGTCGGCGTGTGCCAGAGATGTAGCGTGTAGTCGGCGTGTGCCGGATATGTAGCATGTAGTCGGCGTGTGCCAGAGATGTAGCGTGCAGTCGGCGTGTGCCGGAGATGTAGCGTGCAGTCGGCGTGTGCCGGAGATGTAGCGTGCAGCCGGCGTGTGCCGGAGATGTAGCGTGCAGCCGGCATGTGCCGGAGATGTAGCGTGCAGTTGGCATGTGCCGGAGATGTAGCGTGTAGTCTGCTTGTGCCGGAGATGTAGCGTGCAGTCGGCATGTGCCAGAGATGTAGCGTGCAGTCGGCATGTGCCGGAGATGTAGCGTGCAGTCGGCATGTGCCGGAGATGTAGCGTGCAGTCGGCATGTGCCGGAGATGTAGCGTGCAGTTGGCATGTGCCGGAGATGTAGCGTGTAGTCTGCGTGTGCCGGAGATGTAGCGTGCAGTCGGCATGTGCCGGAGATGTAGCGTGCAGTCGGCATGTGCCGGAGATGTAGCGTGTAGTCTGCGTGTGCCGGAGATGTAGCATGTAGTCGGCATGTGCCAGAGATGTAGCGTGCAGTTGGCATGTGCCGGAGATGTAGCGTGCAGTTGGCGTGTGCCGGAGATGTAGCGTGTAATTAGCGTGTGCCAGAGAATATTCTGCAGTCAGACTGGAAGCTTGTGCCAAGCACTGAGTAAGCGGAAAGCGCAGGATGTAGATTCTGGGGGACGGCGCTGCAGACAGGTCAATTTCTGTCTCGCAGGAGATAACTCTCCGCCAGCGAGAACATTAATTATCCCAGAAAACCTCCGAATTGTTCTCCCGACAAATAGATTTGGCCACATCTTGGGTCTCTCATCTGCGATTCATCGCTATCTGCCCCGGAATTTCTAATAACGCTCCCGGCTGAAAACTCTCAACATCTCCAAAACCTGAAGTGTCTCCAGTAGAAGTTAAAATTGAAGCTTCGCTTTCTCCATTTCCAAAGTTAATGAAATCGGCAGCTTCCTCCGTGTGATAGGGAAACGTTTCAGTACAGGATTAGAATGGTTCCTTTGGGAAGAGCGCCCCTCCTGGGGACAGGCCATGTGGGGTATTGCAGCTTTTGTAAACAGTTTCTGACATGTTACCATCTTGGGTAGGTCATAAGTTTTGACAAATGAGGATCCACTAGGTGAGACCCTGCGTGCTGAGCCTCTGCTTCTTTGTTTCGGTGATTTTGTGGGACTTTGCATCAAGCAAAAGTTTATTTAGAAAAGAAACTCTTTATAAATATGTTCTGTTCTACATCAGCCAGGACAGGAGCGAGGAGGAGGCTCCTGCTTTAGCTTGTTGTCTTACAACCAGTGTTAGTGATGGGAATTCCAGCTCATCTTAGTGAGCCGGCTCTTCTGGCTCCTGAACAGCTCCCTATTAAATATATAATAGGGAGCCACAGACCAGTCAATTACCCCATACCGCTCCGATTTAACCCGATTTTATTTGGTTAAAGGGGGCGTGGTGATCCGTTTAGGGCGGGGTTTAGTGAGCTGGCTCTTTGGCCGGCTCGTTCGCTAACGACCCGACAGGAGAGAGGGGGAAGGGTTCCTGCTGAGTAGGAGGCTCAGGATAAATGAGGGTTTAACACCTGGACTCCGTACTACACTGGAGTCCAAGTCTGGATTTTGGACCCCCATCTATTTAGTAATGACCTCACATGTGACTTGGTCATCAGTATCCAAAGTAGTCCCCAAAAAATCCTTTTAATTGAAACATGAAATAGACCAAGAAGACAAAAGCAGAGACATGGAGAAGCGGGGGGAGGGGGAAGGTCTTAATTTTGTTTATTTTCTTAGTTAAATGTTGGATTTTTTTCTAGCCGTCTCCGATCCTGAGCAACCATCGCCATTACACTCAGCACCCAATGTGCTCCTGTCAGGTGGGAGGTGCTAGGAGCCCAATTACCAGAATCTGCAACGCAAAACTAAAATGACAAAGACTTAGTGGAGGAATGAAAAGTCAACTTCAAAAATTACTATTGTGTCTGATAAGTCTTTTTTACATCATCTGGAAAAACTAGATAAGGATCAACATGGAATCTCCTCCTCCACAGTATTTGTGTTCCTAGTAGAGATGAGCGAGCACTAAAATGCTCGGGTACTCGTTATTCGAGACGAACTTTTCCCGATGCTCGAGTGCTCGTCTCGAATAACGAACCCCATTGAAGTCAATGGGAGACTCGAGCATTTTTCAAGGGGACCAAGGCTCTGCACAGGGAAGCTTGGCCAAACACCTGGGAACCTCAGAAAAGGATGGAAACACCACGGAAATGGACAGGAAACAGCAGGGGCAGCATGCATGGATGCCTCTGAGGCTGCCTAATCGCACCATTATGCCAAAATTATGGGCAACAGCATGGCCATGACAGAGTGACAGAATGAAGCTAGATAGCATCTAAAACATCCAATAATTGACCCTGACACTATAGGGGACGGCATGCAGAGGCAGCGGCAGCAGGCTAGAGAGTGTCATGGCGACATACCCTAAATGGACTCAGGCTTCAAACCAATGGGTGGCAGAGAGGAACCAAAGGAGGTGAGCAAGAAGCGCTCAAATAATATCGCTACATGATAAAAGTTTGCCAGTATATTTTGTGGATTACACAGCAGGGTGGCGACAAAGTTAACATGGAAGCCATGAAAACAACCCAAAATTCTGCCTGACACAGCTCGTTTGATAAGGGGACCATGTATGGAGGCAGTGAACTAGTAGTAGATTAAAGGTATCATAGTATCATAGTATATAAGGCTGGAAGGAGACGCAAGTCCATCAAGTCCAACCTTCAAGAATTAAATAAATGTTTTATCCCCATAACCCGTGATATTTTTGCTCTCCAGAAAGTCATCCAGGCCTCTCTTGAACATGTACATAGAGTCCGCCATAACAACCTCCTGCGGCAGAGAGTTCCACAGTCTCACTGCTCTTACAGTAAAGAACCTTTGTCTATGGTGATGGTAAAATCGCCTCTCCTCTAGGTGTAGAGGATGCCCCCTGTCTATGGTGATGGTAGAATCGCCTCTCCTCTAGGCGTAGAGGATGCCCCCTTGTTCTGGTCACAGGCCTAGGTATAAAAAGATCTTTGGAGAGATCCTTGTACTGTCCGTTCAGGTATTTGTACATTGTAATGAGGTCTCCCCTCAGTCGTCTTTTTTCTAAACTGAATAATCCCAAATTTTGTAATCTGTCATTGTATTCTAGTCCCCCCATTCCCCTAATAATCCTGGTTGCTCTCCTCTGCACCCGTTCCAGCTCTACTATATCCTTTTTATACACTGGTGCCCAAAACTGTACACAATATTCCATGTGTGGTCTGACCAGGGATTTGTATAAGGGCAGAACTATGTCTTTATCATGAGAATCTATTCCTCTCTTGATACATCCCATTATTTTATTTGCTTTAGCAGCAGCCGCCTGGCTCTGGTCACTAAAATTAAGTTTACCATCCACCAATACGCCCAAGTCCTTTTCAGCTTCAGTTTTACTAAGTAATTGACCATTTAGAACATAATTATACTTTTTGTTTCCATGGCCCAAGTGCATAACTTTACATTTATCTACATTAAACCTCATCAACCATTTCTCTGCCCATCCCTCAAGCTTCCACAAATCCCTCTGTAATGCTAAACTATCGACCTCAGTATTTATTACTTTACACAGCTTAGTATCATCTGCAAATATTGAAACTTGACTGTGTAAACCCACTACAAGGTCATTAATAAAAATATTAAAAAGAAGTGGCCCCAATACTGACCCCTGTGGCACTCCACTGGTAACATCAACCCAATCTGAGAATGTGCCATTAATGACCACCCTCTGTTTTCTATCACTAAGCCAATTACTTACCCAGATACACAGATTTTCTCCTATTCCCAGCAGTCTCATTTTATATACCAACCTTTTATGTGGCACGGTGTCAAATGCCTTTGAAAAGTCCAGATATACAACATCCACAGCGTCCCCCAGATCCAGTCTTGAACTTACCTCCTCGTAGAAACCAATCAGATTAGTCTGACAGGACCGATCTCTCATAAACCCATGCTGACGCTGGGTTATAAGGTTGTGCACAGTGAGATACTCTAGGATAGCATCTCTAATAAACCCCTCAAATATTTTCCCCACCACAGCAGTTAGACTTACGGGTCTGTAGTTTCCAGGATCGCTATTTGATCCTTTTTTGTATATTGGTACCACATTTGCTATGCGCCATTCCTGTGGAACATAACCAGTCCTCAGTGAATCTTCAAATATTAAAAATAACGGTCTGTCTATCACCGTACATAATTCATGCAGAACCCGGGGGTGTATGCCATCTGGCCCAGGTGATTTATCTATCTTAGTGGATGCGAGGCGGCGCCGTACCTCTTCCTGGGTTAAACTGTTGACATTATAAAAAGAATTTACATTATTCCTCATTGTGTCTTCCACCAGGGGATTTTCCTGGGTAAAGACAGTTGAGAAGGCGACATTCAGTAGATTGGCCCTTTCCTCATCTCCTTCCACCATGACCCCCATGTTATTTCTAAGGGGACCCACACTCTCTGTTTTTAGTTTCTTATCATTTATATACTTGAAAAATAATTTGGGATTATTTTTGCTCTCCCTGGCAATATTTCTCTCAGTCTCTATTTTTGCAGCCTTTATCTGCTTTTTACAGGATTTATTTTTCTCTCTATAATCCTGTAATGCCTCATCGCTACCTTCACGTTTTAGCACCTTAAACGCTTTATCTTTCTCGCTTATTGCTTTCCTTACAAGACTAGTTAGCCACATAGGCTTTTTCTTGTTCCTTTTATGCTTTTTCCCATAAGGTATGTGTTTCTCACAGGACTTTTTCAGAATATATGAGAAAAAGTCCCATTTTTGGGGGGGGGTTTTGTCTTTGAGAGCATTATCCCAGTCTATGCCTTTAAGGTCTTCCCTTAGTTGATGAAAATTTGCCCTCCTGAAGTTTAGAGTGTTGGTTGCCCCTTCACTAACGTGCTTAGTAAAGCGTAATACAAAATCAATGATATTATGATCACTATTCCCCAGGTTCCCCCCAACCTGTAGTTTTGATACCCTATCAGGTCTGTTGGTTAGGATAAGGTCCAGCAGTGCCCCCCCTCTTGTTGGCTCCAGGACTAGTTGCGACAGGTAATTGTCTTTTGTTGTTGACAAGAACCTGCTACCTTTGAAGGACCTGCAGGTTTCTGCCCCCCAGTCAATATCTGGGTAATTGAAGTCCCCCATGATAAGTACTTCACCTTGCTTTGAAGCCGCATCCATTTCACTTATCAGCATTTCCTCTGCTGCCTCCATTATATTTGGAGCCTTATAACAAACCCCTAGTAATATTTTATTATTCTTTTTCCCTCCTCTTATCTCCACCCATAGGGACTCCACATTTGCGTTACTGATGTCATCTCGCAGGACGGGCTTGAGGCAAGAATTCACATATAAACAAACCCCTCCCCCTTTTTTATTTATACGATCCTTTCTAAAAAGACTATAACCATCTATAGTAACAGCCCAGTCATAGCTACTGTCCAGCCATGTCTCGCTGATACCCACTATATCATATTTCCGTTCCAACATCAAGAGTTCCAGTTCCTCCATTTTGTTTGTGAGGCTTCTGGCATTTGTGTACATACACTTTATATGGTTTTCCCTGTCCGTATTCCTTTTGTCCTTATTCCCCAATCTCATTCCAGCCCCCCTTCCTCCCCCATGGACTATGGCTCTTCCCAGCTCTCTATGTACACCGTCTATTTGCCCTGCACAAGTGTAGTTGCCCTCCCCCCAGGTCTCTAGTTTAAACACTCCTCCAACCTTCTAGACATTTTTTCCCCTAAAACAGCAGCCCCCTCCCCATTGAGGTGCAGCCCATCCCTACTGTAGAGCCTGTAGCCCACAGAAAAGTCAGTCCAGTTCTCCATGAACCCAAACCCCTCCTTCCTACACCAACTTTTGAGCCACTTATTTACCTCCTTGATCTCCCGCTGCCTTTCTGGTGTGGCACGTGGTACAGGCAGTATCTCGGAGAAAACTACCTTTGAGGTCCTTGCCCTGAGCTTATGGCCTAAATCTCTGAAATCATTTTTAAGGACCTTCCACCTACCTGTTACTTTGTCATTAGTGCCAATGTGGACCATGACCGCTGGTTCCTCACCAGCCCCTCCCAGTAATCCATCAACCCGATCCGCAACATGCCGAACCCGAGCACCTGGCAAACAACACACTGTTCGGTATGCACGGTCTTTGTGACAGATTGCCCTGTGTGTTCCCCTAATAATCGAATCTCCCACTACCAGCACCTGTCTGACCTTGCCTTTGCTCCCATTACCCTTCTTACCGGAGCAGACATTCCCCTGGTTGCTAGCGGCCACATCTTTCTGCAGCATTGCTACCCCAGAGCTAATATCCCCCTCATCCGCCAGCCTGGCAAACTTATTGGGGTGCACCAGATCAGGACTAGACTCTCTACAACTCTTCCCTCTACCCCGCCTTCTACATGTTACCCAACTAGCTGCCCCTTCACTCTGCACCTCCATACTTCCCTCCCCACACCCATCTTCCCCAGAGAGTTTGTGCTCCAGGAGCAGCAAACTTCGTTCCATATTATCAATTGCCCGCAGCCTTGAAACTTGCTCATTTAGATCCAGAATCTGGGCTTCCAGGTGAGCAATTTTCACACACCCCACACAGCAGTATTCCCCCTCGAACGGCTGTTCAAGGAAAGCATACATGGCACAGGATGTACACCGTGTAGCAATGCCACTTATGGAGTCCATTGTTCTAATGGGGATTACAATAGAAGTATGCACAGAAAGAAGAATTTACAGTCAAAGTAACACAGAACACAGCAGTTACCTGCTAAAGCCCCTCAAACTTAAGTCCCTTAAACGTAAGTCACACTTAAGACACTGCACACACTTGAGATCAATGCACACTCGCCGCCAAGCTCATACACTCGCTTTGCTAATGCTTTTTTTAAAAGTTATCTGCCACAAAAATCTGCAGAGCTCACTGCACAAGATCTGGCTGCAAACCACCAAACAAACTGACCACAGAAGTATATAAAGGCTGCTAATTAGATAGCCACACCCCACTATTAATTAGGCAGCACCTGTGACTATACTGTCCAGATAAGCAAGGTGCTGCAGTTAAAACTATGTTAGTTGGATCTTGGCATGGAGCTCTTGTGTCTCGCCAACATTCTCCTCCTCTTCCTCCTCATCCTCCTCCACCTCCACCTCCTCCGATATGCGCTGAGAAACAGACCTAAGGGTGCTTTGGCTATCAACAAGGGAATCTTCTTCCCCCGTCTCTTGTGACGAGCGCAAAGCTTCCGACTTCATGCTGATCAGAGAGTTTTTCAACAGGCCAAGCAGCGGGATGGTGAGGCTGATGATGGCGGCATCGCCACTGACCATCTGTGTTGACTCCTCAAAGTTACTCAGCACCTGACAGATATCAGACATCCACGTCCACTCCTCATTGTAGACTTGAGGAAGCTGACTGACCTGACTACCAGTTCTGGTGGAAGTTGACATCTGGCAGTCTACAATCGCTCTGCGCTGCTGGTAAACTCTGGATAACATGGTCAGTGTTGAATTCCACCTCGTGGGCACGTCGCACAACAGTCGGTGAGCGGGCAGTTGGAGGCGGCGCTGCGCTGCCCTGAGAGTGGCAGCATCTGTGCTGGACTTCCTGAAATGCGCACAGATGCGGCGCACCTTCGTGAGCAAATCTGACAGATTGGGGTATGTCTTGAGGAAACGCTGAACTATCAGATTTAACACATGGGCCAGGCATGGCACATGTGTCAGTCTGCCGAGTTGCAGAGCCGCCACCAGGTTACGGCCGTTGTCACACACAACCATTCCCGGCTTGAGGTTCAGCGGTGCCAGCCACAGATCAGTCTGCGCCGTGATGCCCTGTAATAGCTCTTGGGCGGTGTGCCTTTTATCGCCTAGGCTCAGCAGTTTGAGCACCGCCTGCTGTCGCTTAGCGACGGCACTGCTGCTGTGCCTAGAGCTACCGACTGATGGCGCCGTGCCCACGGATGGTAATTCAGAGGAGGAGGAGGTGGAGGAGGGGTGGGAGGAGGAGGAGGCATAGTAGGCCTGAAAGACCTGGACCGAGGTAGGCCCCGCAATCCTCGGCGTCGGCAGTATATGACCAGCCGCAGGGTCAGACTCGGTCCCAGCCTCCACCAAGTTAACCCAATGTGCCGTCAGCGATATATAGTGGCCCTGCCCAGCAGCACTCGTCCACGTGTCCGTGGTCAGGTGGACCTTGTCAGAAACGGCGTTGGTCAGGGCACGGATGATGTTGTCTGACACGTGCTGGTGCAGGGCTGGGACGGCACATCGGGAAAAGTAGTGGCGGCTGGGGACCGAATACCGAGGGGCGGCCGCCGCCATGAGGTTGCGAAAGGCCTCGGTCTCTACTAGCCTATAGGGCAGCATCTCCAGGCTAAGCAATCTGGAGATGTGCACATTAAGGGCTTGGGCGTGCGGGTGGGTTGCACTATATTTGCGTTTCCGCTCCAGCGTCTGGGGTATGGAGAGCTGAACGCTGGTGGATGCTGTGGAGGATCGTGGAGGCGACGATGGGGTTTTTGTGGCAGGGTCCTGGGCAGGGGGCTGACTATCAGCTGACACAGGGGAAGGAGCAGTGGTGTGCACGGCCGGAGGTGAACGGGCTTGTTGCCACTGAGTGGGGTGTTTAGCATTCATATGCCTGCGCATACTGGTGGTAGTTAAGCTAGTAGTGGTGGAACCCCTGCTGAGCCTGGTTTGGCAAATGTTGCACACCACAGTCCGTCGGTCATCCGGTGTTTCCTTAAAGAACCTCCAGACTTCTGAAGATCTAGCCCTCGCCGCAGGAGCCCTCGCCACGGGAGCTTCACTAGTTGACACATTTGGCGCTGATGCACCAGCTCTGGCCCTGCCTCTCCGTCTGGCCCCACCACTGCCTCTTCCAACCTGTTCAGGTCGAGGACTCTCCTCCGTCTCAGAAGCACTGTGTTCACCCGGCCTCTCAACCCAGCTTGGGTCTGTCACCTCATCATCCTCCGATCCCTCAGTCTGCTCCCCCCTCGGACTTCCTGCCCTGACAACAACTTCCCCACTGTCTGACAACCGTGTCTCCTCATCGTCGGACACCTCTTTACACACTTCTTCCACTACGTCAAGAAGGTCATCATCACCCACAGACTGTGACTGGTGGAAAACCTGGGCATCGGAAAATTGCTCAGCAGCAACCGGACAAGTGGTTTGTGACTGTGGGAAGGGTCCAGAAAACAGTTCCTCAGAGTATGCCGGTTCAAATGCCAAATTTTCCTGGGAGGGGGCAGACTGGGGGGGAGGAGGCTGAGGTGCAGGAGCTGGAGGAGTGGCGATTTCGGTGACATGGGTGGACTGCGTGGAAGACTGACTGGTGGACAAATTGCTCGAAGCATTGTCAGCAATCCACGACATCACCTGTTCGCACTGTTCTGGCCTCAACAGTGCTCTACCACGAGTCCCAGTAACTTCAGACATGAACCTAGGGAGTGTAGCTCTGCGGCGTTCCCCTGCTCCCTCATAAGCAGGTGGTGTCTCACCCCGGCCAGGACCACGGCCTCTGACCCCTGCAGTAGTTGGACGCCCACGTCCCCGCCCTCGTCCTCTACCCCTAGCCCTCGGGTTAAACATTTTTAAAATGAGAGTTATAACTTTAATTTTTTTTTTTACTTTTTTTTGTGTTTTTTTGTTTTTTTTTTGTGTTTTTTAGTTTTTAAAACCAAACGATGCTATCCTATAGCTATGGCTATTTTCTAGCCAAGTATGAAAGCACACTACTATGCCAGATGAGATGACACTGAGTTAGTGCCTAATTGAAATCCAACCCCTACTAAATTTTCCCACTTCGGTCTTTGCAATGGATATGTGCGCCACTAAGCGCAGAACACAGCGGTCGCAAGTCTCACTACAAATTGCTCAGAATTGGCTAGTACATGCACTGCAGAAAGTACAGCCACCAGCAGATCAACCAGAAATCAAATATATAGAACGCTACTGTAGGCGTAAGTAAGCTGTTTGGATTCTCCTATGGCTATTTTCTAGCCAAGTATGAAAGCACACTACTATGCCAGATGAGATGACGCAGAGTTATTAAAAAAATAAACGTAAAATAAAAAGTAAATGGCAGACTGTGCCTAATTGAAATCAAACCCCTAATAAATTTTCCCACTTCGGTCTTTGCTATGGATATGTGCGCCACTAAGAGCTAAACACAACGGTAGCAAGTCCCCCTGCTAATTCCTCACAAAATGGTAATAGATGCAAATAAAAAATAAAGTATAACGTTATTGTAGCCCTAAGAAGGGCTGTTGGGTTCTTTGAGAATCACTCCTGCCTAACAGTAAGCTAATAGAACACCCTAACGCTTTCCCTGACCAGCAGCAGCTCTCTCCCTAGCGGCATCCAGACACAGAATGACGCGAGCAGCGCGGCCAGCGGCTAGTCTATCCCAGGGTCACCTGATCTGGCCAGCCAACCACTGCTATCCACGTGTAAGGGTACCACGTCATGCTGGGTGGAGTGCAGAGTCTCCTGGCTTGTGATTGGCTCTGTTTCTGGCCGCCAAAAAGCAAAACGGCGGGAGCTGCCATTTTCTCGAGCGGGCGAAGTATTCGTCCGAGTAACGAGCAGTTTCGAGTACGCTAATGCTCGGACGAGCATGTTCGCTCATCTCTAGTTCCTAGTTATGGAAATCCACCATGAGAACCCATCGTGATAAACCAGGGACATTACCAGGGTATAACATGTAAGGGACTGTGGGATCTTCTTATATGTGTTATTCATGGCCTCCTGCCTTCTAACTATGCTAATCAGCTTCAAGCGTTACCGGAGCCCCTCCATGTTGTAGTTTCATAGGCAGTCACACTGCACAAACACTTTCCTCTCCCCTTGTGTGCGATTACATCAGACAGAGGGGTAGGAAGTGTCCAGGGAGCAGGGGGAAAGGGAGACAGTGTAACATTCTTCAAAGCTAAAGGAGGGGCCCTGGTAACGCCCCCCAGGGCCCTTCTGGCTAATTAGCATAATTCTAAACATTGATTTAAGAAGGAAGGAGGCGATGGAAGGAAGTAGGAATAGTAATGCTGGACTGCAACAGTTGAATAAAGATTTTGGAAGATTTTTGGGTGAAAAACTTTTCTATACATTTTAGAATTTTTGGAATTTTTCAATCTATTGTTCCTCCACCTTGTACTGAACCTTTTTATCCGGGAAATTAGCTGTAATGGGATATTTCTTCTAAATGAAATTGACCTGATTATGGTGTTTGCTCTCAGGACAGCGCAGAGCCGCGCGCCTCAGACGGCGGGTTGCGGTCTCGCTGGCATTTTCATAGCTCTTAATAGCAAGTAAAACCGAATATCGCAGCGTAATAAGCGCCATTGTATGGATTGTGTGACATTAGCCACTGAATGCGCCGCGCTCTCCGGATATAGGGCGACCTTTTAGACTTTCAGAGCCCGGGTCCTGCGCGGGGCCATTAGCTGAGCTGTAATTGTACTGATCCCCCTCATACATGTCCAGGAGGACAATGCTGCGCAGGGGGCGCCCCACAGCTCTGCTGGGATAATGGAAGGGAAATGACCATGTAGAAAATTGTTACCTATTGTATCCATTGTTCCATCTGCTCCAGTTATATGTAATGGTCTGCAGGTCAGGACATGGTGGAGGCTCTCAGGGCACGATGGGGGTTATAGTACAATGGATGGACAGACATGAGATACAAGTGCACTGAAAAGATGGGGATGAGATAAATACATATAGATATAAAGCAACAAATACATATGATCCAAATGGCTACTTACACCAGGCCATAGATACAAAGTAGCAGAACCTTATTGGGCTAATAAACTTATCTATCTCCTATCTATCTATCTATCTATCTATCTATCTATCTATCTATCTCCTATTAATCTATCTATCTATCTATCTATCTATCTATCTATCTATCTATCTCCTATCTATCTATCTATCTATCTATCTATCTCCTATCTATCTATCTATCTATCTATCTATCTATCTATCTGTCTCCTATCTATCTATCTATCTCCTATCTATCTATCTATCTATCTATCTATCTATCTATCTATCTGTCTCCTATCTATCTATCTATCTATCTATCTATCTATCTATCTCCTATCTATCTATCTATCTATCTATCTATCTATCTCCTATCTATCTATCTATCTATCTATCTATCTAACTATCTGTCTCCTATCTATCTATCTATCTATCTATCTATCTATCTATCTCCTATCTATCTCATATCTATCTATCTATCTATCTATCTATCTCCTATCTATATCTATCTATCTATCTGTCTCCTATCTATCTATCTATCTATCTCCTATCTATCTATCTATCTATCTATCTATCTCCTATCTATCTATCTATCTATCTATCTATCTATCTATCTATCTATCTGTCTCCTATCTATCTATCTATCTATCTATCTATCTATCTGTCTCCTATCTATCTATCTATCTATCTATCTATCTATCTCCTATCTATCTATCTATCTATCTATCTATCTATCTATCTATCTATCTGTCTCCTATCTATCTATCTATCTATCTATCTATCTATCTATCTCCTATCTATCTATCTATCTATCTATCTATCTATCTATCTGTCTCCTATCTATCTATCTATCTCCTATCTATCTATCTATCTATCTATCTATCTATCTATCTATCTATCTGTCTCCTATCTATCTATCTATCTATCTATCTGTCTCCTATCTATCTATCTATCTATCTC